>NC_140444.1:7260474-7852974 GCF_963576455.1 Neolamprologus multifasciatus | reverse complement strand
CAGTAGCACCCAAGGGGCATGCTGTAATGTGACTGGGAAAAGAACAATGATCCACTATATGCACAAATCCTATCAAAAGAACTGGATTGGGATTACTTTCTTAGTCGCTTCAGGGTTTTTATAACTTACTGGTTAACATTAAAATCAGCAAATGGTTATTATGGTAGTTGATCATAGCAACTATGATTATAATCCACAAGCCAACTACTACACTAGTCAAAAGCAAACAGAATTTATATGACTTGCAACATGTTACTTGTTCAGAATGTAGCTCGACAAAGCTATTGCAAAGTGAAAACAGTGTATCAGTGGTGCTGCTTCAGTAAAGTCACCCCCCTCTCATGATCACAGAAACACACATGTGCACACCTAAACCACAAAGAATTGGTTTCTCTGTTGCCTCTCCTCCTTCTCTCCTATGCACACAGTAACTGTTTGCTTTGGTGCTGAGCTGGTCACCACAGCAAACCAATTCTTCTATACTCTTGATTTGGTTCGGCTTTGGTTAGTACATACCTACCTACCCCTGAGCCCTATCATAGTTGACACTACTTAACATGTCCTTATGATCTGCCCCCTTTCTACATTCTCCCCGCTGGACAGACTTTGCCCATCACAACCTGCAGTTTCTTGTCTATGATGATAAAAAAAAAAAGGCCAGCAGTCAACTTTCTGCACAAAACCTAGATGCTGTTCAGTATATTCAAAATAAACAGCATTAACAGTGATGTCATGGTTTGTGATATTTTTAAAGTGGACATCTGCTCTGTTTGCTCATCCTCTGAAGTCTGTGATCATAAACTCCACCCTCTTATTCCATATTACACCTCAGTCCATCATTAAATCTGTTTTCCATCACCTCATAAAGCATTGCAAGAGTCTGTTCATCCCTGTCAGACTGAATGCACACTTTCAATGCCTCTCATCTGGACCCTTAATGGACTACCCAACAAAGCCCAGCACAAGCTTCAGTGTCTGCACAACTGCTCCCCACCATCAAATTGTTTGTAATTGCCTCCCATTAGAGATCTTAAATATCTTACTGGCTGTCACTTGTCGCCACTGCCTATGTCCTGAGTTTATAATTCTCTATTTTTGTCTTTTCATATATTTAAATTTCCCAGAAAGGTGTTATATTAATGTAAGATTATTAAACAATAATAATCATAGTTTATTATTAAAATATACGGACATCTGACATAGCACATGTACTAGAAAAGAGGTGTGTGTTCGGCATATCAGAGTGTCTCCAGGGTTTGGCCATAAACTGACTGACAGGGACAGAAAAAGAGTCTGTTCTACCTGCTCTGATGAAACAGTAACCAGAAGCTCTCTCTCCTTATCTCGCTTTGTTCATAGAAACAAATCTATTATATTACATTTCTACATTTTGTATCTCTCACTGCATGCACACACACACACACACACACACACACACACACACAAACAAATGCCAACAATTATTTACGACTCCCCTATTTCCCCTCTGCACATAGACTGCCATTAACCCAAGGGAAACAGCAGTTTCCTTGCTTATAAATCTAATGTAATGTGTTGTGGCTACACATGTGTGTGTGCTATAGAAAATTAGTTGTCTTGTGTCTTTCAAACAGCAACTCTGTATGACATCAGTGGTCTTTGGTGTGTGTTAAGGACCTAGATCCACATATTAGCGTACCTAGTTATTATCCTTTCCAGCTATTAACCAAATCCATATTAAAAAGCCCATAGAATACATGAATATATCACACTGCAATTTTAAAAAAATGATGTAGTTATTATATTTATATTATTTCAGCTGTATTTCAAGATGCATTTCCACTTTCCTTAAAGTGGTTCTTTCAAAACTCGCAGTAAAACTTTAACTTTATATACAGAAGCAGTGGGCAAGCATGCATATTATTTGTTTAGGCTGTCACTCTGCTTTGTGCTGTCACCAGTGTTAACATAAAAGACAAGTATGACAAGAATTACTGTTCTTCTCCTTGTTCTCGTCTTATGTCAACCTAATGTATTCATGTTGAAAAGAAGGGGCTGTGCTTTAGGTTGCTGAAAAACTGAAAGTGTTGCGGAATTGAATGGAAGTATTCATCAAGTGCACAATAAAACACACACTGCAAAAGAGGAGTGCACAGTCCATGTCAAGTTAGTGGACACATTATTACACACACACAAACTCATATACCCAAGGTTTTGTTTTCAGCCTGCATTGTCTGGTAAGGTTAGAGAGTCGCTGTCAGTCAGCCTCTCTCTGCTTATTGGGTTAAAGCTAACACAGAAGACCAGGTGGCCAATGAGCTGCAGGCAGTCCACTTCTGGGAAAGGCACTTACACACGTGCATATGCAGAGATCTGCAAATACAGATCCACAGAGAGGGATAACAGCCGTTTGCATATACTACACTGAAGCTACCGCAGACTACAAAGCAGGATTTGAACAATTGGTAATTTTTGGTCAGATCTCGCTCCTGTTGCCTTCGGTGTACTCCTTAATATATCAGAGGCATGTGGAGAATGGAAATGAGGAAAGGGCAACATCAGTTAAGTTAAATGACGACAGCCCTGTTGAATGATTCCCCGTTTCCCCATACAGCTTTGCTTGATTAAACTAATATGTCACCAAGGCAATCTTCCTTGTAATCAGAACCACACGCTCCATGTCTCACTACGTGTGCCACACTCTCGTGTTATTTTGGCCATTTCTCTCCATCTGTCTTAATATTGTCTTCCAATTTTTATGTTCCTCTCCCCTATGGCTATCTTCCTCATTTCCTCTTTTCTAGTCCCTTGCAATGTAAAAAGCAATGTAGGCGTATTTGCTTAAACTCTTATACCTTATAAATATTATTAACTATTAATATATGATTACGGCAGTGCTGAAAACTGGTTTTTCCTTGCTAAAATAGATCTCTTCATTTTTGTCTTTTGTTGTTTTTATTTGGAAGACACATTTCTCCTTGAATAAAATAATCTAATATTTGTCACTACAGACTATAGCAGTAAATAAAAAACATTTAAAATCTTCTACACTGAATTTAGTACTGCTCTGTACAGCTGACAGGTGGGTTGTAAATTATTAAACATACTGTAGACGTGACCACGTTGTCTTAATTTTTCATGAGTTCTGAATGTGCCATGAGGGAAACAGTGTTATCCTACCTTCCTCTTTAACCTGTTTAAAGTGTTTAAAGTGGAAATCTCTGGGGGTGAAAAATTAAGCCAAGTTAAAAGAGCCAAAAACATTTCTTGTAGTGGCAAGTCAACCCACATCTTACATTGTTAAAATTCTAACATTATGGCATTAAAACACCAGGTTCAAAAGTGGTTTGGTCGCTTTGAATAGTTCCCCCTTACATCCTGCATGCATTCATTCCCCCAGGTCTATTGGGGGGTGGGGTTATAACCCTTTCATTTGGGTTAGCGTCATGGCTGCTTTGACTGACAGGTCTACCTACAGCAGTGGGTTACAAGTGCATTTGTTGTAGCCTGGTATCCTGATAGGCATCATCTCTATTAATTGGAGTCACTGAAGTGGACCTCTGACAACCAGTATGTCCTCCTCTGGGGTCCAGATTAATCAATGTCTGCTTCAGTGTAGTGAGTGAAATTCTAGTTTTCTCGCTACACCACACTAAATTAGCAGATATGTGTGTCTATGGTCTGCACCCATACAATTTGTGCACGCTAACGCAGCAGGCTAGTTGGTAGCTTCTTTCAAATATGCTAACTTTTGGCCAGCATAGACAGAGAAAACGAGAACCTCGAGAATTCAATGTACACTTTTCAACTCTGTAGGATATACCTCACTTTCTTGAATTCTACTACTTTCATTTAATTCCAGGCTGTATTTTTTGTTTTCTCTCTCGTTCTTTCTTCGCCCAGGTGGCATTATAGTTGAATTAAGTAGCTTATCACCAGCTGGTGACTGAGCAGGGAATATATTTTCCCAACTCAGTCTCAGAGAGGCATTAGACTTGAAGAAATGGACAAAGCGAATTACAGTTTTAAAAATATAGGGAAAGCTATATATCAAATACATTAGAATTGGATTTATTTATTACCAGTAGTTATGCTTCTAGAGTAATTAGATGTTACATCATCATAAAACCTCCACCATCTGGTGCTGCTAATGGCTCCTCTGCTTCTCTTCCCTTCCTTAATGCCCATTGAGATGAATTGTCAGCTTGTCAGACAGACATTAGGCACCAAAGCTGCTGAATCCAGCCTCTGTAGGTAAGCTCTGTGCTCTGAGACTTCCTGTTCTGCATTCAATGATTAGCACCATGTACTTGGCAAGTTTCCTTTTGAAGAGTCTGTGATCTTCCCAGGAGGTTTTCAGTGCTTAAAGGACAGCTTTGGATGGTGGATTAAGACAAGTCAACAATTCCTGATTGTGACATACTGAAAGGATTTACGGCTTCAGATGAACAGGTCATTGATATTTCCTACCACTAATGAAGGTGAAAGCATGTTTGCAATGTAGTGCAATAATACCTGAGCCTTGACTTTTAAAATTGACCTCAGTGACTTGTTCACATCCATCTCCAGCTCCGCGGAGCAGCTGCTCAATAGGTCTTTCAGACCTTCATATTACGAGAACATAGTGGACTCTTAGTCCTCATATAAAAGGTTTACAAGCAGAAGGTAACACAGTGTCATTTCTTCTGTAACCCTTTATCTACTGGCAAGCATCATGTTGAGTCCTGGCTTCATGCTCATCTCTTTGTTTGTGATTCTTTTGGGGCATTTACTGCTTTCATTAGATAGTGATAATAGAGAGGAGAAAGAAAATGAAACAAAACACGAAACCCACAAAGAGCTAATTGACATGTTGTATCCAGTATGGCTGTATACGACACTCTCATCACATCATCAATGTTTAAATAATTTATTAACTAACAGGAATCAGCCACTGTCAAATGTTGAGGGTATGTGGTTATCCAATACATAACACGTTCCTATTGCTGTGCATAAGCAGACACACAGACATATGCTCACTTTACTTCACTGGTAACAATCGAAACAAATTCTGTTGGGATGAGTAGATTCACGAGGTTCACGTGGTTGCCTGTAGGTAGCATAACAGAAGTGGCTGCAGTAACTCATGACAAGCTCACAAAACTATGAGAGGGGTTTGACTATTGTTTGATTTATGCCGTGCATCTGGAGCATTTGTGAACCTTTTACGCTTTGTATGAAAAACTTTATATTCAGACATGTTTTTTTCCAAATTTCCATTCCATGTCCATTACTTTAAAAATATAGGCTTTTGAAATAGAATGATTCTTTTTGATACACCCTGTATAATATAAATCTGCCTTAAGACTCATGTGGTCAATTTTAAGTTAGAAGTGTTAATTGGGGCCTTGAGTTGTGTGTCCCTGTGCTCATTAGGATTATGAGCTCATGGGATTTTTGGCTATGAAGACTAATGAAGTTGTTTTTGTTTCATATTACGTACATTTTGAATACCGTGATCATTTTTTGAAGGTTGTATTTATCCAGACAGAAAAGAGGTAATGAATTGTGAAATGCCCTTAGGAGGCAGTTTGCCAAGTGTTTGACAGCCTCCATTTATTTGTGATGTGCTAATGCGTGTCTTTGTCTTAATATCCTTTTTTCTCCTTCCTCTTCTGTGCTCCTCCTCTCCCACAAGATGGGACATGATACTGGTTGACCAGATAGTGTACTGAACTAATGTCAAAAAAGCAGAACACCACAGGTCAAGTAGTGTTTGGGAAGAATATACAGCTTGTACCAGTTTCACACAGTATACACCACCAAGGCATAAACCAAATACAGTAAGAATCTGTGGGACCAGAGTGTGGTTATCACTTTGTATCAGCTGATGAAAGACTTCTGATAAAGGGAAAACAGAGCAGGAGGTGCTAGGACACACGTCCTTGAAGTGGACTGCTTTGCCAGAATTTGTTATTACCCCTGGAAAGTCTGTGTCTGAGTATTGGCATCGCAAATTGGAGAAACAGTAGGCAGAGAAGGGAGGATGGCGTAAGAAAGGGGAGAGATGTGGTCTTGGATAAATGCCATGGTGGAAAGAGAGAAAAAAGAGAAGAGGATGGTGAATTTGTAAACAGATTGGAAAAACAGAGGAGCTGTAAAGCTTTGGTACTACTTCAGAGTCTATTTCATGGACCCACAATGCAGATACAACGGGAAAAATGTTACAGCTCTTTTAAAGATCCTATTAAATTGATAGTTGTCTAAACTGTTTCAATTAAAAATGTTCCTTCAGGGATTTAAAAAACAATTGTATTGTATGTTATTTTTATTATTTGAATTCCCAAGTGTTTTATTTGTTCATTGCATTGATGTTTTAAAAATATCCTATTTCCTGTAATGAGTTTTATTTGATCTTATCGAGAGTTATCTGTTATTAATAACTGGTATTTCACAACCTGACTTTCCAATTGTCCACAGACCTACATATAGGGTGTTTTAAAGTTTGACTGGTTAAATAGGTGTACTGTCTACTGGTTTAGATGGTTTTAATCTTCCTACAGTCTTCCTTTTATTCCCTGTTCTGCCATGACCTTTGACAAATTCGCCTGAGAGAGAAAAAGGTTTACACAGTTAATGCCTTTGTGAACACGCCACTTTAGAATTTGTTGCATAGAAACAAATCTTAACTTCAGTCAGTACCTTCAAGGAATATTTTATAGAAAAGCTTCCTAAAGCTGGATAATGTTAGCACATCAGTAAGAAGCCAGTCCTTGGTGTTTGTAGTCCTGCCTGCTGTTAAAGTCTTTCTAAAACCAAGTAGGGGTGGGGCATCTGCCATCTTTCCCTTTACAACACTATTCAATGCAGTCTGGCCCTAAAAGGACATATGCACGAGTAACAGTGTTACTAAGGATGTGTGAAAGTCTTGCAACATTATAAATGCACACAATCTAAAGCGATCCAGCACATTTTTTTTTACCAACATGCATTATTCAAACTGCCCATCCTTATAATATACATACATACTTCTTTGCATTTAAATATTTGATTCGATGCGAGATTCAGGATGGATTTATTACATATATCTCTCCACCACTGTCATCCAAACACCATATGAAGTAATATCTTCATATAATAGAAAATTGTGTTTCATCCTCCAGAAGCCTGCCAGAGACTTTCAGAATCAATGAAACAGTGCACCAACTGTTCTGGTGGCCCACCAGCTTACTAATGCACTTTAGGTTATTTTTTTCTTGTCAACAGTCTCTATATCATGCGGTGTCTAATTCCCTTGTGTATAGTGAAATTTTGCGTTTGTCAAAAATCAATCAATAAATAGACAAAAATGACAACCAAGGATTAAGCTGCTGCCGCAGTCAAATTCTAAGGCCTGTGCATATTAAATATGGACTCACTGAATCAAAAACGGATTCAAAGTGTGACATTTTTTCTCTAGGGAAAACCCTTATAATTCCTCAACTTCATTATACATGTATGGCCTGTTGTCTGTGAAGTGCTCGCCTCATATAGTAGGTACCGCGAGTTAAGTGCAAACTTCAGCTGATTTTCCCATGGAGAACACTAACCTTGAAGCAGTTCCTCTGACAGCAATATCCACATTCATTGCACAATCTCTTTCAACTGAATGTCACTGCACTTGCAAACTATTTTTATATGTATTTTCAGCAGTCAGCAGTTCCTATTTTTTGGATGCAGAAAGCTTTTAGATTATAAGTATTTAAATGGCCAAGAAAAAAAATGAACGTGCTATAAGCTGGCTGGCTAATATTAAGGAAATGATTCAGCTCTGCAATTCTCTACCTGCCCTTCTTTCACATTAAGTATTTAAGATGTCACAGAGCAGTTGCACAGTTACTGGGGGAAATGGTAATTGCATGGTGTCACCAAGAAGTCCACAATGCCAATTATACTGAGCATTCATGTCTATGCTCATAGGTGAATACATACAAGGACATATTTACCTGCGTGCTTCTGTGTCTCACTATTGCAAAACATTTAGTTTTTTCTAAAATACACATTTATCTCCTATTGAACCCCGATTCTTTTGTCCCCATGACAGAACAGAGAAAACCGACTCATAGTGTGTTAAAATATTGATATTTCTTTTTATTCAATCATCTTCTGGAAGAGAGAGACCCATGCACAGCTCAAACGCCAGTTGCAAGAGCTCTCACATTTTTAGCTCCACATATGTCTTATATGGTGTTATTTCTGTACTTCAGACGTCACACACAGTTTCAAACATTGCTTATATGGAAAGTTCCTCTTTTCTGTGTCTTTATCTATTAATATGCCTGTGCACTAAAACTTGTTTTTCAGTCTGGCTGAGCACTTAGTTTGTGAGTTAAAAGTGTCTGAGTATTGGCAGCATTGAACAAAACTTTCACTACATCTAATTTACCAGGTGTGAAATAAAAATAATTAAGTAAATCAAGTAAAACAAAAGCAAATTAATATTTGCTTCTTCATGTAAAACAATTCTATATTTGAGGGAACCAGTGAAACCAATTAGCTGATTGTTATCTCATTTTTAAACCTACACTTGCATCAATCAGAGAATCAGATGAGAAATGGCTTTTTTAGCTCAACTTCATTTTATAGAAGCTTTATAGGTTTTTCTCCATAACCCAGATGAGTATGAAAAAAAAGAATCAAAATAATAATATTCCCCTGCAGCTGGGATCAGAGCTATTATAATCTATATCTATTTGCGTTTGGGGCTGTCTATCTCTCCTTTTCAATCTCAGCATCTTCAGTGCAACACCAATATAAAAAGAAATAGAGAAAGAATTGTGACTTGTGAAAAACAACCAGAGCTGGATCACATTTGAGGGAATTTATAAAGCTCTAAATGTACTGTGACAATCAGCACCCTGGCCTTCGACCATCTCAACCATTCTGTTGAAGAATATGACAGTCAAGGAAAAGTCCATCATGACCACAGAAATCTGGGTGGTGAGGTTTAAAGATATTTTTCTTCCTTTATCTTGAAAATCTTTTGCTACTTTTCTTTAGCAGTTTCTGTTGTTCAGATGACATCAAGGAGAAAATGTACACATGTAACCTCTATTTAACTACTCTGATGCACAAGTCGTACCATTTTATCTTTAAATTAAACTGATGGATTTAAATTAACCTCCTGATGGCATGCATTTTTAATTTCTCTTTGATATTTGGGCTGATTGGGACCTGATGAATGTAAAAACAAAGAATTACCAGATTTATTTTTGTTACCTGATTTTTGTTTCTAAGAAAAATGAGAGCCACATATGACGATATTTGATTAAAATTTTGATAGAACATTAGCAGTATAATGTCCTCGTAAGTGGACATCAGGCCCTCGTAGAACAAAATTAAGTATTATGGTCTAAATAACCCAAAACGTGATGCCCACATATGTGTACGCCAGGTCCTGGGAGGTTAAATATTTTCAACACAGAACACTTTTTGGCAAGATGGGAAAAGGAGATATTTTCTTCATAAACCTCATGTTAGTATGACCCAAATCAAAAAACAATACTGTGACTCACATTTATCCTACATATAAGGACAACAATAGTTGAATAACATCCTACACCAGCAGTGTTCACCACATTTTCCTATTTATCTAATTAAATAAAAGCATCATTAAAAGTGGCACACTGACCCTCTATTAGGTCATTCTTTCAAAGATCCTATATATATATATCCTATATTTGCCGATAAATGGGAAAAAACTCTGAACCATATGTTTGGCAAATAGAGCTGATTACTATAAGGCTCCCCTCAACATATTTTATCCGATTTAGCAGGTGGGAATTTATCCATGTTTAATTTGCACTCCGTATAGAGCTAAGATCAAAAGAAATCTGTTTTCACATCCCTACAGTTGAAAGAAATTCAAAATTAAAAGCTAAATGTACTGTTGAAATGCCCATGCCAGCTAGTATATGCAGGGGAAACTAAATAAGAACTAAAAATCTGGATCTCCAAACATAAAAGAAAACACAGGGAACAAAGATAAAAGATCTTAAATGCCTAGGCATTTAATTCAGCTTGCTATCATGTGCTCCCATACAGTATTTTCCAAGGAATAGAAGTGATTCCTCTTCCTAAAAGAGGGGGTGATTGAGACAGGAAAGAATTTTAGGTCTGAAAGTTTAATCAGATTTTTGTAATCAATTGTAATTCCCATATTACTAGTACAAACATTTTTTCCCTAAGTTTGTGTCATGTTATTATATTTAAATTATGTTCTTCTCAGTTTAAAGGAGCAGACTTTATATGATACATAGATGCTGTAATATGATTTACAGCAGGGGTGTCGAACTCCAGGCCTCGAGGGCCGGTGTCCTGCAGGTTTTAGATCTCACCCTGGGTCAACACACCTGAATCAAATGATTAGTTCGTTACCAGTCTCTGGAGAACTTCAAGACATGTTGAGGAGGTCGTTTAGCCATTTCAATCAGCTGTGTTGGTTCAAGGACACATCTAAAACCTGCAGGACACCGGCCCTCGAGGCCTGGAGTTCGACACCTGTGATTTACAGCATCTATGAGACAGGTGCTGCTGGCGTCCCTGAGATGGCATCAGTGACTTGACACACTGGATATGGCAATAACGGGTGATGAAATAATGTCCCACCTATAACTAGTCCCAGAGATTGCACTGGGGGCAGTGGCTGATGGGAAGATGAGTATGTTTTTCAACAAGAAGACATTAGTCCTGTCCGGAAGCTTTGTTTTCTTTGGTTTTCACTTCTTTCTTTCTTTTTCTTTTATTTGTTGATTAGATTTTGGCACCAAAAACTTGAGAAAGTTTAGGAAAGATTGTAGTTTGGGTCAAAACTACTTGATAACATTATCCGCCTTGAAACACTAAGCATTTAAATTCAATGCTAATGGATCCTTTACGAGTCCCAACTCAGTATTGCTATTACCTGGTGTGCCATGATAATGACACTAAAGAACATCTTGCATGTGCCTGTGAGATGACAGCAGCTTTGAGAAAATGACAGTATTTGACACCCTGGGAATAAGAACAGCCTTGTCGTAACAAAAAAAAATAAAATAAAAAAATGGACAAAGCAGATAAGAGTCCTGACATTGTCAACAGTTTTCTTGTGACAAATTATCCCTTCCAGTAATATCCTGCATTTATCTCCTGAAGGAGTATTTGGACAAAACCCACAGAGAAAGCAGTGAGTTAAAACAGATGCTGATGATATATCACAGTGGCACATCCTGTTCATTAAAAAGGGATAAAAACACATTTGAATAATGTCATCAACATTTCTAAAGAGACATCATTTAACATTCTCTGTTAGTTCTTCCTCAAATGCACCCATATGAATTTTCTATTTCTTAACTTTTCTTCTTAGAAAACATTAACATACAATTGTAAAGCTTATACTGGATGGTTCTGAGTACTAAATGATAACAGTTAAGCTGTGACTATAATGACCTCAGGGTCATTAGGGCTGCCACGATTAGTCGACTAGTCACGATTACGTCGACTATCAAAATCGTCGACGACTGACTTAATAGTCGACACGTCGTTTGAAGCTTTGTAAGATCACAAAAGACGCAGGAATAAGTAGTAGGATTTAAGAGTGTAATAACGGACTGAAACAGAAGATGGCAGCACTGCATGTACAAGGATGCCAGCTGCCGTTAAACCCCGAAGAAGAAGAAGTAGCTCTGTCCCAAAATTCATAGCGCAGCCCAGCTCAGTTTACAACAAGGGCAGCAGCTAGTTAGTTTTAATATTACTGTTATTATTCTTTCTGGGTCACAAAATAAACGTTTAACATGTTTTTAGGCGCGAATGTAACTGTGTAAACCTCAAATATCTGCTCAGTTTATCAAGACACCACATATTTTCAAAAGCGCTCCGACGTCTGTTACCCCTTAGCTTGATAGCTAGCCGGGGGCTAGGCTCACTATAGCCGGTGAGAACACCGGACTCCGGGCAAATAGTTTTCAAACCCACCGCCGTCTTTCGCTACTCAGGTTAAACATATATAAGTCACTTAGATAACTTAAAAATGTTATTGTTTGGCTTTCTTTTTTGTATTTTATTTATTCTTGAGTAAATTGGTTTGGCTGAGATTAAAGTTATAGTTTTTACACAGCTGAATAAACGTAAAGCAGACAACTGATTTTCAGAAGTGTGAGATGCTCGAGAATTTACTCCGGTGTCCCGTTATATTTTAGATATCAAGGAGTTTATTAAACTTCACCGAAACAATCTGCAAATTTCATTAAAATTTAATAAACTATCATCTTGCCTTTATTTTTAGTTAGCACATACCTTAAACACTTAAAGCTGTAAGCTAATGATAGTTATATAAGAGCAGATGCTGCTGGTGCAATAAGCTGTACGTTTTACGTCCAATGGATGCATGCTCTGATTAGTCGACTAATCGCAAAAATAATCGGTGACTAGTCAACTATCAAAATAATCGTTTGTGGCAGCCCTAAGGGTCATATATTTATTTTCTTAGTAAAAAAAAAGGTAAACTAATCCTGGATGGCATACTTGTTTAGTGTGTTTGGGGATGTATTTGGCAGCAAACATCTGGGTTTCATTATAAACCCATAGTGGTAACAAGCTTCTGTCTCCTCTTCTCTCCCATATTCTTGACTTACTTCATTATGCTACTGCAAAACATGGTGAATCGCTGTGGGATGTTAATTTTATTTTAAGTATTCTTGTGAACCTGATTCTCATTGTTAATATCTCATTTAGACCTTTTGGGACTGAATAAGAATCTGAGAACTTGCTCTGCTCACTGTACACATTACTGCTGTGTCTCTAATTGCATACTTCTATACTAACGCTCACTGTTTTGAGTGCGTAAGTGCATTAATACGAACAATAATGGCTACATGAAGAGTGGTTAAGTGCCGACTACTATAAACCTCTCATCACAGTGGTTGCCATCTTGGCTAAATAGGGAAAAGGGTGGAAACACAAACCTCTTAACCTCTTTTCAGGCAGCATGAGACTGTACCTGTAATCTATTGAAGTTGCACAGGTAGTCTAGCTCCTACAGGCAGGCATGTCTATGCCTGCTGACAAGAAGGTTTTCTTTGTCTCTCAGCACAGTCTCAAGAGTTGGGAGGAAATACCAGAAGATGGGCCGTTACACACAGAGAGGTGGTCAGGGCCATAGAAAGGCCTCAGCCCGCCAGCAGGACGCTCTTTTGTCTGAGAAGGAAGAGGAGCACTGCCAATGGCCTACAAAACGCTCTCCAAAACTACTCATGTGCATGTTTCTGACCAAACAATTACAGACTTCAGCAAATATAACATACAACAACCTTTTTACTTTTATTATATGTCCTACAACGTCACAATGATGCCATAGCATTTCGCACAACCACACTGCATGAATCTATGTTAACAACTGTATAAATAAAATTGAAAAATTGAACAAGTTGATCAAGTTTTTCTGCTGCAATCATATAGACAAAGATAATAAAATTCAAGATTTTAGTATGTAATGCAAAGGTCAGACATCAGAGTGAACCTTATGACCCAGGTTTACATGCACAATGAGACCTTGGGCAGCACTATTCCTACACTTCAGTAGTAGCGACAGTGCCAAAGCATTCTTCTTTAAGAGAATGGAAGAGAGATGCATGTTGGGAAATGACGAGGAGCAGGGCCATTGGAAGTCCCAGGCTTTTCTAAGCCCACGTCAGCCAAGTGGAAGCTAAATTGGCTAGTCTTTTAGCATCAATTCATATGTAAATTAGGTTGTTACTTGAGGAGTGGGGGAGTGGGGGTGTGTGAATGATTGCTGATTTCTAACTACCAACTGCCTCTTTGTTAGTGTGTGGGGGTGGGGAGCTGCTAAAAGCTGTGAACTTCCTTTCCTGTTGAGGTCAATGAAATTGTCCTCTTGCGGGGTTTACTAGGCTGCTGCTCAGCAAACCTGTGAAACCCACAGTATAACCCTAACCCTGCAGTATATTGCAAGTAAACCTGACAAGTTTGGGATCAAGTTTTGGGTGGCTAACTGCCAACTGCCTCTTTGTTAGTGTGTGGGGGTGGGGAGCTGCTAAAAGCTGTGAACTTCCTTTCCTGTTGAGGTCAATGAAATTGTCCTCTTGCGGGGTTTACTAGGCTGCTGCTCAGCAAACCTGTGAGACCCACAGTATAACCCTAACCCTGCAGTATATAGCAAGTAAACCTGACAAGTTTGGGATCAAGTTTTGGGTGGCTAACTGCCAACTGCCTCTTTGTTAGTGTGTGGGGGTGGGGAGCTGCTAAAAGCTGTGAACTTCCTTTCCTGTTGAGGTCAATGAAATTGTCCTCTTGCGGGGTTTACTAGGCTGCTGCTCAGCAAACCTGTGAAACCCACAGTATAACCCTAACCCTGCAGTATATAGCAAGTAAACCTGACAAGTTTGGGATCAAGTTTTGGGTGGCTTGCGACCTAAAATCCAAGTACATTTGCAATGTCTTCCCATATCTTGGCAAGGGAGGTACATTTGCAAGAGAGTTGGCTCACTCTCATATGGCTGGGAAGAAGGCAAGAAAAGAACAGTTGCTTTGGACACAACCCTCCACACCTTTTTTGTTTGTTGTTTTTTTTGTACTGTTTTTATCAATAAATCTCAGCAACAAAGGAAATACACCCATGTGTGTTGATTTCTCCCTAAGATGGCAAACAGAAACACAAGTTTCCTTGTGGGTTAGGGTTAGGCTAACCCTAACCCTAGGGTTAGGCTAACCCTAACCCCTAACCCTAACGGCTCAGCACCACCTTATTTACATAACAAAAGCAGCAGTTCACAGTTCAGTCCAGGATATTAGCTAAAAGATTACCAGCCATTTGGCTGGTTGGTGGGTTTTAAACGTAGAAAAGCCAAATGGCTGCTCTCTGGGAGTTCCTGTGCTAGAAGACATAGAGAAGGTGCAAAAAAGTGAGGTACGCAATTTTTGGACAGTCCTCTCCAGCTAGCATCGGCACAGCACACGGCTTTCCTGTGAGAAAGGACCGTAACGAAGAACCAGTTTATTTATTGTTGTGTTTTCTTATTCTACTGTGGACTTTCATGTTGTACTTTTATGTTTTGTCGTACGTTGTCTGATGGTGTGTTATTTTTGTCATTTATTGTTTGTGTTTGACTGAATGCTGAATTCTTGGGTAATCTTTGTTAAATTCAAAATATATGTCAGCGTATGTAAACAAATGAAGTAGAAAAAACACAAGAACAAAATTAAAAAGTGTCTTATGCAGGTGAACTGGCCATCTGCACTGCTACAACAGTTCCAGTACACCATGGCTTACTAAAACACTGTCTCTACAATGTGCTGTTGTTTTATACATTCTCTCCTGAACGGTGAAGACAAATGGAGTATTTCCCTCCAGTTGTATACCAGCAACACGTTCTCACTCCCAAACCGTAACATTTTACGCTAGGTGACAAATCGTCAACATATTACGTTTTCGGCTACCCACCACGTTCCTAAATGACGACCTCGGAAAAATGAGGAAAAATGAGAACCGTGTGGACTCAATCTACACATGTTCGCTCTTTTTCTTCAAATCGCTTAGAAACACGCTATTTAACGTCATTAAAGTCATGGTTAAGGTCAGGAAAAAGGTTAGGTTTAGGGCTGGAATACAGGGCTGGAACGTCTATTACCGCGGGAGCGTCATTGCACTGGATTTCGCCCATAACCCGCCGCGTACCATAAGAACGCCGAAGGTCTCCTTTCGCGTTCCTCAGGAACGCCGCGGGACGTGACAAAACGTCGGCATGTTACGCCTCGGGAGTGAGAACGGGCTGTGTATACAGTATGGTGCCTCTGATTCAGAGCCCGAGGCTGTGCTTGCCCCACTATAATGGGCAACACTATGGAAAAGAATAAGAAAGTGTTGACACAGTTTACACACACCCTGGTATTCTTAACTGCCAGTGTCATAGTATTTTCTTTGTTCCTCATGCCTTAACTTTATATCACACATAGAAGTGTGGGATAAGCATTTCAGTTCATTCCTTTCCACCCAATATGCCTCTTAGTCTTTTGTAACTGAAATACCATTTATATCTCACCATGACTAATCTGCTGGTCTATTTCCACGTACGAAACTGAAGAGGCTGCGTTTTCTCTAACTTTCTAATCTCCGGCCCCTCTCTTGCCATTCTATTTCCCATAAGATCAACAGGCTAATATTAGGAGAAGGATAATCCTTCTGTCTCTGTTCAGATGGGTGCCCTTTTGTCATCACTAAATTTGAGCTAATTCACTTGCTGTGGTGTCTCTCTTCCTGTACAGGACCTTAGAAAGATCGCCCTTTATATGTCTGCTACGCCCACCTTTTAGTTTATCGCTCTCCCTCTTTCTCTCTCACTTTCTTTTCTCTGGCATTCCCCTATCACATGCTCCGATGATCTGTGCCCATTTAAAACAGCTCATGGATGAAGAAGGAATACAAATATTCCACACCCAGTTCCTCCCTACTTTGCAACTTTCCTTGCAGTCAGTCTTGTTGTCACTCGCCCTGACTTATCACACGCTCTGCTGATCCATAGTGTAGGACCAAACGGACAGATGTGATAATGTTGCAAGCTGCTGAGGTGCATAATGTGAGCTATCCAGGTGAGCTCAGGCCATAAATGAGCAAATCAGGATGCAGACAGAGTGAGGAAGCAGCTCTTCCTGAGCCGGTGTTTGTGCCACACCATTGATAACCTTGTGACTCTTGTGTGTGTGGGTGCATGTGTGTGTCTGATATGGATGGACAGAGCACATGGATGGTGATGCATGTGTGACTGCTTTGAGTGACAACTCTGTTTCCCTGCATTATGTATAAGGGTGGTTGATGGTCTACTCTGTGATTGATAGGGACACCAAAGGGATGATAAGAGAGTCTGATGGTGGTGTTCTAACAACATTAAGCACAGACAAGCTCTCTGTCCATTTCATCTTTTCCCACATGTGCTTCTCCTTTCTCAGAAAATCGCTTCTTTTCCGCCTAATAAATTTCATTTTATCTCAGCTTCTCTCTGCTTTCCTTTCTGTGCAGATCTGCACAAATTCAATGTTTTTACACAGGCTACGCATGTTTCCTACGACACCATGAAATGAACAAAACAAAATTATCTGAGAGTAATCTGAACTAATACAGAAAGTGAAATTGATTTAGAGCAACAGAAGGCAAATGCAAGCAGAAAATAAAGGTGAGAAGGCAAAATATGGAGATGTGACTATGAGGGTTACTACTTTAATTGCGTAACGACGAGTGAGAACCCTGGGAGACAAGAATGAACCAGGACAGAATGAGATGGAGAGATAGAGACATGTGGGTGGATAAGAGAAAAGACAATAGTAACTGCATTAGAAGCCCTGCAGCCCTAGGCACTGGCAATATTGCATTTCCTGCTGAGAAAAACAACATGAAAACAGGCCCACAAAGGAGAGGGGATTCACTGCTGTGCGTGATATGGAGCTGCTATTCACCGTTAACACATCAAGACGAGCATGCAGCCAAGCAAACACCCACGACTATACAACCACACACTTGCACGTGCAGAAACTTCCAGAAGTTAAAAAAACAAAAAATGGAAACTGAATCTATAGCTATGCTAACAGCTCTCACAGGGTTTACTGGTCATTTTAAAGAAGTACAATATGATATAATAATAATAATAATAATAATAATAATAATAATAATAATAATAATATAATGATTTTTAAAGCTGAGAATAATCTGTCTGTCATCAGTTTTGGAGGTAATACACTGAAATCATGCCAGTCTAGGATCCCATTATTTAATCTTCTTAGTCTCTGGGAAAGAGGTCTGAGGGCTTCCGGTATTTCCAGAAACTGCACAGAAAGCAGACAGGGAATATCTAGTTTAAGATTTCCTGTTCCGTCCTCTCGTGATCGATTACAAAGCCAAAAATCACTAATTACAAGTTATATTTGTGCATTTCAATTGCTTTTTTGCCCTTTAGATTGTTTTTTGCCAGTGACTGACCATACTAAGCTTCTCGTATAAAAAAATCTTTCCCCTTTGCCACACATTCTGCATTTTAGATGCCTTTATGATTTATACTGACTGAAGTATCAATGACATGCAATCTTTTTTTTTTGTTTTGGTTTTGTAGTTATTTTCCCTTAACTTAGCAGAGGATGAAGATAAAAACAACACCAGAAAGGAAAGGGGAGTGACAGGAGTATAATATGCAACACGGGCCCTCTGCCAGAGACTAAAGTGCAGAAATTTCTGTTATTGAAAGTGCCCTAAACATCAGACATCAACTCAAGGAGATCAGTCTCATAACTATTTTGTAAAATGACTCCCCATGAAAATTTCATCCATCTATTATTAGTTGATGTACAGTTTTTTTTTTGTACATCATCTAATAATAAATGCCTGCATTAAATATTTGGTCAGTCCAGAAGCATAAGTATTTCATAGCATAAGTGAAACATTTGAAGCCGTAATGGGCAGATTATCTGCTTTTTCAAAAAAAAAAAAAAAAAAAAATCAATGGCAATTCATCCAACTGTCGTTGCACTTCACCACTAGAGGTCAAATAGTCAATCACACCATGAAAGATGAACCATGTTGCTTTCATGGTAAGAAGAATGCAAGAATCCCACCTTCAAGTACTTATGATGTAGAAATAGAAAACTAAGTAGGAGTAAGACAATGCTGTATATTTATCTTACTTTATATACTTTTATATGCGCGCATGTGTGAGTGTGGGTGTAGTGTCGAATGCTGACCTTTAACTACTGATTACACTCATGGGCTTGCATGAGCTGTCTTTGGTCATGGGGGAAGACTGCTTTCATCAGTCACAGTCTGAGTGTGTGCATGCCTGTGTATACACACTTCACATGCATTCTTTTATATTACACTTAATGATAAAAATAATTTCAAATGTACGTTACATTGATTCATTATGCACAAGAGTTTGAGCATGTAACTACGGAGAGGTCCTCTGAATGTGTATCTCTAGTACATTGTGCAATGTGAAGGCACATCCAGAGATGCAGCTGACTGCATGTAAACTACAGCACAGCTGCATTAAATTCTATCCAAGCACATCTGTCTGGGAGACTTCAGAGATTGTCTTTTCAAACCGCACAAAGCACAAAGGAATAGCTCTCATTGGATTTCTCTGATTTGTATGTGTGCAGTGATTTCTATACTATTCTGTACTCAGTGTTGGGAAGGTTACTTTTAAAATGTATTCCATTACAGAATACAGAATACATGTCCCAAAATGTATTCTGTAACGTATTCCGTTACGTTACTCAATGAGAGTAACGTATTCTGAATACTTTGGATTACTTAATATATTATCATGCTGTTTACAACTACATGAATGTACTATTGCTGTGATTTATTACTGTTACTGAAGGTCCGCGGCTCCGAACCGTAGTAAAGGGACCTCTGGCTAATACGGTGGGTTCTGTGTCGGGCTCGTAGCTGAAAACTAGCTTTACTTTGTTGTCTGGGTCAACTTTGCTAGCGAGAGACAGAGAGAGGCGTTGAAAGGCTGCTCCAACGGAACTTATTGTTTTTGGAGGAAAACACGAACACGGTATACAGTCGAGTCTTACTTACAACTGGGCTCGTCAGGCACTCTTCTTGGCTGCAGTGGTTATTATTATATTTACATGCTTCCAGCTCCTGTTTTTGCTCGATGACAGCTCGTACTTTGCCTTTTTCTCCCTCCCTCGCTCACAGACACATAACGTGTATGGCAGTCCATTCTCACTGCAGCACCCGACTACACTGCCCATGATGCTACATTCTTTAGAGCTATACCTGTAGCATTCTGCCTATTAGCTTAGCACAACAACAACAAAAAGGCCTCTCTCACCCAGGAAACACGCAGAGAGAGAGCGTCACCCTGTAACCATGGCAACCGTAACGCTGCCACCTGGAACAACAGAACGTAGCTGTCAAACAAAACCCAAACAGGCCTGACCCGCGACAATATGAAACAGGGAAGTACCGCCATGTAATCCATTTATTTCAACAAAGTAACTGTATTCTAAATACCACCTTTTTAAACGGTAACTGTAACGGAATACAGTTACTCATATTTTGTATTTTAAATACGTAACGGCGGTACATGTATTCCGTTACTCCCCAACACTGTCTGTACTCTACATTCCAGTTTAAATATAGTTGCATTATATAATATTAAAAATTACAAGTCACTGTGACAGCTGGAGCATAAATAAAAGAGACAAATCTAAAACAGATATGTTATTGCCCAGTAGGATCTCAGAAGAGCAGCATACATGATAAGCTGAGAATGTCTGCTAACATACACCATGCACAGCTGCAGCAGTGGGTATTTTCCCACCTTACAACTCAAACAAATCCAATATATTTGCATGGATTTGAGAGGAGTGTTAATCAGTGCAAGTGCAAGTTACTTTACAAGGGTATGCAACTTTTGACTTTCACACCTCATTTTACAACATGTGCTCTGTGTTGGCATATAAATACAAGCCCACAGTAATTTCAGGACGGTCCAACTCTCTCCCACTCACATTTCTGCAGAGCATTTATAAAAATGTTATTATTATTATTATTATTATTATGCTGCCCACAGCTACTACCATGATATGAGATCAAGCAGGCAGAGAAGCAAATCATCACTTCCATCAGAACCAGTAATAAGCCTGAAAGGGTGGGGCTTCTCAGGGTTCAAGATTTGCTCCCTGTACTGTTGCTGGGAGACCTATCTTATAAAAAGCTGCGTATAAGAACACATGAGAGCTGAGATGAAGGTGTTCTAGGGTGTGTAAAGCTAAAAGTCGAGTTGTATTTACCCGGAGGTGCAATTAAAAGGTTTTGTAGGGTAATTTCTTAATATAATCCAGAAGCTAAAACATGCTTCTCTGGGCTCTAAATATGCAAATATGTATACTTATGTATGTATATATAATATGTATCTACAGCTCTTTATTCTGCAGCTGCAGGTAAATCAAGCATATGGTCATTTTTTTTCCAAAAAAAGAAAAAACCCTCAAGGATAATTTTCCTGGACAATTAAATAAATACTGTACACCTAATCACTGAATTTAGTCTCCGATAAAAAGAGGCATAATTACCCCTAACACCTCATTTTAATGGAGGTAATGAAAATCTCAATTGAATGAATTGTAAACCATATTTTAGAAACAAAGAAACAAACCTGCAGATGCAGTTTTGGTCTCCCCTCCACTTCGGGTAAGTTCTCTGCCTAATCTATCTGCTGTTAAATGAGATGAGGGTAGTGGGTGAAGGCAATGGCTCAGCTTTTTATCTATAGTACACCAATAACACCAGTGGAGGTCCAAATTCCCATGAATGCCCTGTTTTAATGAAGTGTGCCACAATGTGCGAGTGTGAAAATGCTGTGAATATGTGAGCAGTCTGCTAATTGATATCCCCAGCAGATCTAAGTCATGAAGCTGCATTGTTATTGTCATTGTCATTGTCTGCAGGTTAAGGACAAATGCATGCCAAGAAGGAAAACCTAATCCAAGGCAGAAAGGCAACACAGTGGGGAAAAGACACAGAGGGAGAACAGGCAGAAAAACTGGGGGAACTAATGAACTCTAATACAGACAGTAACTGAAACTAAGACTAAAAAAAGTAATGAAATAAGTAAAAAATGTAAAAAAAAATAATAAGGAAAGCAAGAATCAAATAGAAAATATTTGATGACAAACAGAATTTAAAAGTCCAAAAACTTTAAAAATCTGGATCTAAGACCCAGGACCATGACAGTTATATTTTTCCAGTTACCAAAAATCTTACTGTTGTGATCACTTTTACCTCAAGCTTTACAGACTTTTTGCTTAGGAAAAGAGCTGTTTGCACCTCTATTAAGATTAGCCACAGAAATGATCCCTGCACCATCTAACCTATGGCATTTCATTAGCATCTGAATACTTCTAACACCTACTTATGTTTCTACCATTTTCTTTGTTCTATTTTTATGTTAAACAGACACTTCAGCCTCTTAAAAGTCCTCTTTACTCATAACAGTTTTCCACCTCATGACCTGATCATTAAACAGATTTATTCTTAACTTTAGCAAAAATTTATTAGAAAACTTTTCTTCAAATTTTGTCACTGGTAGACACTCGTTGTTCTAGACAGCTTTATCAATATAAGATTCAAATCTTTTGTTTTTGTATTTTAAACACATTTCAGAGAAGCAAATAATTTACAGGGTCTAGAAAGGTGTGCTGTAGGTGCTAGTTGCCTGGTTTATAATGAAAACTGACAAAAGAACAGTGGTTCAAATGGACTGGGCAAGAACTAGTGAGGAGGAGAGTGAAGTCCATGTGGCTAATCATTACCTCCCTAGAACCACCTTATCACTCCATATAAAAATATGCATTGATTAGTGCTTTTAAGTGATACAACTAGGAGTTTCTGAAACTCACACAAACACCAGCAACGTTTTTATTTTAAATGTATGTGAATGACAGAAGCATGTTTATTGTCTTTTTACTCTCCTCACCTACTGTTTATGGGATCCTGAAGCAAAAAACAGCAACGATGCAAAACTCTCCCAATGAGAAGCTATCCATCTGGTTTCACACTGCTGAGTGAAGAGTGGGAACAACACCGCAATGGAGGTGTTAATGTTCCATGCCACTCTCAGAGTTTCTCCATGGGAAGAAGGGATGAGAGGCACAGCCTGAAAGTACTTTATGTACCACAACAGAGTCTTTAGTGTGACCAGCTGAAACTGATTCAATTCTAGATAGACTATCAGAGGATTACACTCCATAGTCTGTAAGCCTTCGATAACAGTAAAAGATACCAAATCACACTAAAATACTGCTTTTAATAAAATAAAATATGATAAGACCATGGACGTCCTTTTGCACTATTTCCTTTCAACAAAACACTCAATAGATCATTAGGCAACACGTACTCTATTGTATTCTTTTTTCCATTTGTTCAATTGTATTTTGGCCTCACCTTCTTGGCCTTTCTGTGGCAGTACGTAAAAAAAGTAAAACATACATAAAATTAAGAAACAAACAAAAAACTAGCAGGATATGATTGCAGACAAGCTCCTCGGGGTATGCTGAAAGATAGACGCAATCTGAGTAAAGCTGATGTAAACAGGGCATGGTGAAGGATGGTGGAAACAACAATATATCACAAAGTTTCTGCATGAAAAAACTTAGTTAACTATGGAATCCTATGAAAAAGTATCTGTGAGATTAACAGCTTTAATCTTGTCAGAATCGAGGCATCATCACCCCCCGTTGGGTGGACAGTTGATCCACCACTTTGGTTATTGATAATGAATAACGATTAATGAATGGAGTGCTAAAAAATGTTGTAATGTTTTTCCTCTGTTGAATCCTACTGATTCTGGTGGTCCTCTTGCGCTCTCCTCCAGCATAACTGTGGCAATACAATTAGCAACCTGGGAGACATTTCCTTCACCTCTGGAAAATATCTGTGCCCAAGATAACTTTTCCCACATTCTCTCCTTCCCGTTAATTTGACAGCATCGAAACATGTTGCCCTTATGTGTGAATGAGAACCCCGGTCACTTTCCTTGCAAGTCACCATGGCAATCTTATGAGGTTGAACTTAGTATCCTGATTCAATTTCAACACTATCCAAATCGGATATGCACGTGGCCATGCACAAGAATACACCTACACCTGTCTCCCTTATCAGATCAACTCAGTTTCTAATCTCCACTAAGATAGAGATAGAGATAGAGATAGATATAGAGATAGATATAGAGATAGAGTAGAGAGATATGATTTAATTCAATTCAATTTTATTTATATAGTGCCAAATCACAACAAAAGTCGCCTCAAGGGGCTTCATAGATACAGAGAAAAACCCAACAATCATATGACCCCCTATGAGCAGCACTTTGGCAACAGTGGTAAGGAAAAACTCCCTTTTAACAGGAAGAAACCTCCGGCAGAACCAGGCTCAGGGAGGGGCGGGGCCATCTGCTGCGACCGGTGAGACTGCAGCATGCTGAGATAGTTTACTCCCTTTGGTTCAAGTAAGAGACAGCTGCCTCGGTAGAATGTGCAGAAGGCAGGTACAGGACATCTACTCACTACCTCGCAGTGATTTCTGTGGACAGTTACTTATGGGCACAACTGGACATTACATGAACTCTGTACTAGAAAGCTGGAATGTTAAAACCTGAGTAAAAACACCTTATATTTTAGGGGGTTTTGGAGCACAACATATAATGCAAGTACAAAAGGAGTTTCAACCCTGGTTTACAAAGCAAGGTCGGAACGCAAAATGAAAGTCACAGAAAAAAACAGGGAAAAAGTCACATTGGGCGGGTCCATAACGGTCTGTGATGCCTTTGAGTTATTTTCAGTGCTCTGTATCAGAAAATGTGTGGGGAAAAAAGAAAAGTGAAGAGACAAGAGCAGAATATTGAAAGCTGAAAGTTAACCTTTATGGCAGCTGATAGCTGTTGCAGCTAATCCCTGTCACAAATATATCAAGTCTTTTGAACATGTGGTGAATGTCATGGATTTCTAACATAAAAGTGATTCATGTGTCAAAATGTATTTAAGTGATTCCATCTGTTCACAATTCCACATTACATTAAAAATAACGATTAAATGTTACACAAGGGTGCATAAGCGTGCCACTGTGCATCTCATTAATCTCATTTAAATTTTACTTTTGATAGGCTTTACATGTCTTTTGTACATGACATGCTTACTTAGTGAACTTCATCTTCGACAGCATATACTTTGCATATAAGGTGTACGTCCAGAGAGAGTTTGAATGTAGTATCCACCTGGAAATTCTTATTTACACATACAGTTACTCAAAAATAAAATCCAGAAAAAGAGAAAACAAAATCACATACTTGCAATCATGGTAAAACTTGTCTGACGTTCAAAGGTTTGCTTCCGACATTTGCAGTATATTAAAACTGGAAAGACAGTAGGATTAACTCACACACAGACAAAATAACCACTAATAATGCTACCACAGCATTGACTGCATGAGTATAAGCAATTCAAGGTCAGTAATTAAATTACTAGTTAAATATAACATTTGTCTGGGCATTTGCTGCAAAAGGGAATCATTGGAAAAACTGGTGAGTTTATTTAAATTGGTGAAAAAAACTCTGCCATCAAATTGAGCTGGGAAACAGCAGGTCAAGGGTTTATATATATTTTTCTAAAGCTTTGAACAGTATCAGCAGCACAGTGGTTTCAATCATGGGAGAAAAAAGGAATAAATATAGAATTAACAGCTCCTATGTTGGCTGACAAGCCAAATAGAAAATTTAAACTGTCGGTCAGAAAGGTGACCAACAATGTAATGGTCTCTCTAACTGAATTCCCCTGTAGAGTTTAGGCAACCTGCCAGATGTTACAAGCACTTTATAAGCCTGACCAATAGAGGCTTGGGGCTAGAGTTCAGTGGACAGTAGCCACTTTATGTAACCAGTACATAACAGTCATACTGGAAGTTGTAAAACTGAATCTGGAAGATTGTTTGGTCTTATGAAACAAAACTAGGGTGGCTACTGAGATAGCTGCTGGGGCCTCAGCTGGACCACAATTGTGCCGGTAGTACTGTTCCCCAAACCAACTGCTCCACTCATCCCCTGCTGTTCAGAAGGCACATGTTCAACCTTTTCATGTACAGTCATCACTAGTGATAACCACTGGGTTGTTGCCTATGACCTAGTAGTTTTCAGCAGCAGTTTTCAATCTAAGAGCCCATAATCTCCAAGCCCAAAGGCAGTGTGTCAGTTGAGGACTGAGAGCAGAAGTTCTGCTGTTATGTCATGAGGAGACCTAAGGAAGAGCATTTGGCACACAGGGCTTGAACTGTAGAACACCGAACATGGAAATTAAAGTAGAAGGATTGTTGTTTTAAACCTCTATGTACATCTAGCATGAATGACAGAGGTACAAGTACAAGTGGATATAAAGATACTTCTACTGAGTGATCTAAAAAAAGCAGCTGATGTGAAGCCAGTCCAGAAGTGCATGAGAAGTTGGTCTTGAATGGGGATGTCAGTCAACTTGAA
The DNA here is from genome assembly GCF_963576455.1 of Neolamprologus multifasciatus. NCBI lineage: Eukaryota > Metazoa > Chordata > Actinopteri > Cichliformes > Cichlidae > Neolamprologus > Neolamprologus multifasciatus. The sequence goes on along the minus strand of NC_140444.1, from coordinate 7,826,959 downwards.
ATCAGGTAAGATAAGGTTTCAGTTTTTTAAATTGCCATTACCAGCACTTCTTGCCCAGACCTCGTATAGATAGGTCGCCAATTCATTTAAACCTCCTGCAGAGGGCATGCAAGCTGAGACTTATTAAGCATAAGAGTGAACTAATACATACAGACAATGCTAGTTGGCTCAGCGAAAAGTCTCTGTCCTTGAATGGATCAGGAAAAGCCAAGCGTAACTTTATAAAACATCCGTGGAGAAACAATACATTGTAGTCCACAGATGCATTCTGTTCAGTCTGATAGAACAATTTTTGTATAAACTTCCCAAATTCATGTGGGCAAAACTTGTAACTGCCGCCAACAGCACTTATACTGAACATCTGGAGTGAAACCTTTTAAAAATTCAATTTCAAGCTCCTGATTTTTAATAAAGTTGCTAAATCTCCAGTTGATTGAAAAAAGAACATATTTTCTTAATTTTGAAATTATTTTATGTATTTATAAAACAAAGGGGTCCAAATACTTATACATACTTGTATATAAGCATTCCTCTTTCTGGACTGTACAGCTTCATTCTTGCCTTCTTGCAGTTTTATCAGTAACAGGTTTGCTGAAAACCACCAAGCAACCCAAGAGGTGAGAACATAAAAATATTTTTTTATATACCCATCTGCCAGACAAACAGTACTGTGGAGACATACTTTGATTAAGAGACAGATATTTCTGGATACAGACAAGCATGCAGAGAAAGAATGGAGGGGCTTCAAAGGCTGTGTCTGTGATATGGTGCCTCTGTGAGCTGAGAACCACCACTCACATCCAGCATGCATTACAGGGGTGATTTTAGATTGTAATCACTGGGGATAAACTGAGGCACAAATACACCCCATCACGACCAGCATGACAATGACCTCTACACATACATGCTCGTGAGAGCAAGGGTGGGCATCAGCGTGTGAATGTGAATGTATGAAAGAAACCAAAAGGGTGTGATGAAACTGAAAGTAGAAATAAAGAAAGAGCGAGTGAGCTACACATGGACATTCACAGTGGAAGGAGTCCAGAGAGCTCACAGGGTTTATAAGGCAGCAGATGGGCGATTTCAACACCATTAAGGATGGAAGAAGCAATTACCGAGCCAAAAATCTTCACATATAAATGCATGCTCGCGTGGGTGTTTGTGCTGTTACCCACATGTGTAAATATGTGAGTAAAAGCCGTGTTTTCACCCCTTTCTTTGCTTTTATCTTCAACCTCCTAGGACCTGGCGTCCGCATATGTGGACATCACATATTGGGTTGTCTAGATCAAAATACTAAATCTTGCGCTGCAAGGGCCTGATATCCACTTACGAGGACATTATACTGCCACTGTTCTATAAAAATTTTAAACGAATGTCATCATATGTGGATCTAATTTTTCTCAGAAACAAAAATCAAAAAAAAAAAAAAAAAAAAAAAAAAACCAACATCAGGTAATTCTTTGTTTTTACATTCATCAGGTCCCAATCAGCCCAAATAGCAAAGAGAAATTGAAATTATGCCAACATGTCAAAATACATGTTGGGGTCTTAGGAGGTTAAGAGTAGTTTCAAAAGCTTACACTGACAAGTGACATTCTCTTAAACAAACAAAACTAAACTAAAATTGCTCCAATGAAGGTAGTAAAGAAGAAGCTTACTTGTTAGCAAACATGGATGTAAACAATATACATTTTTTCTTTTTCAAGGTCTGTAGGAAAATCATTTAATGAGCTTGATTTAGAGCTACACATTTGATGCTAATACGAAATTCTTAAATAAACCTTTAATTTTGTTTTTACAGTCGTTACTGTCAGCAATAGAGGTGCAACGGATCACGGTTGATCCGCAATCCGAACCGATCCCACTCCACGGTTCGGTACACACGTGATCCGAAGATTCGAAAAAGAAAAAATAAGTATGTGTATGATGCGCGTGGTCAGTCTGTCAAGCGGTAGTTATGGTCAGCGCTAGCGGTCCAAGTAGCGGAGTAGAGGAGTTTGCGGCATTTAAGCAGCCCTTTGCTGCCCAATCCGACCGGGCTAAAGCTATTACAAAAGCTAGTGGGGTGTTTAGCTACAGACGGGAGGCCGTATTCCGTTGTGCAAAACAAGGGGTTTAAACTGTGATGAACGTGCTTGATCCACGCTATGATATCTCGTTGCGCGTCCACTTCAGTGTGACAAGATCGTTCCGATTGTGGCAGGATGAACTCCAGGTTCAACCCACTTTCGGCCTGGCGCATTAGTATATAGTGGCCATTTGAGCATTCCTGGATCGCTTACCTGTGATCTCCTTTTTGGTCACCTGACTTCCCTTGGGGTTGCAGAGATCATTTGCGGGTTACCCTTCTGAAGCTTCCATCGCGGCTGGTAGGTGTTTACTCATTGTAGTGTGTAATTTACCTTACTTGGTGGTAAACAGATGTTGTTTTTAGGTCGTAGCTGTAGAAGCCTCCTATGAGCCACTCTGCTCATGTTTCATGACGCGGTTTACTCGGTACGTAATTCACTTTTGTTACGATCTCTGCCTTTTATTGTTCTTTTATAGTAAATACTTCTTATGCTTTGGAGGAAGTGTGGGCCTTAGTTTTACGCAACGCTACGCTAAGTGAAGTGCTGCTGCTTTGCCTTTACTGTCTGTTCCTGTTGCGAGGTTTCTTTCCTACTGCTGCCAGCCTTTAAAGTGGATGTTGGCGTGGACAACGGCCATATGCAGGCTACGCATTGATTGGAAGATCAACTTATAGTCGGGCCGACGGCAAGTTGGAGCAATACGGCGATTCCGTCTGCCCCATATTTTAAAGTTTTATTTAGGCTGTATGTTTGTTCTTTTTCCGTCGTTTGATTTCTAGTTTGGGTTTTTTGTTACGCCGCTAGTGGGAGGCCCCCCTCTAGCTGCGGATCACCAGTGTGTGATCACACAAGCATGTATGAGCAGGAGATGTTTAAAGTTATGGCTGAACTGTCCCGGGCATTTTCTGTTGCTCTAACTACAAATGGGTGGACCTCCAGGGCAACGGAAAGCCATATAACCGTGACCGCTCGTTATATCACAGCGTGTGGTAGATACAAAGCCCTGTACTGCTCTATAGATTACATTAGATTAGATGAAACTGTATTTATCCCTCGGGTGGGTTCCTCTGGGAAATTCAGTTTCCAGTAGCACAGCACCGACAGAAGTTGCAGAATGTGAGCAGAAATATACCACATATACACACATAAATACAGAGAATACAAAAGGGATGAATAGAATAAATAGGAATAAGAATACAAGGGAACGGCACATTTCAAGTGAGTCTATTACACTGTTGGATATTAACAAAAACTATTGCACAGTGAAAAGGCACTACAGCTACTTTTTCCTCCTTTGTCCTCGTTTCCCCTCCCTCTACCCTCCAGCGAGGAGTTAAATAGTTTGATGGCGTGTGAGACAAAGGACTTTTTAAGTCTGCTGGTCCTTGACTTTGGGAGAAGCAACCTGTCACTGAACAGACTCCTCTGGTTGTTTATGGCCTCTGGTTGTTTATGGCCGTGTGCAGAGGATGCAGAGGCTGCCCAGCATGGTCCATAATATCCATATTGCATCTTAATTTGTTTTTATATAAGTGCGGGGAATGAGTCTTCAGTTGACTGTGGTTTAATAGGCAAAAAATACTTAAATAAGTAAATGGCGAGTAGAATTTTTTTCTTTTTTTGCTGATCCGAAAATTAATCCGATCCGTGACTTAAAACCGTGATCCGATACGAACTGTGAGATTTTGGATCCGTTGCACCACTAGTCAGCAATGGTGAATTTCAATGTGAAATTATTATTTGGATACTGATCCTAAAATATTTTAAGAAACTGTCTTTAATTATAGCCCAAACTATGTGACCCAGACACAAAATCATCAGAAAGCATTTATTTACAAGAAAACTTCACAGAGAACCTTTAATACAAATCTAATTAAGTCGATATGAAAGACAGCTTTTGAGTTGAAATAATAAGACAAATAACAGAGGTGGGAAGTTTGTGACACCAAGACAGTAGCTGTCAATCATGTGCAGCCTCCATATAACTGCCATCTGTTGTTTGAAATAACAATGTGATGATTCACTGATTGGGAAAACTTAAAAACTGTCAACTAAATTAATCCAGACCATCTTTGAGCCTAATGTTTATCCACTTGCTGGATTCATAGCTTGTGTTGCACTTAAATTACCAAAGACTCACATCTGGTTTTAACCTACACACACATGCACACCACACGCACACCACACAACTTACATACCCTAAGGATTTGTTTTCTGACTGCACGGTCTGGCAAGGTAAGAAAACTGCTGTCACTGAGTTTCAGGCTGCCTATTCTGGGTGCACGACATTGGGCCTGCACAATAAATCGAAAATTTATTGTCATTGCGATATCAGTTTGGAGTTTTGTCTTTAGGTGAACCAGTTTTTGTCTGAGTGTGTTGCTGGGTCTGAAGTACACTGACACCCTTACCCTCAAAAATGGAGTTTGTAATGGAAAGGCTCTTATGAGAGAGCATGTTGTTCTTTTCTCAGTAAGGATTTCTGGTGTTAAAATCAATCAGAAATTATTTGCTCTCTTTCTGCAATCGATTTAGAATATATAAGTTTCAACCTTCTGTCAGTTATTAGTGATGGTGTGCTAGAATCCTGTTTCGCCTCATTTCTTTTAATTGATCAAGGCCTGTACTTGGAGATAAACGTCTTCCTATTTACTTGGGCAACCAAGTGTTTGTGTCTGTAGCTGCTCTTGTGTATCTGTGTGACAAAATTATCAAAAGAGTGTGTGAGAGGTCACTTTTACTTGCTGGAATCAGGATACATGCGTAAGGAACAAAAATTAATAAACTCTCCTCACTTATGTGGAAGTGGCAGTCTCTGTGTGCATGTGATTGATTATGGGTGTGCATGTGCATGTTTTGCAAAATCTTCACTTCATTATGTGCATCTGTAATTGAATTAGTCATCCCATGCTCATATCCAGCATCGACAGGAGCAGACTATGGCCGCAGTTACATTCTGTCAGGATGGTGGCAGTTTTTTTTATGTGCGTGGGGACTTTTTTCTCAGTTTTTTTCTTTTTCTCTTTCTTTCCTCCATGATAGAGTTAAGGGGGAAATTTTCCACAGGGTCACATTATATGGTGGTTAAAAAAAAAATCAGTCTTGGTCTCATTTAGTCTCACGAATTAGACTTTGAAGAGGCTCTGTCCACCCATACCTGTATTTACATATAATGTGAAAAGTATCAAAGCAGTACACTCATGAATCATTTATAAGAGCACTTTCTTTGAAACAGCTGCTGAAACATGGTAATTCCTGGCTGTTCTTAAATTATACCCCACTATGACTACTGCTTCTACTGGCTTTGACCGTCTTTTGCTTTCAGACCTGTCTTAATTCTTTGTGGCACATATTCAACAAGATGCTGGTAACCCCTTGGGCTCAAGGCTGGAGCCGAACAAAAACACCCTGATAACGACTGTGTTGAGTCTGTTCCTTCCCATTCCATGCAAGGCCACCTGGGTTGGCTGGAAGACTGTTTACTTAGCCTGGCAGGGCAAAGGACACTGTCTCAGCTGAACTATGGACACGCAAACACATACATACTGATACTGATAAGCACTCACTGGCACATCACCCTCCCTACCCCGGATCCAACGCCACCTCCAACGCTTACCTCCCCTCTGAGGTGGACATCGGGTCAGCTGGAGGCGCAGTCGAAAGATTGCAGCGGTCCCAGATCAGATGTACACACTGGAACACTTTCCCATGTTGCTTGTCTGTGTTTATTGTGCTATGGTGTGTTGATATCTGTGCATTCCTGTATTATCCTTTTGTGTTACACATTTCGATGTTTTTTTTCCTCGCTACCTAGCCTGACCTGTCTCCCCAATGTGATGTTTGTGTATTGTATGTACGGTCGGCAAGGTCTGTCATCTCGGATGTGGGCAAAAGACCTGCAACTGACAAATAAAGGCTCTCTCTCATAACTTTTCTCAGAGATTTCTGTCCATTTTAACATGTTACCATCATGCAGTTGCTACAGATTTCTTTGCTACACATATGTGATGCAAATTCCCATTCTACCACATCCTACCACAAACTTTGAGATGACTGTGGCGTGTGAATTATCCTGCTACAAGCACCATTTAGAAGATAGTTACATTATAGCAATAAAGACACAGTGAGTTGGAACATTGCATTTACCAGCGTTCCACTGGTAGGGGCCAAAATGTACCAATAAAATATCTCCCAAACCATTACAACACCACTACCAGATGCATGAACCATTGATACAAGACAGGACAGATGCCATGCTTTAATACTGTTTAAAACAATTCCTGATCACAGCAAAAGTCAAGACTCAATGGGGCCGTTTACAAATCTTCTATTTGTCATATTTTGGGTAGCTTGTGCAAATTGCAGGCTAAACATCCTGTTGTTAACTGACAGTAGTGAACCCAAAGCAGTCTGGCTATTTTCCTCTGACATCAGCAAGAAATTTTCACACAACCCTAGAGATGGTTGTGTGGAAAAGTAACAATAGATCAGCAGTTTCAGTGATACTAATGATGAAGAGGTGTGCTCATAAGGTGCTGGTACGCGCATCATGTAAAGACATGCGCTGTAATTTTTATAAGAAGAACATTTTACTAAGGTCTTATTTTCTCTTCTGTATGAAAGCATGTTTGACTTAAAAAACCAAACAAATAGTTAAATGTTGTGCTTTTGCATGCCCTGTCTTTTGGCTAAGCCTGCCTTTGAGTGCAAGGATTAAAGATGTAAAGTTGGCAAAGTTTAAGCAAAATCAAAGCTTAATGAGTGCCAGAATCCACACACAAGTAGGAAAATGCAATATGAAAGGCTGCAGAGTCGAGGCTATTAGTTAATGGCCCTGTCTGATAGTTTTGACTGATAATTCAATAATATAAAGTGGGTATTTTAGATTTTCCATCAAGATAGCCAAAGAGAACTTTCTTGCTTGCTTGCTTTCTTGCTCCCCCCCACCCCACCCATTGTGCCAGAATCTCAATTTAGCGCAAAAACATGCTCTGCTTTGCAGGAAGATTGCAATCTTAGGTTCGACATGTTCCCCTTGCTTGACACCCATTCAAAATGCTGAAATTAAACCTCCCCCTGTCGCTACTTACAGGTACAAAAGCAGCACTGGTGCACTGTTCAAATAGCAGAATACAAAAAGAAATGAGCATGACAAATCAGAGCAGAGAGGGAAAGATTGGATTGTGTGTCCGGAGAATTAATGAATGAAAAACACAGCAGAGGCAGAGAAAGAATGAGAGAAAACACCGGTGAGGAGTATGAGAACATTTTGTGATCTGTACTTCAAAAGATTTTATATCAGTTTTATTCTGATGCAGTCTGATGATATCAAAGTTGTCCAGTTGAGTCCATTCAGCATTAACTAGTTTGTCCAAGGCTCACAATCCCCCTCAATCATTATGTGCTTGGTATAACTCAAACTATTGTAAACACGGATACACATTCATACACACATTTGAGAACAACCATATAAAAAGTGTTGAGTGTGAGAGAAAAAGAAACACCCACACAAGATGAAACCAACACATCTGCTTTGACACAATTTGTTTAACACTTTGTCTCTCTCCCTCTACGGTATCATTCAACTACACAATGCAAATTCTCATGGACGCATACACACACATGCATCACTCTATTATTCACAGTGAAGGGGGACAGGCATGATCGGGCAGTGAAGCTGAGATGTCACTGCTCCAGCTGAAAAACCGCACTGACACCACAAAGGCAAAGTCTGTATTCAAATTAGCAAGCACTGCCGGTGCCTGTCCACAGCGCAGAATTAACAGGCTTAGAAGCAGGCAGTCTGCAGATAGGGAGTATTTCCAAACTTAAAGAAGATTCAGCTGCTTTGATTTTCTGTTGACAAAAGCATGTTTCCAGTGAGACTACGATAACAGGAAGGTTAGCGGAGAACAGAAAAAAAAAAAACCAAACCCACAAGCACATACAAACACACAGCAAGAAACACCATCGAGCCATAGCTTTCACAGCATGGAAGATGCTACGGTTTAAATTGCAAATAGAAAAAACTATTGGAGATGGGAATACTGTAAAACAGATGACAGTCCAGGACCAAGACAGGATGGGAATGAATGGTTCCATCACGTAATGTCCTGAGACACTAGAAAAGTGGAAGTGAAACAGCGTGACAGTGTGTCAGGAAAGTTTCCCCAGAACTCATCAAATGTAAATGTATTTTCTACATCACAAGGAACGATACAAAAGGCAGGAGATACTGATGAAAGAGGGAAGAGAGCTTCGAGACAAAACCTCCCTCTTGAAGAGGTTTACTACATCAGATCAAGCAACAATAGGGTACGGTCCGTTTGACAGCAGGGCAATAGAACTGCACTCTTCCACTGAAAAGCAGAATAAAACACACCGATAAAATCGCTGAACATCCACTGGACACAGTGAGATCACCCACAGAATAAATCCCTTTTATGTCACCAACTGTCGTAATGTGTTCATTTGGTAACATCTGACCATCTGGCCCTAACTACATTACCCATGAAATGACTCTAATTCAGAGAAATAACATGAGCCTCCCTAAGTAGCCTGTGAGTGTGACGGAATAAAAAAAGAAAGGGAAAAATTGTGAGCATGAACTCGCCAACTAAATCCCTGGATACAGCAGAATGATGTGACAACACGACTAAGAGGAAGACGAAAACTGAAATACGCTTTGCCACTCAATTCCCAAAGTGCGAAGAATACCTTTATAACCTAGCGCTAATTAACCGAGGAGGAACAAGAAGCTTTGTTCTTTCCGCCCTCTTCTGTTTTCCTGCCTTTTCATGTTTCCTAAACTTTGTTCTTTTCACACTGGTTTAAGCTTTAAGCTCTCAAGGCAAGGCAAGGCAAGGCAAGTTTATTTGTATAGCACAATTCAACAACAAGGTGATTCAAAGTGCTTTACAGAGACATTAGAAACAAAAACAAATAAAAAGCATGATTTAAAATCGATTAAAACAAGCAAACAAACTAACTAATTAACAAACAAACAAACAAACAAACAGTATATAAAATCAAAACAGATAAAATCAGAACAGTAGATAAAATCAGTAATTAAAATGTGAGTTTTGAAATTTAAGCCTAAGTGTGGATTTGGTGCTTTATTCAAATGCAGCTGAGAACAGGTGAGTCTTCAACCTGGATTTAAATAAACTGAGTGTTTCAGCTGATCGGAGGCTTTCTGGGAGTTTGTTCCAGATATAAGGAGCATAAAAGCTGAATGCGGCTTCTCCGTGTCTGGTTCTGACTCTGGGAACTGATAAAAGACCGGATCCAGATGACCTGAGGGATCTGGAAGGTTCATACTGGGTCAGGAGGTCACTGATGTATTTTGGTCCTAAACCATTCAGAGCTTTATAGACCAGCATCAGAACTTTAAAGTCGATCCTCTGACGGACAGGCAGCCAGTGTAAAGACCTCAGAGCTGGACTGATGTGGTCCACTTTTTTGGTCTTAGTGAGGACTCGAGCAGCAGAGTTCTGAATGAGCTGTAGTTGTCTGACTGATTTTTTAGGTAGACCTGTAAAGATGCTGTTACAGTAATCAAGCCTACTAAAGATGAATGCATGGACTAGTTTTTCCAGGTCCTGTTGAGACATCAGATCTTTTATCCTTGATATATTCTTGAGGTGATAGTAAGCTGATTTTGTTATTGTCTTGTCTGTCTCAAGCACAGAAGCATCTGAACTGATTGCACTAGAGAACCGGGAATCTCATAGAAGCCTGAAAACATTTGACAAAATGCCTTGTGGACATCGGAGGCTGTGAAAATATCTGTTGGCCAGGGTTTAAATGGAAGAGGTATTGTAATGAAAAAACAGGTTGACTTAAAGATGGTAGATTACAGTCTTCACTCATGTTTGATTGTATTTAGTCGTGCTCCTATTGCAGCGGACACGTTTGGGACTGGAAATATTTGCACTGGTATCGAGAGGGCCCTGAAGGTGATGTTTATATTTGCATTAGAATATGTTACTTCTCCAATCAGTAACCACTGACTCGATGAATAATGTACTCGAAATCCATCAGCTACATGTTAGTGTATTATTAGCTGATTACCCTTTACTCCCCCCTTTCTCCAGCCTAAAATTTGATTTCTACATGAATTCTTTTAACATTTCTGGGCCAATCTGTGATGTCTTTGCCAGTGACACTTCACAGATGGTCATTTTTCACCAACATCAAGTCAATCTGGTGTATAGATCACGATGCAACTCCTAGTCAACTGGTGCTCGTCTATGTCTGGGTGTCACGTTTCTAACACATTCAGGCTGTGCATAATTCTCGACTTGCCTGCGGATCAGCAAGTTTGGCCCAACTGTCACTCAGATGGACAGTAATGACTTTGCTAGGCCAGACACTGCACAGCCACTCATCTTACAATTGGACAGTCAACCTTTCTCGGGACAGTTGAGTAATCTTATCTGCAGTGCAACAGTCTGTTGTGCCACAGCAAATATCCAAATGCTTTATGAGGTTGAAATACTATTATAGTGTCTAGGGATGCACCGATACCAATACTGGTATCGGGGCCAATACTGTAAAATGTGTGTGTACTCATACTCGTAAAAGTTAACCGATATCATGAACTGATACCAACTTATTTCATTAATCAGAGGGTGGCTTGTCATTTCTGTTGTAGTTTGTTAGATTGGCCACTAGGGGGGCAATTATTATTTTATTTATTATTTATTTTATAATTTTTTTTATTTTATTATTTATATAATAATAATTATTTTGTTTGTTTACAATATGAACACTCTGCAATAATTTAAAAGTTTATTTTATTCGCAAACCTAATTTGTATTTATTTTATTCCAAACAGAAGTGTTTATTTATTATTCTGAAAGCTCGAGACAGTGCCAATAGTTCAGTGATATTTTGTAAAATTACAATGTGGAGACTCTGCAATAATTTAACAGAAGTGCTTATTTTTCACTTGAAATTTTTTTTGTGGTCATTTTTATTAAGATTTTATTTTTTTATCGGCAGGGAATATAATAAAACCTGTCTTCCAATTAATTGTATTTGTGTGTGTGTGTGTGTGGTAGAAGTATCGGTTTTGTACTCTGTATCGGCAAGTACTCAGATCCAAGTATCGGTATCGTATCGGTTTGAAAAAATTGGTATCGTTGCATCCCTAATAGTGTCCATTGTGGAGAATCAATTTTGGAAAAGCTATTTGATTTGTGATTGTAGTCATATCTGGTAACTATAACTGGAGTTTTGGAGACTTCTTTAGAAAAGACACAGGCTGTTAATAAAAGATGACAAAAGCGACACAAAAAAAAGACCTTGAGTCTTGTATGAGTATGAAATGATGAAGTCTTTCTTTTCTGCCTAGTAACTTATATATAGCTGAAGGTCAACTTTAATATTAGCACGATCTGACAATGAAATCCAAACATGAGAGAAAAAATACAAATTGTTTTACAGTGTCACAATATCCGTATAACGTTTGGCTTTTCAATCTCTCAGCTGACTCTTTGTAATGCCTATGAACCCAAAAAGCTTAACAGAAAAGGAAAAAGATACATCTCTTGATGCTAAATACAGAGTTAATATCTTTACTGCAGATTTTGCATTGTGTAATAGGAAGAAAGCCATTTGCCTTAGTGACAGCACACAAACCTTTTCCCAAAAGAGCGATGGAGTAATGCACTTTCTACTCGGCGGGAACACACAACGGCAAACACCCCCGACATTTTGTCCTTTTCAATTCAAAGCTGTGGGTTTTTGAACAAGAGTCGCTTACGCTGACAACCTGCAGCGTTTGAAAGGGGCTTACAGTTATTTTCACAATCCATACTTTTGGCTGATATTTTACTTCTCTTCAGACGGTCCTTACTCTATAAAATCCTCAATGCCAGATAATGCCGTAGCACCGATAAAAGTGCAATAAAACCTGTCCTCTTATAACATCCAATCTGTGCTGCTCAATGTCTACATATCCTTCAGCTTAAACTGAATTTTAAAATGCCAAAATGTAAAAACATACTTTATACACTCATAGTCTACACAGGTTTTATTAGTTTTTATTTACTGACTACATTAGTCAGATGTAGATTATTTTTGAGCTGAATGTCAGCCACATTTTTAAGGCTGCACGCCAAACTATTCATTAAGTTCTTTGCACAATGTCTCTTCACACCCAATACTCCTTATGCTGCTTCATTCAAACTGTACCAGAGGAGTTCTATATGGACAACAACTGATTAAGCACAAAAATGTGAATGAAAAGAGAAATATTTGTTTCAGAGATGGAAATATAATACGATTTTTCTGAAACTGGGGAATAATAAAGCATCCAGAGATTTGAAATTTCATAATCAAAAGACTTAGCTGTGAACTAGACTGTGCATATTATTGCGCAAATCTACTGATTTGTCAGTTCACACAGAGGGCAGTTTTTTCTTAATTCCCCAGAGTTACAAGAGAGAAGCTAACAAATCTCTTACCTGCTATTTTTAAAATGCATCCTGATTGACATCCAGCCACAGGCTTCACAGTGACAACTACTCCACCTTGGATTTGCTGACAATCTTTAGGGGAAGCAAAATTTGAAAAAGACACCAGTTTAAGATATGGTTCATACAATTAAAATGGGTTTTTCTAAAAATCTCTGCGAGCTCCAGTAGCTCTGACAATCCCACAGAAACTGCCACAAATGATGAAGAGAGTAACTGAGTGGTTGGGATCATTTGGCCACATATGCAATTTTTCCGAAGGAGATATGTGAGCTTAGAAACACTGACAACTTTATTTTTTATTATGCAGGTCTACCCAAAAGAAAACTCCTTCCATGTGAAAAAAAAGATCAATTTCAGATCAATCTAAATTCCTAATGGGTAATTTGTCAAAGGTAAGGTGGTAGAGAAGCAGACCCTGCTTTGTGCGGTGATGCTAGCAGAAGAGAAACTCCCCAAGGCTGAATGTTTCTCTGTTGAACTATTTGTTCTAGGCTCTATAGTCATCTGCCCGAGTTACACTGCCATTTGTCACTGTCATCAGCTGGTACCTCAGTTTACAGAGGAGCCAATATGGAAACCACCTCACATTAGAGAGGGTGGAAATTAGAAGTTACTGGTAACAGCTTTGATTTCTTTGGGGAATTACGATTTGCAAACACGTGCCTTACTAGAGTATTTAGTATTTGGATATTTGGTTTAAACACTGATTTGCTTGCTGAACATTTATACCTGCAGGGAGATGATCAGAGTTCATAAGCAGGATGTGGCCATCTTTGGAATAATGTCTTCTGGCTATAATGAGGCTCTGATTGTGTGATAAAGGCCAGTGACTCGAGCAGTCACTTTAATGGGTCACAAAGGGCTTGTCATGTAACCTTGTGAGAACATATCAGGTGTTATTATATTTTTGAAAGTCTGAGAGGCTCATTATACTTTTCTCTGCTGTAAAGCTCTGGGTACTGTCTCTGCTTTCAGTTCCACAAATGCTGCCTTGTAGCATTTAAATAAAAATGCAGATTTCTCATCCAGGAGCGACTGTATCACAAAAAAAAAAGAAAAAAAGAACAGAGCTGTAGTTTATGATTATACTAGAATAAAAAAAAGAAATGAAACAGAACAAAAAGCACAGTAATTTGGAGCACACAAGTACGTATCCTTGGTTTAAAGAGATAAAAATAATCAGCTAAGTTTCTTTGACAGCTCAAAGCTGTCTCCTGGCTAGTTGCAGAAAGTGCCAACTTATTCCCTCTGAGGAAGACTCAACATTGAAAACAAGAAAAAGGCTTAGCTGAGATCCCTCACCGATGCCCCAGTTATATATAGATGAGCTGTGGCCCCAGGACACATCTTAATGACCATAATAAGACTTGACTGTTTGTTCAAAATCAGCTTAGAGTGCATCTACACTGACCTACGGCGTCACTCTATCCTAGGTTGAATTTAAAAAGGCAGTATGAGAAGGAACACTCTGTTTTTTTGATGGGTGCAGGGGGGAGGTTAGTGACCGTGATTCCACGCAGGCAGATGGACCATGAGCTCCTGAGCCCTCCTCATTCCACCTCATAGTCTTGATGCAGATCAATTTGGACTTAAGCATTTCTTGCGGCTGTGGCTGCTCTTTAATTCAGCATGGCTGCGTGCTCTACTGATTAATGGCAGGTACTTAGCCGGTAGACACGGTCAATAAACGCACTGGCCAAGGAACTTAATACCCAGCTATATGCCAAAGGCAAGAAAGAGTTTCTCCAGGAGGCAAAGCCGCCCAGAGTCGATAGGGATAACAGGAGCAGAGGAAGTCCACAAAGGAAGTCCACAAACTTATCACAGGCTTTTTTGGGGATTGACCTACCAAAGTGAACTTGGATTTAATTTAAAGAACCTGGACTGTGCTGCTGCACCATGTGTGCAAGAGAAAAAGATACAGAGATAAGGAGAGAAAAAGAAATAGAATTAAGTGTCCCATGGGCTGTGGCTAAAGTTTGCATGCACGTGTCCCAAGGCCAGAATGGATAAAAAAAAAAAAAAAAAAGCCAGGATAACCTGGATGTCATGCTAGAGACATATTCCGCCCATTAGGCTAATGCATCCAAGCGGATGAACTCGTGACTATAAGATGTCTTCTCATTAATCATATTTCGTGCACGCCCTATTTTGTTCTCTAGCTTAAGTATTTGCAGGGCTTTCTACGCCGAAGATTTTGCGCCTTTGAAATCCCCTAAAGGCGCGTGCGTCTCACTTTCCATCAGAACACACAACTGCGTCATGTAACCCTGTAATCCTTTTAATTACCACCATTCAAACACATGAAATATAACGGCAGTAGAGTGCAAAAAAGAGGGGACATTATTTCCATTATGTGTTTACACGTGCTCTTCTTATATTCATAAACCAGGGCGAAAGTTAAATGATGGGCCACATAGCTTAATAATAATAATAATAATAATAATAATAATAATAATAATAATAATAATAATAATAACATTTATATTCAGTTTGTTTAAGAAAACTATCGCTAATGTTCATATGCATCGTATGTGTTGGCCAATTTGTCCCTCCGGAGCTGACTGTTACAATACTGACCTCCAGTGTGTGCACAGAAGGACAAAGCAGAGCGTGCTTTGCTTGGTGCGGGACTTCGTCGCTGTCACTTTGACAGCAATGTGACCTCCAACGAGCAGCTCCTGCACACAGGCGCTCGGCGTGAGCGCACTCTAAAATAGACCTTCAAGAGTCAAATAAGAAAAGAGATTGTCTGATCGACTGTCCAATTTGTTACTGTCAGCCACTTTACACCGACAATGCAGCGAAACTGGACTCACATTAAGCACGAGCTCCCCCAGCAGTAGCCAACACTGATCTTATCGACTATTCCCGTATAACTTGTAAAAATAAATAAATAAATAAAAAATGTTTGCTTGCTTATTTGCTTCCTCTCCTCCAATAATCGCTCCCATCTCTTCTCCGGGGCGGAGCACGTCCCTGCTAGTTCTTTCTGAAAAAAAGAAAAAAGGAAAAAAAAAAAGACACGTGGTTCTTACAAACCTCTCTCAGGACACAGCGGGGAGGCGGAGGTGGAGAGATGCGGGCGCAGTCGGGGTGGGAAAGGACACGGTGAGGAAGGAGTCCGCTTTCTAACCATGGAAATTTTGCTGCTGAGCAGCGTGCGCTCTTGGAATAAGGACTTAAAAGACTTGTATATCTCATGCTCTTTCTCCTCCTCCCCTTTTCTCTCTGTTTTCAAATGCATATGAGAGACTTATATGGAGGATGTGGAACATTGCGGAGAGAAGAAAAATGCAATTTCATGTATATTTTTATTGTAAAATGTGCGCTCAAGTCTTAATTGGATATTTCTTTTTTCGGATTATTTCCGCACATTAATTTTTTTTTTTGTAAAAATCAAAACTGGACTTAAAAATGGATTTCTTTAATATCTCCAGCCTGGACGACAGGGTAGAGGCAGAAAATATCTCCTCTAATTCAACCTCTGAGAGCCAGTATACCCTGCTCGCTATCTGGAGTCTTGCTGGACTTGTCAGCTTCCTGATTTTGTTTACAATAGTCGGGAACGTTTTGGTTGTTATCGCCGTTTTAACGAGCAGAGCTCTAAAACCACCCCAGAACCTCTTTCTCGTCTCCTTGGCCAGTGCGGACATACTGGTAGCCACTCTGGTCATGCCCTTTTCACTGGCAAATGAACTTATGGGCTTCTGGTTTTTTGGCAAAATTTGGTGTGACATCTATCTAGCTCTGGATGTTTTGTTCTGCACCTCTTCTATTGTTCACCTGTGCGCTATTAGTTTGGACAGGTACTGGTCTGTGACACAGGCTGTAGAGTACAACTTAAAGAGAACACCTAAACGAGTTAAAGGCATGATTGTTGTGGTCTGGTTGATCTCAGCCATAATATCCTTCCCTCCACTGATATCAATGGACAGAAGCAGCAGCGAGGCCAGTCCCCAGTGTATGCTGAATGATGAGACCTGGTACATCCTCTACTCCAGCATAGGATCATTCTTTGCTCCCTGTGTTATTATGATCCTGGTCTATATTCGGATCTACCAAGTGGCAAAAACCAGGACCAGAACATTGTCAGAGAAGAAAAGGGATGTGGATTCACCGCTGGAGAATGGTATGGACCAAGCTGAACCGGGCATAGGTGGGTCTTTAAAGTCCAACAGGGGCGGGAGCATGAAAAATCAGGAACGCCAGAATGGGCATTGCCACGAGCAAGCAGTTCGAACACCCCTACCAAACGAGCCAAAACATCCAACAGACAACGATGACGACTTTGAAGATAGTAGCTCGTCAGACGAGAAACTTAAAAAAAGTTCTTGCTCCTCAAAACATCATCATGAAGACAGAAGAGACAGGAAGGCTAGCCGAAAGAGCAGCTCCGCCTCTAAATACTCCAGCAGGAAGTCGCGTGCCAGTTCCAAATCCATAGACTTGTTTTCATCTCGTCGCAAACGTCGGAGCACTGTCAATCGGAAGAAAGTCTCAGCTGCTCGGGAGAAACGCTTCACCTTTGTCCTCGCTGTGGTCATGGGCGTATTTGTCGTTTGCTGGTTCCCATTCTTCTTCTCCTACAGTCTGTATGGAATCTGCCGTGAACCATGCCAGATCCCTCTAACACTTTTCAAGTTCTTTTTTTGGATTGGCTACTGCAACAGCTCACTAAACCCAGTAATCTACACTATCTTCAACCAGGACTTCCGCAGAGCCTTCCAGAAAATCCTTTGTAAGTCATGGAAACGCTCTTTTTGAAGGATACAGCACGGCTGGGTGTGTAAGACCTTTTACTTTGCAGACAATAAGCTATGCTGTTCTGAACCGTTTGATAATGTGCTGGCCTCGGGTGTTTTCACATCTGTACTTTCAGGGACTGCATTAGAAATGAAGGCATGATTAAAAGACCTAACAAATGCACAAAGAAGGGGCTTAAACTACAGGTTCTCTGATAATATTCACAGAGGAGGCTTATTTGATGACTTTTAGGCTGTTTTTCCCTGATGTGGGCTTTGGTTCACCCTATACTACTTTTCTCTTCACCTAAATAACATAAATGGTTTCCTAACAGGTACTGATGCATGCCTGGCACAGTGGCTGCACTTCATGAACTTCCCAGAAGGCCAAGGGTTTACAGAGACAGAGCCAATTTACAATGTGACCTCATTCACTGAATATAATGCGAAGGCCTTGACAATCTCCTCACAACTGTTGTTTGTGACTTTAGATGATAGTATGTATCTTTTCTCTCTATCTATAAATCTGTTTTTCTTTAACTTCCTATGTCACACTCTCGACAGGAGGACCAATGGGACGAAGGGGCTCTTTGCTTACTGTTAAAGTAGCAAAAGTGTTTCACACAAAAAACTAACAAAAGAAAACAAACAAAAAAAAAAAGACATCTTGAAAAACAACAAATTCATATTTCTGCCTCAGTGTTCTGTGTGAACTTAAAAATGTCTAAACTTTGTGCTGCAATGGAAACTTTCATCATGTTATGGTGGACTTTGATTGGACGACACGTGCAGTACAGTGGTATCACAGACAGGTATGTTCACCTTCCTCACGCTGACGAGGAAAGCTGATGGAATACTGAGGTAGTACTGAAGCAGATGGGCATCTACTGAGGCATTCACTGTTTGTGCATATTTGTGTGCGTGTGTGTGTGTGTGTATGCGCAGTCTTGGGGGTTTACCGCATCTTATCCCACCTGCCTGTTAGTGAATGTGTGTGCATGTCTGAATGTTTGCGTGTAAGCCTACTTTTCCAAATGGCCTGATTCTTTCTGGTCAAATGTGTATCTATTCTTCTGCTTCTTATTTTTGTCATTCGACTTCTCTCCCTTATAGCCACAGTTAAAACCAAACACCTTATTGCTGTTTCAGTGTATGCTGCTCACATCCATATATAGTAAGAACACTCAAGCATTTGTAGCCAGAAGGGCAGATGCTTTGTTCAAGTGTAAATAATTAAAATGATACAGTATTATTGTGTGGTGCCTCATAATCACACGTGTAAAGGATAACAATATTTTGTTTGTAAAATGAACAACACTCTGCGAGATTTCTATGTTACACCAACCTCTGTCCTTTTCTAAAAGAACAAGTGTTCACTTCTCTGCTTTGAACACATTTGAAAAGATCAAATAAAGAAATCTCTTAAGCTATCTTCTGAAGACTACAAGAGTGCATTAGTGCATTTGTTGTTACTGTACGGGATTTTTTTTTGCCGCTCTGCCACTGTTGGTATAAAATGCACCACGTCTGAGTGATCCATTGATTTACTTTCTCAAATTTCTGATTGCACCTTGACTTCTCACTGCAGCTACATGCTAAGCCAGTTTGTTACCAGTCTTGATTTTGCTTTGTACAAAGAGGGAAGACTTGCCATCACATACACTCCCCTCCTTCACTTACAGCCAGGCTGACTAAGTGAAATGGTGAATAGGTCAAAACCAGCAGGCAGCTATCTAGCAAATCCTCGGGATACTGGTAATGTCATGCTACATGCTTAAATACTTGATTCTGATTTCACTCGATTTTAACCAGTATATAAT
Source organism: Neolamprologus multifasciatus (assembly GCF_963576455.1). Taxonomy (NCBI): domain Eukaryota; kingdom Metazoa; phylum Chordata; class Actinopteri; order Cichliformes; family Cichlidae; genus Neolamprologus; species Neolamprologus multifasciatus. The sequence goes on along the minus strand of NC_140444.1, from coordinate 7,807,835 downwards.
TTAGTCAATATTGGCAGATATGACACATATATATCCAATATATGTGTTACCCAATAGGAAACTAATTGCTTTGTTTCTTTCTTTTTTTTAACAAATATGTGCAGAAAATAAGGGCCAGTGCAATTTAGAACTGATGTTATCACATAATTTGTCCAGTGCAGCAGCTCTGACTCCATTATTTACACTACTGTCAACACATGTAACAGAGTACGTGTCAAGGCCAAGCAGATTGTGGTGCAGTCAAGCAGTGTCTTCATGGTACGCGACATAGTGGAGTGCACTGCTGGTAAGTTAATAAAAAATGATCTCATTGTTTTACCTTTTCAGTCTAACATGTTGCATCTTAAAGCTTATTTCTGAATATGTATCAATAAAAAATCTTGGACATTATGTTATTGCCATGTCTCCCTGTTTTTGTTAATAGCCCCAAAAAATCAGTATCAACCAGGCTAAAGATCTGACACAGTATGTGGATAAATGCACTGATTAAAAAAAACAAAAAACTACACTGAATCTCAGAAATGAAATGTGGAAATATCTTGTATTTTTCAACTATTCAGCAGGGTCAAAGAAGGGTCAAAGAGAAGGGTCAAAGTGAGTGATTGAAAGGATGACAGCATAAGACACCTGAACAAGAGACACACAGGATTGAACAGATCATTCAAGATCATTCTGTTTGTGCATCCAGTCGTGGTGACAGTGTGGCAGCTACCTTTGCTGCTTTGTCCATAGGAGCACCAGCAGTTGTTTCAATCAGACGCATCTGGCTGTGACTGCTTGTTATAAGTGCAGTCCTCCACATGTGATTTATACAGATGTGGAGGATTGAATGCATCGGAAATGATTTTCCTTTTACTTTAGCAACAGTGTGCTGGGTTCCTTTGTTTTTCTCTTTGACTGTCCTGTTTCTCCCAAATCCCCATTTAAATTGTCAAAATTGTTTTAGGTAAAATACATTCAGGTCAAACAATTCAGAAATAGTTACTATTGTGAGAACTCAAAATGTAGTGCTGAAAAACAAAGCCTTCGCAAAAGTGCAAAAAAACCCCAAAACAAACAAACAAACAAACAAACAACAACAAAAAAAAAAAACTTCCACGAAAAGCCACAAGAGGCCCCATAGATTACAATTAAAACCCAACCTCAGAGAAGAAATTGACAGCCTGGTTTTGACAGCCTTTTTATGATTAATCCTCTTAGATTTTTTATAAGGCTTAAAGTTGCCCTGATTTACAGCAGTGCAGACACAACCAACTGTCACAGTCTGCTAGGCCTCATCTCTACCCATTCAAGTCACTGACCTGGACCTCTTAACTGTCTTCTTGTGCTGTTATTGTGTATTTTGGAGCACTTTTTAGAAAATCTAATTATTCGGCAACTAGTATGGACATTCCAGCAGGCAAAAATAATGCCGAGATGATGTTGTTTTATTTTTAACCACTTATCCAATTTAGATTCATTGGGTCTAACCTAACATGTCTTTGAATTGTGGAATGAAGATGGAGTACCTGGAAGAAAACCAGTGCAGGCAGATCATATCATGCATACTCCACAGAGAAAGGCTCCAGCGAACCTGGAACTATGAATCAGAACCTTCTTACTGGGGGGTTACAGTGCTCACAGCAAGAAGCACTGTTTGTGGCTGTTAGTCCTGCTGCAAGAAATGAGACAAATATGAAAAGTGCCTGTTCTAAATGACTGTAGATTACTGGACAAATCTGTTCTTGTCAATGCTTGAATCACAGCAGATGCTGAAGAACCATACTACTGCTGTTATTCTTGCAAATGTAATGAATACAATACACAACAAATAAGTGTGTACTTTAGCTTGTAAGCAAAGCAGACAGTGTGCCTTTAGTGGAACTGAAGATTGAGGACGGCAATATCTAACCATGCTGAACTACAGTGGGGCAAAAAAGTATTTAGTCAGCCACCGATTGTGCAAGTTCCCCCACTTAAAATGATGACAGAGGTCAGTAATTTGCACCAGAGGTACACTTCAACTGTGAGAGACAGAATGTGAAAAAAAAATCCATGAATTCACATGGTAGGATTTGTAAAGAATTTATTCGTAAATCAGGGTGGAAAATAAGTATTTGGTCACCTCAAACAAGGAAAATCCCTGGCTCTCACAGACCTGTAACGTCTTCTGTAAGAAGCTTTTCTGTCCCCCACTCGTTACCTGTATGAATGGCACCTGTTTGACCTCATCATCTGTATAAAAGACACCTGTCCACAGCCTCAACCAGTCAGACTCCAAACTCCGCTATGGCCAAGACCAAAGAGCTTTCGAAGGACACCAGGAAAAGAATTGTAGACCTGCACCAGACTGGGAAGAGTGAATCTACAATAGGCAAGCAGCTTGGTGTGAAAAAATCAGCTGTGGGAGCAATCATCATAAAATGGAAGACATACAAGACCACTGATAATCTCCCTCGATCTGGGGCTCCACGCAAGATCTCATCCCGTGGGGTCAAAATGATCATGAGAACGGTGAGCAAAGATCCCAGAACCACACGGGGGGACCTGGTGAATGACCTGCAGAGAGCTGGGACCAAAGTAACAAAGGTCACCATCAGTAACACACTACAACGGCAGGGAATCAAATCCCGCAGTGCCAGACGTGTTCCACTGCTGAAGCCAGTGCATGTCCAGGCCCGTCTGAAGTTTGCCAGAGAGCACATGGATGATACAGCAGAGGATTGGGAGAATGTCATGTGGTCAGATGAAACCAAAGTAGAACTTTTTGGTATAAACTCAACTCGTCGTGTTTGGAGGAAGAAGAATACTGAGTTGCATCCCAAGAACACCATACCTACTGTGAAGCATGGGGGTGGAAACATCATGCTATGGGGCTGTTTTTCTGCCAAGGGGACAGGACGACTGATCCGTGTTAAGGACAGAATGAATGGGGCCAAGTATCGTGAGATTTTGAGCCAAAACCTCCTTCCATCAGTGAGAACTTTGAAGATGAAACGAGGCTGGGTCTTCCAACATGACAATGATCCAAAACACACCGCCCGGGCAACAAAGGAGTGGCTCCGTAAGAAGCATTTGAAAGTCCTGGAGTGGCCTAGCCAGTTTCCAGACCTCAACCCCATAGAAAATCTGTGGCGGGAGTTGAAAGTCCGTGTTGCTCGGCGACAGCCCCAAAACATCACTGCTCTTGAGAAGATCTGCATGGAGGAATGGGCCAAAATACCAGCTACTGTGTGTGCAAACCTGGTAAAGACCTATAGTAAACGTTTGACCTCTGTTATTGCCAACAAAGGTTATGTTACAAAGTATTGAGTTGTATTTTTGTTATTGACAAAATACTTATTTTCCACCCTGATTTACGAATAAATTCTTTACAAATCCTACCATGTGAATTCATGGATTTTTTTTTTCACATTCTGTCTCTCACAGTTGAAGTGTACCTCTGGTGCAAATTACTGACCTCTGTCATCATTTTAAGTGGGGGAACTTGCACAATCGGTGGCTGACTAAATACTTTTTTGCCCCACTGTAACATTTTCAGGTTTATTTAAATGCTGTTTGCATTTTATTTGGGAAGGCAAGAGCTGTTTCTCCTGAATGTTTGCTCTCTGGCTCAATCAAGGCAAGATGCAGAAGATGCATATTCATATTCAAAGTTAGATAAGCTAGATACTTCAACAAGAAAGCCAGTGTGGGTTGTTGTTCGGTCTGTGGCTCATGTTGTGTAGCAGACGACTGTCTGGCTCAGTGTTACCATCTGCTCGACATTACTGCTTCACCAATATTTGACTTGCTAAAACAAAATAAAATCTCTAGTCACATAAATTGAAACCAGAACTACTTTCTTCAGATTCAGGACAAAACAAGGGGTTAAATTGTGAATCCAGGTACTAAAAGGTACTAGTTTATATGTAAAGCACACAAATTTGCTTTGTAGATGCTCATTTTTATCAATAAGATGCCCAGAGAAGTCAACATTCTGGCTAATAAAGGGGTGTGGACCTCATATTATAGTTCATATACTTAATATCAAAATCAGTAAAAAATATCTCACCAATGTAAACATTTTTAATCACAGAAGGCACAAAAATGGACTTGTGTTTGTCTGGATGTCTTTATAATCATCTCCACTATTTGAAAGTTTCTTTAAAAAAACAGCACTTTCCTTTATAGTATTTTATTGTTTTATGGGGACTGGCTTACAAAGGCCACATTTAATGAAAAATTCCATTTACGAAGGCACTTAACGACAATATTTTTGCCCGTGGTACGACAAAATGCCCGTGTAACAAAATCCGTTTGCGAAATGCGTTTCGCTGTCCCACGTGAAAGACGTATTGTTGTTGCAGTGCGCTATTTCATGTGCAAATAGCCTATCGTTCATTCATAATGGGGCCGGCCTAAGGCATAAATATGAGCGAGATTAAATTTTTTTTAAAAAAAAATATCTGTTTTGGAGGAAGGAAGGTTCAGAGTTTAAGTAGTCATCATGGGCTCATCCGATTAGAATGAGAATAAGCAGTCAATCATTTACAGGTTTTGTCATTTTATTGAATAATGGGTAAAGGAAAGAAAGACACACATGGACTGCCATCTCTAAAAAGGACATAAAGTATGATTTAAGTAACTCGAAACGATACATGAACTCAGGAGACTCAAAGAGATACTCACCTCAGCTGCCGCCCCATGTGGGAGTGAAGAAAGAGTGAGGGGTAGGTGAGTGCAGTCCTTATATAACGAGTGACAGGTGAGTGCAATTAAGGCCAAGCACCACACCCAATCAAAGGTGAGGAAAAGAAACAAGGTGCATTTGGTGAAGTGAATGTGCTGAAAGGTGAGTCTTTACAACAGCCACCCCCATAATTCTACTGGGAAATATGTTCAAAGGATCAGAGATGCTCTTTCTCACAAAGCGGGGGCAGAGGAATCAGACATGCTACAGGTCTAATATAGGTTCAGGGGGTCGACAACGCAGGCCAGATAGTTCAGGGGGCCGACCATGTAGCCAGCGGTGGCGGCAAAGCAGGTCCAAATGCCAACCGCGTGGGATGCAGCTGCAGGCCCAGACCTGCAGACCGTCGGGCAGTTTTGCAGGTGCTGGGGGCACCTCATACTCTGCTGATGGTAGAGTATGAGGTGGCTGAATGAATTCAGAGCCATCAGCGGACACAAGGATGTGCTGAAGTGGTTCTCCTGAACTGGAAGATGTGAACAAACATTGGGCATATGTGGAACTGCTCTGGGGTTTGGAAGTCTGCGATTGGACCTTGGAGTGTCCATCCTAAGCGGTTTTTGACTGCTGCAGGAGATCCAAATGGTCCATGTCTAACTGGTGCAATAGGCGTAATAAGGTGGGTATGATCAGAGCCTATGAGCAGTAGTGGAGCTGCTTTGTTAATAAAGGTTAATGGGATACCTTGAAGATGCTTGTATCTCCGTTGAAGAGAGGATACGGGGTAGGTGTGTTCTGAAAGTGCTAAGTGACTTGTAGCGAAGGCATTATTAATTGTGCAAGTTCTCTCTGGATGTGCGATGGGAGAAATCTGGAAACTTACAGAAGAACCTTGAATAGTTTCAACTTCTTGATGGACAGTTTTGAGTGATAATTTTTCAGCTTTCCCAGTTAGGTGGAGATGCTGAGCTGCTGATGTCAGAAGCATGGTACGTTGGGAGCCATCGTCAAGTACTGAATATGTTTCCAGGGTTCTTTTGCCATTACGCAGGAGCACTTTCACAACTTTTAATAGTACACTAGGACAGTCACTAGGTTTATCAAAGTACAGTGTCCTCACTACAGGATTAACTTCAGTTCTAGGTCTCTGATTCACCTCACATAGGATCTGTAGATGTCTTCCCATGCAGGTGGCACATGCTTTCCTCAGATCACACTTCGCAGCCTGATGAGTTCTAGCACAACCCCAGCACAGTTTGTTTCTCTTTATCCAGTGTATTTTCTCATCCTTTGTCTTGTTAGTGAACTCAGGGCACTTGCTAATGTGGTGTTCAGGTGAGCAGCAATATGCACATCTTGCCTTAGTCATTATGATAGATTGTGCTGCCTGTACAGGATCGGGTGCATTTGTCCCATGTAATATTGTTGTGAGTGGAGAGGTGTACTTATGGGCAGGTCGTGGCTGGTTAAAGGATGAAACGGCACTGTCCTTTCTTGGTTGACACTTGCATTCCATTTGAAACCAGGATGAGAACAAAGGTAAGTCATACATCATATCTCCTTGTTCCCTGTAAATGTGCCGTTTGAAGCGACTGAAATACTCTGCGGGCAACTTTTCGAGTAGGCGATCGACATGGGAGCCAAAATTTAGTTCTGTCCGTCCTTGATCACCCAGAGTGCTAAGCAAACCAACTAAAGCTTGCACACGAAGAGCAAAGTTATCCAGTGTCCGACCATCACCTGCTCTGATAGGAGGAAGCTCCAGTATATTACGTAGCTCTTTCAATGCTAGCTGTCTTGGTTGCCCATAACGCTCATCAAGAGCTTTGATGGCTTGAGTGTATGGGTCAGGAGCATAGGAAAAGGAAATAGCTAACCGTTTAGCTTTGTCTACTTTCAGATGATCGAGAAGGACATGATATTTAGTGCTCTGTCTCATGAGGGTCAAGCAGGTTAGTAAGGGCCATTCGTAACAGCCTATACTGGCCTTCATCTTCTCTGGTAAGGTCTGGGAAAGAAGGACCCTCAAGCTTATACACATGTGTTCTAGTGCTAACAGGGTGACTAGAACTAGCAGTAATGGGTACCGAAGGTTTTTGTGGATGCAAACCATCAGATGTAGCTGGTTGCTGCTTTACAGGAGGGTGCTGCCTTGGTTCTTGAATGCAAACAAGAGGTTGAGCGGGGTCTTCATCTAGATGAACAGCAGGTGGAACACAGGAAATCTGGTACGGACCTTGCAGTGACGTGGCCAGGAAATTAAAAGGAGTCTCATCTGGTGTAGGAAAAACTGGTCTAGGCAAACCACTTGAAGGAACTGCAGCATCTAATATTGTTGAATTAGGGACAGGAGGGCTAGCAGCCAGAACTGCACCAGAGTGACGGCTAACCTGTGGGGGCTGAGAGGGTGATTGACATGTTGCTGGATCAATCACTGGGAACTGGTCATGTTGCTGATGCGTTTGGGGAATGGCTTGTAAACCGCATACAGAGGATTTGCTTTCATCAGATGAGACAGTGTGAATTGAAGATCTGGAGGAACTGCGAGAATGGGGAGGAGATAATTGAATCATAAGTTGCCTAATCTCCCTCATCAGATGAGGTGATGAGTTCTCTCATCACCTCATCTTGATTTGTGGGTAAAGGAGCAGGGGATGTCTCTGGTTGACTTTCTGACTCCCCGTCAGGATCCTGCAGCCCATGTGTGTCTGTGTTACTATGCTGGCATTCTGTTTGACTCTCTGTATCACATCTAGCACTTCTACTTCCAGGATACTGAACGTCATACTGCTGCAGGTGGGCAGGAGGTCGCCTTTCACAACCGGAATATCTCAAATCTTCAGTCAATGGCTGCTGTGAATCCATGACGCTAACACTACTCCGGCTCGGAGGACCATGTTTTGGAGGAAGGAAGGTTCAGGGTTTAAGTAGTCATCATCATGGGCTCATCCGATTAGAATGAGAATAAGCAGTCAATTTACAGGTTTTGTCGTTTTATTGAATAATGGGTAAAGGAAGGAAAGACACACATGGACTGCTATCTCTAAAAAGGACATAAAGTATGATTTAAGTAACTCGAAACGATACATGAACTCAGGAGACTCAAAGAGATACTCACCTCAGCTGCCGCCCCATGTGGGAGTGAAGAAAGAGTGAGGGGTAGGTGAGTGCAGTCCTTATATAACGAGTGACAGGTGAGTGCAATTAAGGCCAAGCACCACACCCAATCAAAGGTGAGGAAAAGAAACAAGGTGCATTTGGTGAAGTGAATGTGCTGAAAGGTGAGCCTTTACAACAATATCATTGCACAGTGTACGTACGTACATTCATTAACGTAAATGTAAGTTTTAGTTTTAATGTTTAGAATTAAATTCCGTAATGTTATGTACATGTACACGTACGTATGTATGCATACATATGCTTTCTTCAGCCTCCACCAAGAACTTCGTCTTCAGCCAGCATCTCCTCACTCAAAAGGCGATGGAAAAAGGTGCTTCGACTTACGAAAATGTTGACTTACGAAAGACCCTCTGGAACAAATTAATTTCGTAAGTCCACTGTATATATACATATATGTATCTACTGATTGCATATTGAATTTCTTTACTCAGTTTAGTCAGACCCAGACTGATTTCAGAGAAAAGAAGCAGCATACTATGCAGGAGCTCTGGAAACAGATTGTGGGTAAGAGTACTGTAAAAGAAAAATCACTACCATAAATTTCTGAAGGTCATATAGTTGTAAATATGCTAGAGCCATGTCTTATAAACACAAACATGTTAATGACTGATGAGGCAGGCAATAGTGAAACCTAAGTCAGAGGTTTAGTTTTTAATTAATCCCATGCCCCATGGTATACGGCACCTGATGCATTAAAGCATTACAAGGATGCATGTACATAATGTCACAGATACATAAGTGGCAGCAGTCACTTTTTGGCCTTCAAAGATAAGCAAGACTTTATTTGAAATTGCAGACTGGATCACAGAGTCCTGATAAGTAGTCACAGATGAAAGATTCAGTGGCTTTGATGAGAAGATCACAAGTCTTGTTTTGGCAGCACTTGCATCAGGTTCTGGCTGAATTTTCAAATTACAACCAGTTGCAGCAGTGCTGTCACCAAGTGTGTAGTGATTGCTGGGTTTTACACTCTGATACTGTGAAGTGTTTAACTTACAATCAAAAGCAACTCGAGACAACCGTTCTTGTGAGATGATGCTATATAAATAACACTGAAACTGAAAGATTACAACTTATAGTGTAATTGTTGAAAACCTTGATCATGAAATTATCTCAATTAAATATCTAAAGGTACAACAGACTTGTAGAATTAACAACTGGATGTTTTAAAACAAAGTATTTGCAACAGTAGCCTTGTTTATTCATTATTGCAACTTTTTTTAAATGAAACTTTAATGATAACATTACTTACACATTAGATTTAATAGAATTAATAAGACTGGCTGCTTCAGTAACAGATTGAACACACAAAGTGTTACGTTGTCTCCATTAATCTTAATCAAAACAAAGACTTTTGAAGTATCTGTAGGTTTGTGATTTTTCTCTACACGTTTGTTTCACTGCATCCCTCATGGTTCAGAAAAGATATCACAAATGTTGTATTGTTTGAAGAGACTTTGATTTTTCCAAACATGTGTTCTGTTTGAAAGAAACTGCAGAAAAAATCCCCCCTTTTATGAAGGCTGCTGTAACTCTCCAGCTGTCTGAGACCACGTAACAAAACAATATCTCTTCTGTTTCTTAGTGCAACATTTAGCACATCTTCCAGACATGCGGTGCTTTTGTGTACTGTGTAAAGATTTCTACACTGTGAAGGGCCAATGCCCGCTTCAACAAATCCTTGCGGGTGGTTACATTATTTATCATTGTATAAGATAAGATAAGATGACCTTTATTAGTCCCACTGCTGGGAAATTTGTTTTGTTACAGCAAAAGTGCAAAGTTATGTAGCAGAAATTAGAAAACACTGGAATGCAATAAAATAAAATAAAATAAAATAAAATGCTATATACAATAGAATAAAATAGAATAGAATAGATTAATATATACAATAGAATAAAATAGAAATACAAATGCTATATACAACTGAGTAAGAAAATACAAAAGTACAACTTCGTCAAAAGAAGAATTGTATCAAATTAAATCAAACACACTATGTAAAATGAAGATGTTTTCTCTCTCCAGGGGCCAGGTGGTTACATTGCCAGGTATGAGCAAAACCTCTGCTTGAGCCATCAGTAGAGGTCAGCTTTTACTAGAATGTGCATGTGCAATTATGCACTTTGTTCCTGCAGCTAAACAGTACTCACCAGAGACCCTGTAATCTAACCAGACATCAAATTTGGGTCAGAGCTTGCCATGAAGCTGGTATCATTTCTGCTGGCCCTTTAAGCCTACCTCATGTTTATTTATTTATTCATCTCCTGAAAGCTGGCTAGCATTGCCTAAATGACCAAGTAGAATAGATTCTGTCATCGCTGCGCCTGCCTCGTAGTGTTTATGAATTGCTGTATCAGCAGGGCACATCGTCACGCTGCTGTTGGCTTGCTCCTGCCAGCAGACCTGAAGCAGAACTCCTCATAAGATCCAGAATCACGCACATACAGTATAGAGATACTAACGCTCTCTCATCTAGACATGTGCTTTGCTATATTTGATCATGTTCACAATCTAGTTACTATAGGAGAATTTTATTACCTAGGAAAAAGACATCCTTTCCTTTGTCCAGTGATGCTTGATTTTAAAGCTTGTGCCGCTCAGATCAGGCAGGACATGTCCTAATAATAAAAGAACACATATGCAATAGCTGAGCATCAACAGCATCAATCCATAAATATTTAAAATCTTTATGTTGCCTTCCTCTGGTGGGCGACAATCATGCCTTCAGTTCAGCCTAAGCTTCTAAATCCCAATGGTCTCTGCTTCCCTCTCACACATTTCATAACTGATTTCAGCTGATTTGCATGAAGTCTCAGTGGATAGGAAGTCAAGACACATCGGATTGAGAAGTATTAAATGTTTATACAGTGCACTGCTAATTGAAAGCTAAATAATCTAACATAAAATGCTAAAGGTTTTTTGTGTGTAAGAGACAACTTTAAAATATAAAGTCAATAAGTCTTATGAGTTCATGAAAAAACTGATAATGCCGCCTGCTTCTCTGCCCATTTCTTTGTTATCTTCAAATCTAGTGGCAGGCTCTACCAGCCATTCCCCTTTTGCATTTTTGTGCATACTGCATAGTCTTTTCCCCTTATGCCATGCTGGAGATGTAATACACACAGCATTACAGTGTAGCAATCAATACCAGACTGCCCTCCACATTTGTCAGTGAGATAGGGATCTGGCTTAAAAACAGCCCTGGGTGATTTTTTGATAATCTCCAGGTGGTAAGCATGAGAGTTCAGTCTAACTCTGCTATGACTGCATGGCATAGAAGGTTACTAACAGCACTGTGAAGTTGAATGATTTTGCAAGCCCTGGAAAAGTGAAAAGTGAAAACAGGCATTTAACCCTGAATGTCATTGAGACAAAGGAGGTCATTGCAAGAAATTGCAGAAAAAGGGAGTCATTCATCTCTCAGTGATCATAAATAATGCAGTGGTGGAAAAAGCGGACACCTTTAAATACCTTTGTGGTCTCAGATGTTTAAAAATCTTTTGCCTAAGAACTCAAATCTTTACTGCTTTTTGACCAGAAAAAGATGTAGAGAGACTTCTGACTACACCAGTAAAGATCTGAAAGTCCTTAAGAGAGTGGTGTGCATTGCTGAGCGCATTATTGGGTCTAAGTTGCCCAATTTACCAGAAATAACTATACAGACAGCTAGGAAGGCCCTTAAATTTTAAAGGACACAACACATCCACACAACAGCCTGTTCTCCATGATAGTATCAGGGGGTAACAGAGGGTATCAGGGTAAAGGAGCTACAAATCCCACACCAGCAGACTAAAGAACAAATTTCTCCCACAAGCTATACATTAAAGAATATAACACATGAGCAATACATACCGTACTGCAAAAGTGTATGTCAGGTCTCAACAGTGTACAGTACCAGAACCTATTGCATTGTTGCCTTTTATGTTGTTTTTATACTATGTACTATAGTATTTTTCCTTACTTTAAAGCTTATTTTTTATCTAAGTGACAAAAATAGTCTAGAATCTTAAGTCTAGTGAAAAGAAATACTGCAAATACGGAAAAGGGGATGCTACAAGATCATATACTGGCAATACTCATGATACTAAGCCAAGTATTCCATCCATCCATCCATCTTCTTCCACTCCAGGGTTACGGGGGCTAGCTGTGAGCTGTGATAGAGCAGGACATGGACTACATCCTGGACAGATTGTCAATCTGCCGCAGGGCTGACACATTTAGATCGACAACCGTAGTCTGTAGTTTTCTCTGGTCCCCTCCCCAATCAGACCAGGAGTGACATGTTTAGCCGCATGTTCTCCTTAAATTGCTGGCTGTCTGAGTGGTGTCCCAGAAACGATGTGGGCTTCATAGATAATTGGCAATCCTTCTGGAGGAAACCTGGTCTTGTTAGGAGAGATGGCATCCATCCCACTTTGGATGGAGCAGCTCTCATTTCTAGAAATATCGACAAATTTATTAAACCCCTCAAAATATGACTATCCAGAGTTGGGACCAGGAAGCAGAGTTGCAGTCTTACACGCCTCTCTGCAGCTTCTCTCCTCCTGCTACCCCCCCAAAAACCCATCTCCATAGAGACTGTGTCTGCTTCCAAAAAGACAAAAAACAAACTAAAAACCAGCAACAAACAACTTAAACATTTACAAAGAAAGAATAATACAGTATCCACATCTGAACCAAAGAGTAAAACAGTGAAATGTGGATTATTAAATATTAGGTCTCTCTCCTCCAAGTCTCTGTTAGTACATGACTTAATAATTGATCAACAAATTGATTTACTCTGCCTTACAGAAACCTGGTTGCAGCAGGATGATTATGTTAGTTTAAATGAATCAACACCCCCGAGTCAAACTGACTACCAGAAACCTCGAAGCACAGGTCGAGGGGGCGGTGTGGCAGCAATTTTTCACACCAGTCTATTAATTAATGAAAGACCAAGACAGACTTTTAATTCATTTGAAAGCCTGATGCTTAGCATTGTCCACCCCAGCTGTGAAACTCAGAAACCAGTCTTACTTGTTATCATCTATCGTCCACCTGGGCCTTACACAGAGTTTCTGTCTGATTTCTGAGACTTTTTTCTGATTTAGTTCTGAGCTCAGATAAAATAATTATTGTGGGTGATTTTAACATCCATGTTGATGCTAAAAATGACAGCCTCAACATGGCATTTAATCTGTTGTTAGACTCAATTGGTTTCTCTCAAAATGTAAAAGAACCCACCCACCACTTTAATCACACTCTAGATCTTGTTTTAACATATGGCATAGAAACTGAACATTTAACAGTGTTTCCTGAAAACCCTCTCCTGTCTGATCATTTCTTGATAACATTTACATTTACAATAATTGATTACGCAGCAGTGGAGAGTGGACTTTATCAAAGTAGATGTCTTTCTGAAAGCGCTGTAACTAAGTTTAAGAATATAATCCAGCCACTGTTATCATCGTCAATGCCCTGTACCAACACAGAGCAGAGCAGCTATCTGAACGCTACCCCAACAGAGGTCGATTATCTTGTTAATAATTTCACCTCCTCACTACGTACGACTCTGGATACTGTAGCTCCAGTGAAAACTAAGGCCTCTAATCAGAAGTACCTGACCCCGTGGTATAATTCTCAAACACGTACCCTAAAGCAGATGACTCGTAATCTGGAGAGGAAATGGCGTGTCACAAATTTAGAGGATCATCATTTAGCCTGGAGAAATAGTTTGTTGCTTTATAAGAAAGCCCTCCGCAAAGCCAGAACAGCTTACTACTCATCACTGATTGAAGAAAATAAGAACAACCCCAGGTTTCTCTTCAGCACTGTAGCCAGGCTGACAAAAAGTCAGAGCTCTTTTGAGCCAACCATCCCTTTAACGTTAACTAGTGATGACTTCATGAACTTCTTCACAAATAAAATTTTTATCATTAGAGAAAAAATTACCACTAATCATCCCACAGATGTAATATTATCTACAGCTACTCTTAGTTCCATTGATGTTAAGTTAGACTCTTTTTCTCCAATCGATCTTTCTGAGTTAACTTCAATAATTACTTCCTCCAAACCATCAACGTGTCTTTTAGACCCCATTCCTACAAAACTGCTCAAAGAAGTCCTGCCATTGATTAATTCTTCGATCTTATATATGATCAACCTATCTCTAATAATCAGCTATGTACCACAGGCCTTCAAGGTGGCTGCCATTAAACCTTTACTCAAAAAGCCATCTCTAGACCCAGCAGTCTTAGCTAATTATAGGCCAATCTCCAACCTTCCTTTCATATCAAAAATCCTTGAAAGAGCAGTTGTCAAACAGCTAACAGATCATCTGCAGAGGAATGGTTTATTTGAAGAGTTTCAGTCAGGTTTCAGAGCTCATCACAGCACAGAAACAGCTTTAGTGAAGGTTACAAATGATCTTCTTATGGCCTCTGACAGTGGACTCATCTCTGTGCTTGTCCTTCTTGACCTTAGTGCAGCATTCGATACTGTTGACCATAATATCCTATTAGAGCGATTAGAACATGCTGTAGGTATTACAGGTATTGCACTGCAGTGGTTTGTATCATATCTATCTAATAGACTCCAATTTGTGCATGTAAATGGAGAGTCCTCTTCTCACACTGAGGTTAATTATGGAGTTCCACAGGGTTCAGTGCTAGGACCAGTTCTGTTTACATTATACATGCTTCCCCTAGGCAGCATCATTAGAAGACATAGCATACATTTTCACTGCTATGCAGATGACACCCAGCTTTATCTGTCCATGAAGCCAGATAACACACACCAATTAGTTAAACTGCAGGAATGTCTTAAAGACATAAAGACTTGGATGGCCACTAACTTTCTGCTTCTTAACTCAGATAAAACTGAGGTCATTGTACTCGGCGCTGAAAAGCTTAGAAATATGGTATCTAACCAGATTCTTACTCTGGATGGCATTACCTTGGCCTCCAGTAACACTGTGAGGAACCTTGGAGTCATTTTTGACCAGGATATGTCCTTCAACGCACATATTAAACAAATATGTAAGACTGCGTTCTTCCATTTGCGCAACATCGCTAAAATTAGAAATATCCTGTCTCAGAGTGACGCTGAAAAACTAGTTCATGCATTTATTACTTCCAGGCTGGACTACTGCAATTCATTATTATCAGGATGTCCAAAAAACTCACTGAAAAGCCTTCAGTTAATCCAAAATGCTGCAGCAAGAGTACTGACAGGGACTAGAAAGAGAGAGCATATTTCTCCTGTTTTGGCTTCCCTTCATTGGCTTCCTGTTAAATCCAGAATTGAATTCAAAATCCTGCTCCTCACATACAAGGTCTTAAATAATCAGGCCCCATCTTAATGACCTTGTAGTACCATATCACCCTATTAGAGCACTTCGCTCTCGCTCTGCAGGCCTACTTGTTGTTCCTAGAGTATTTAAAAGTAGAATGGGAGGGAGAGCCTTCAGTTTTCAGGCCCCTCTTCTGTGGAACCAGCTTCCAGTTTGGATTCGGGAGACAGACACTATCTCTACTTTTAAGATTAGGCTTAAAACTTTCCTTTTTGCTAAAGCATATAGTTAGGGCTGGACCAGGTGACCCTGAATCCTCCCTTAGTTATGCTGCAATAGATGTAGGCTGCCGGGGGATTCCCATGATGCATTGAGTTTTTCCTTTCCAGTCACCTTTCTCACTCACTATGTATTAACAGACCTCTCTGTATTGAATCATATCTGTTATTAATCTCTGTCTCTCTTCCACAGCATGTCTTTTATCCTGTCTTCCTTCTCTCACCCCAACCGGTCGCAGCAGATGGCCGCCCCTCCCTGAGCCTGGTTCTGCCGGAGGTTTCTTCCTGTTAAAAGGGAGTTTTTCCTTCCCACTGTCGCCAAAGTGCTTGCTCATAGGGGGTCATATGATTGTTGGGCTTTTCTCTGTATCTATGAAGCGCCTTGAGGCAACATTTGTTGTGATTTGGCGCTATATAAATAAAATTGAATTGAATTGAATTGAATGCTCACATTTAGACTTACAATCAATTTGGAATCCAGAGTACATTAACACAATTCACACAGACAGGCAGAGGGAGAAAATGAAAACTTCTTGCTGTGAGACTGCACCACAAATTCGCCTGCCAGGTAGTCCATAAGTTATTTTCATAAGAAAAGTTTTCCAGTTTTTCATAGGGGGCACCTGAGGTGCTCCTAGGAGAGACTAGTTTGCTCCACATCATAAAGGAGGACACAAAGGAGCAGTAAATACAATCTGAGCTCCAAATGATCAAACTATTTGCTGAAACTAATGCATTCCAGCAGATGTTGCACCAATCTGCCAGTCTGTCTCATGGTTCACCTCCCAGTTACCTGTGAAGATAGAAAAGATTTTGCTATACTTTAACTCGCTGACTTGGGGTAAAAATCCTCTCCAACCATGAGGGAAAAATCCACCACTTCCTAAAAAGAATCAATGGCTCAGATCTTGACTATTTAAAACTGAAATGTTGAGTCAGCAATTCACATACAAGTCATATAAGATATAAATAATTAGCTCACAGGTCTTTGAGTACTCTTTAGTACATTTCTTTATTATATTGAGGTTAAATACAATAAACAAAGACACAGATGAAAATGACAATAACATTATGCCTGTTTTCCCCCACGTTTTCTGTAGATATATGTAAGGCAAGGCAAGGCAAGTTTATTTATATAGCACAATTCAACAGCAAGGTGATTCAAAGTCCTTTACATAGACATTAAAAAACAAAAAACAATTAAAAAGCATGATTTAAAAAGAAAAAGAAAAAAGTAACAGTGGATAAAATCGGTAGTCAAAATGTAAGTTTTGAAATGTAAGCTTCAAAGTAAAACAGCAGATTTGAGGCTTTATTCAAATGCAGCTGAGAATAGGTGATTCTTCAACCTGGATTTAACGATGTAATGATGCCACTTTTGTGATTGTTTTCTTTTTAACTATTACCTATTTTTTGAATTTATATTTTGACTATTTGTTTGACTATCCGTCTGTGGCACCAAGGCTGTGGAACAGTCTACCTCTACAACTACGTTTGGTCGACTCTGTGGAATCCTTTAAAAAACAGTTAAAAACTTTACTGTTTAAACAAGCTTTCTGTTGACCAATGCTTTTTACATTTTTATATTTTAATTTACATTTAAACTCTATATTGTGTATATTGTGCATTTTGCTATTTATCGTACTGTTTATTTTAATCTCTGTGTGCAGCGCTTTGTGACTACCTGTCTATGAAAAGCGCTTAATAAATAAACTTTACTTAAACTTTACTTATTACAGTGTGAACTGAAAATCTGACATCATGACCAATGTTCCCTCTAAGCTGCGCGCGTGCGCAATTGTGCACTGCTGGCATGGTCTCTGCGCACAGAAAATCTGCGCTGCGCACAAAAAAATCTAACCTGAATTGAAATTAAAATGAATACTTTAACAATTCTGTTTTGCAGTGTTAGTCAGTAAGTGACTGGCTGTTTCAGCTGCTGGGATTAGAACGATGCCACCTTATCCCATAGTCCAGCCAATAATGCGATTCACATTCGTATATATGCAGCTAATCAACGTGGTTGACTGCAGGGGCGATTCTAGGATCAGAGCTTTGGGGGTGCTGAGCACCCAGAGAGCTGCCCATCCAGGCAAGGTAAACTTTACTCATCACGATGAGACTTCTTCCCCGTCTCTGTTAGTCCCTGCATCCTTAAATGTCTCCAGTTGTCCCAAGTTCCCTCTGACTGTCTCCTTGGTGCATTTAAACCCCTCTTCCTCCCTGTCCTTATTGTCTGTTGTCTTCATCTCCATTATCAGTCATCAGAATTTTACCCTTTCTGTGATTCTTAAATCAATTAAGATTCTTAAATTCATCAAGTCTCTCTGTGCCTGGGTCCTCGACACAAAACATGACATCACTGTTTTGTACATTTTAACACAGTTTAATCCCCACATTTGTGAAAGAAAAGCAAAACACTTTTTTGAAAAGTCTGTAACAAAACCATCAAATCCGATCAAGGTTATTTAAATGCTGCTAAAGAAGAATGGATTGGAATTTAAAAAAAAATACATATCCTAACCTTAATTACTGCAGGAGAATAATGAATGATGCTCATAGTGAGTAAACTGAGTGCATTTTTTGGACAGAGATTCACTTTTAAAGTGTATGTATAATATAATACAGATACATAAAAAATACACTCCAAAAATAGAAGAGTCCTTGAAATGTACAAAATATTATTAAAAAAATTAAAAAAATTGAGACACCTTGGCCTATGGTACAATGTATACAATGTATGAAAAGATCTTTACTGCAGATACTACTATGGCTCCGCAGATTTTTTCTTTTCTTTTATCCTATGTCGGCTCACCTTGAGGTTGGCAAATCTTTTTATCACATTTTGGTGGTCAAGTCTCTCTTTCTCAACTGACATCACAGCCAGGTGCTGGAGTCTGCTTTGACCCATGGTCCTTCTCAGCCAGGTATGGAGCTGACTCAAGACACTAAAAGACCTCTCACAGCTACAGCTGGGTTTGTTAGGGCAACCTGAATAACAGTTTTCAGTGTGAGGAAGATCTGATTATCCAGAAGATTGTACAATGTTAACATATCTGGAATGGCACCAGATGTTAATGTTTTTCAGCTAAAAAGAACCATTCCCTGACTCCTACCTAACTATATAAAGAGTAACTGAAGTTTAAATGCAGCTAATATGTCCTGTTTTAAGCCAGGCACTTACACCTCCGCTCCACTGCGTCTCAGCACCCCCAAAAATGGGCTAAAATCGCCCCTGGTTGACAGGTTATGGCAGCGTCCTTATGTGCCGACACCGGTGTTTTAGCTAGCAAAGCGGCGTGGCTGATAAGGAGTGAAGCCACGTTAATGACAACGTGTACAACCACTGGAGATGTGAGCGGGACAGACGGTATTCAACTGACGGAAAAAGTGTGGACTTTATACCAGTTTTTAAATTGTGTTGATAGGCCACGTAAAACCAGACTTGTGATAAAAATATATGCAATGTTTGGTTTTCTTCCTGAATACTATTATTTATATTTACTGCGGGAAGAAACGGTAAAAACAGCGTTTTATAAGGAAAACGCTCGAAAGCACTCTCCGCCTGTGAGCAAAGACAAAACCAAAACCCCCCACCCTTTCCTATTGGTCGAAAAATGTACCATGTCGACCAATCAAAAAATGATATGGCAACATGTCATTTAGTGGTTTAGGAAGGGGAAGTTTTAGTAGTGACGGCGGTGTTTTGAGATGTGAGAGATTTTCAATGTTTAGCGCAAATCTTGTGTAGTTAGTGTGTAGTGTAGTCAATAGTTTTGTTGTGTGTGTCATAACAATGAGGCGACTGCTGAATGTTACAGGTGTTACAGGAGTGATACATCTCATGTTGTCACAACTGCAGGTATCAGGCTGCTGTTCTCCTTTATCTCATAGTGGACAGAAATTATTTTTGGAGTGGCACAAATAGTTTGTGTGGCATCAGATGTGATGGAGAACAGCTGATTGTTCTGTAAATAGTTTGAAATGTTTATTTAAAAAACGCCTTGGCTGCATTTTTAGGTAAACAGCTGGAAAAAACTTTGTTGTTTGCATAACTCAGTTACTTTTTTGAAGAAGTAACTATATAATTAATTGCCCAACATTGGTCATTATATACTGTATTTTGCAGACAGAGAGTTACAGGACTCTCTCCCAGACCACAGACTCATAATAAAGTCAGAGCTTTATATATATATATATAAAAAGAAAGTTGTGTTTTCAAAATTGAAGTTCAAGTTATTTTTACTTCCAATAGTGTTAACACACTACACAGGTCATGAACAAGATTTTTTTTTCATTGTAAGCGGGCTAAAGCAGTTAATTAAAAGTAGTCTAACATAAATGCTGTGATTTGATTATTTTAATAAACCATGTAACTTGGATGGATTCGATGCTGGCGTGACCACAGTGCACACGTCTGCTGTTGCTCACAGTGGTCCAAACAGGGACTGCTCAGGGAGTTTGTGTGTTCGCTCAGACACATGAAAAATTAGAGGGAAGACTGATTATGACCTCCTTGAATATTCACAAACTAACATGAGCTTGAAACTGGTGAGCGACAGGCATGCACTGCATTCCAGTAGAGTAGTGTTGACATTCCTGTATCTAAGGAGACAATACAGGGGCTTAGATTAAAACTGAGTGGGTGGAATAATTCTCATTATATTAAACATTGTCATGATGAGTTTTAACAGGCAGTAACACTACTGCTAGTGAATGTCCACAAATAACACCACCATGTGACCCTATAATAACACTAAATTATCATTTTTTTGTGAATTAAAAAAAAGATAAATCTAAGCATTAGAAATAGTCTGTATGTTTAAACTTTGGAACAAGTCACAATTCTGTTTTTCTTGCTGTCAGATTTCATTACAAGCTAAGCTAGCCTCTATGTACCCACTCAACTATTGTTCTCAGTTGCAGGGAATATCCCCTGTGTTAATAATACTTTTAAAAACTTAAGCAAATAAATATTTGAATCTAATTCCAGCTGAAAAAGAAAAATGGTTTAACCCTCAACAACAAATGTCTTTTTTTATTTAGAATTAACCAAAAACGAAAATATACAATATACAATATAATTAAAAAACAAACATAAATAAAACACAACTTGTATAAAGAAGAATAAAAAAAACAAAACAAGCGGTGTACCTACTAGTTAACATATGTATATAACAATTCAATAATATAAGATGCTGGATTACGGTTCATACAAATTCGGGATGCCTTGACAAAATGTTTCCATTTATCCCAAATCTCAACAAATGTGTCATATTGAAATCTGTTAGGGAATGTAATTTTTTACCATTTTAAACAACCCATAGACAACCTCATGCCAGTCATTTAGTGATGTAATTTTTACACTTAGCCATTTCTTATTGACAGTCTTTCGGGCAGCCAGACTCAAAATGTCATATAACAGCTTGGTCACTTTATCCACGTTTACTGAGCGAAAACATCCAAACAAGAGTTCATCCGAATTAAAAAGAAGTTGCATACTGAAAATCATCTGTAACTCAGAGTGAATCAAAACCCAAAGAGTGTTTATCAATGGACAGGACCAAAGCAAGTGGAGGTGCTTTACTCCTTGGGCCTCACAGCTTCTCCAGCAGCTGGAGGAGGTGGAATAATGTTTACTTTGTGCAGGTGTCATAAAAAAATCTACAAAGACTCTTTCAGCCAAAACACCTGCATATATTAGAGCTAGAGATTCTCCACTGAAAAGCACATTGCTGATACCAAGTGTCATTTGAAATTACCATATATTTGTTTCCCTTTCCCATTTTTGTTTGATGTAAATTGGATTCAAATGCTTAACCTCCTGTAAACCCTTGTACAGTCTAGAAATCACTTGGATCCACATGGTATGCCTTAACAAATATATTCAGAACAGGAAGAGAGAAAAGATCTGTTCTCTTGGGTATAAAGTTATGTAGATGATGCCGGATTTGGAGAAACCTGAAAAAAATATGCATTGTTTAACTGGTACTGATCTTTTATTGACTGGAAGTTCCTAAGAGTTTCCTTATCATAAAACGTACGGTATACCGTTAAGCCTTGTCCTGCCCACTTTTTATATCTCGCATCTAACTTACTGGGTAAAGAATTCAAGATCATAAGTGCACCATTATAAGATCCTAGCCTCTTCATTCCAGTCATTCTTGTTACGAAATTGTAACCAGAGTTTTAAAGCCAAGTTATTGCATTGGTTTCCTTGATTGATTTGTTTTTTAATAAGTGTCCCCTAAGCTTGCCTGAATTGGAAAATCTCTTGAGGCAGCTATTTTTCTTTCTTTCCATCTTGCTTGGTAATCTACATTACACCAACACACTAGGGTCCTTAGTTGAGCTGAAACACAATAATCTTTTATTCATGGCAACGCAAACCCCCCTTTATCCTTAGCCAGCTGCATAGTTTGGTACTTAATTGGTGGTCTTTTCCCCTGCTATATAAACCTGGAAATGAATTTGTCCCACTCCTGAAATTGTTTATCAGTTATTTCAACTGGCAGTGTTTGGAACAAATAAAGCATCCTAGGCAAAACATTCATTTTGACCGTATCAATATGTTACTCAAAATTTAGGATTTGTATTAAGTACCAAAACAACAAATGTCTAAAAATATAAAACCTTACATCCATCCTCTCCCAGCCTATCCAAGCTGCCTTGGGCAAGTGGCAGTACACACCCTGGACACGTCAACAATCTATCACAATATAAAACTAATACTTTAAAAATTAAAAATTAAGGACAGCTCATCCTGCCAACAGCTAATGCTCTTTCCTTTAGATAAATCCTAAAAACCACACGAAGACCTGCAGTCACACAGTTAAAATCACCTAAGGCTATCAGCATGAATTTAAATGCAGGCAACAGCCCATCTTGTAAAGGAAGGATAAAAGGTTATGGATTTCACTTACCATCATTTCAATGCTCTTTAAGCAAACTGTGTTGCACTCTGCTATTTGACAAGGTTTCCAGCGGTATATCTGATATGCTATAAGATTCGTGTTGTGGTGGCTGGTAGGTAATTACAATGCAAAGATAGGTATTAATATAACAAATTTGATTAATAGGATGTGTTTTTTTCTGAAAAGGTTATATTTCAGAAATGAAAGACTCAGTCAAAATGCAGAAGAATTAATAATAATAATAATAATAATAATAATAACAACGGCATTATTATTTCTTCAGAGTTCATCTTCATTCCACTTCTACTCCCCCTACGAGAGTGGAAAGACGAGCAGAGGACTCCATCTCTTGCAAACCATCTGTTATCAGTCTCACACCTCTCACACTGTCTCAACCCGTGTCTTTCACTCTCTTTCTCTCTCCACCACTATCAATCTAGCTCTTCTACTCCATCTGACAGCAGCCATCCATCCTGTGAAGCAGCTTCTGCTCCACTTGCATTACAGAGAAGGAGCGACGCACACGAAGAGAAACTCACACTCTCACAGCTTGGAGTAAATACACCTCCACTGGTCGGTTCAATGAGATGCTTTAAATTAAGGAAAAGGGCAAGTCGTTTCTCTAGGGTGCATTTTAATAGCGGAGCTGCTGATTTTTCACCTTCTACTTCTTCTGCTTCTATTCTCTAGAGGTCTGATTGTTTTACTCTCGTTGTTTTAGCATTTAGCAGCTGCTTCCCTTCCTGAAACCGAACTTCCAACCTTCATTTATTAATCCATACCGTACATAATGGATATGTTTCCACTCAATAAAATAGTGTAATTTAAGTGGAGACATCTGTCAAAACGTTTTTTACCTTTATGCCCATAAATATTGGTCCAGAATTATTTTGTGAACTGAACAGCACTAAAAACGAAGTTGTGGTTCAAGTATAAAGTGAGTACTCTAATCCAAACAGTGGTAGATATGGAGTATGGATCTCTGACAATGCAGTTAGGAGAAAAGCTGATGGAGGGGAGCAGTCATCTTTATTTGCAGATCCATTCTAGTTTGTAAATGGATTTGTTATGAAAAAAGTGTTGTAGCTGTCATCTCAGTATGCTAATAAGCATGCTAACCTGCTCACAATGCCAATGTTGCTTTTCAAATGTTTAGCAAAGGCATTGTTACATATCCATTCTACAGCCCTTGAAATGGGAACTACCCTGTGGTGTGTTATCATCAAGAATATCTCTTTAAGTTGCCTCAGATAAGAGCAGTGACAACAATCTTTTTCCACAAGGTCAAAGAGAGGGTCTGTAAGTGTATCCTGTGTTGATATTTTTACCGAATGGTGATCCCACTTCTAGAAACTATTTATTAACTGGCCAGCTGACCTGACGAGACAGCGTGCACAAGGTGTTATGGAACCATCCATCCACCCATTCATTGATTTTCTGAAGCTTATGTCAAGTTGCATTGGTAGAAAAATAAAAATGGTGAATGTCCTGTATTTGTACAGCGCTTTTCTAGTCCCTAAGGACCCCAAAGCGCTTTACACAACCTGTCATCCACCCATTCACACACACATTCACACACTAGAAGGCTAAGAAAGGTTGTTTAGACATCCCCTGTCCCTTGAATGTTTTTTTCAGCTCCTCCTAGGGGATCACTTTCAGTTAACAGGCTAGAATTGTCAACAGAAATAATATATATTGTAAAATAAAATGACATTCATTGTGTTGTTTGTACTTTTGCTGCTCCAGCTACAGAGCAGTCCTTCAGAGAGAGGCAAGGACTATTTTTTCGCACCACAAAAGTAAAAATTATTATTAACAGGGAAACTGAATGTCACAGAACATGCTTCAGATATTAGGTGCAAGTTCTAAAACTCTTTATTATGACAGAATGCCCAAGTTAGGTTTGATAAATAATTACTCTAGGCTACCATAGTTTCTACTAGTGTTGGTATCACGCTTGTCTAGTAATTGGTCCCTAAATCCCATCTGAAATAAACAGCTGTGTTAACCAAGTGATTACAAGATGCTAGATCCCAAGATCTTATATCTCCATCCCTCCTTCTACATATAGTCTGCCTTTTGTTAACCCGTTAAGCTGATGTTGTTCAGCTCTCTGTGATGACATTCCTGTGCAACACTGCATGAAACTCACACCAGGGTCTCCGAGTTGGCAGACTAGCTTCATTGAGTGGTGGTCTCCAGCTCGCACTGTGGTCTGAAGCCTAATTGAGCAGATAGAATGAACAATACAACCTCCAAACTGATGCCATAGTTGTCAGACAGAAGAAGGTAAGTTGCCCAGTTGGGCTTAGAACTGAGTTACTACTTTAAGTGGCGTTTTCAAATACTCAGGGGGCTTCACTAGTGGTGAAAAAATGAAAGTCTGAGACTGGTAGTGTATTGTTTCTATGGCTTTGGTGAGGTAATAAAAGGAGACTTAAGCCCAATTACTGGTCAATCAACACTTGACTCTCTGGCATAACTCTGAAACATGCTTAAAGTTGATAACTCGTAACATGGAGAGGAAATTGAGTTTCACAATAGATATATATAGATATATAGATATAGATATACAGGATCTCACATTTTTGTAAATATTTTGCTATCCGGTTGTTAAGTCTGACGTCACTAGCCGTGTCTGGGCCTAAACTCCGCTGCAGGTCCATATATCAAACGATCACTGTGGCATTACTGAGAGTTGAAAAACTGTCTAAAGTCTTTCATCGTTAATAAAATGATCAGCGTTCTGCTCTACCAGGTGTAACAATTGAGTTTAACATCCAGGCATCCATGAAAACGGAATTTATGACATTTAACGGAGTTAGAAGTTAGCAGGAAGTTAGCTCGCTAGCTTCTATCTAAATACAATATAGCATGTCCTGACTGCGGGGTTTTGGAAACAAATTAAAACATACAGCTCTGTTATCACTTCCAACATAAATGAAGACAGAAAACTAAACAGCAGTGTGGTTTGTAGGGTTACTGAAGCTTGGCTAGCTGGTATATAATGATGTGCTAGCGACACAGCTATGTTAGCATAATATAAACAAGCTAACTTTTTTTCCACTCGATAAAAGTTAACGTGAGTGTTCTCGGTGGTCAGGAACAAATGTAATCACATGGCAGGATGCTGTAAAAGGACCAAACTTCAGCCAGGAGAACAAAAGAGATAATCCATCAACAATACGAGGTTAGTCACTCATATACTGCTGCATGGGCTGGGCTGTAGTTACATCCTAAGGTTTTAAAAACTGATCTTAAATAAATGATTAGTGGTAATAAAAGCCGAGGGAGGTCAACAGTGATCACTGACTGTTTTAGGAGCTTTTTGAGATTAAATAGAAGAAAATACAAAACATTAAACATGTTAACAACACAAAAGCCATATTAAACGCAGACTACTTTAGGCCCGGAAGTAGGATTCGTCACGTCATCACTTAACGACCAGATAGGTTCATGGGACAACATTGAAGGTATAACACTTACAATGTAAAGTTTTGTTGCTTTTGTTGCCAGCGGTTTAGACATAAATAGCTGTATGTTGAGTTATTTGAGGTGACATCAAATTTACACTGTTATACAAGCTGTACACTGACTACTTTACATTGTATCAAAGTGTCACATTTTATTTAGTGTGGAAAAATAGCTTGTTGCTCTATAAAAAGTGTGTTGTAAAGGCAGAACATCTTAATTTTCAAAATAAGAACTTCAGCGCTGTAGCCAGGATGAAAAAAGTCAGAGCTCTGTTGAGGTAAGCATTCCTTTAACATGAACTATTTATGAATTTCTTCACAAATAAATTGTTATCCATTGGTGAAAATTTTACTAATAACCATTTCACAGATGTAACATTATGCACAGCTACTTTTAGTACCATTGATATTTAGTATGTATTTATGTGGTAACAGAAATAAGACAGTGGACAAAAAAGGCAGAAATAAGGTTTCTCTGAGGGCTATATGGACTTACTCTTAGGGATAGTATGAGATCTGCAGTTAAATCCATTTAAACCCATGGTAGGTCACTTTTCTCTTGCTCAATGGCTTTTTTGTCTTTGGCCATGCAATCATTGCATTTAAAATTGTGTTTTAGTTGGGTGTCTGATTTACTACCCACAATCAAACAATGGTAGACCCTAGGAGTGGGGAGCTCATTTCAGTCACTTTCTTTCTATTCTGCTCCTCCTTCAAATGTTAAACCATAAACCTCTAAAACAAGATAATGAAGAGAATGGAAGGTTGGCAGAATTTCCTCAACCCAGATATGAAGAAAGTTGTTTATTAGAGATGTAGGTTGCAGTTGCTTTTGTAACATTAATGTTGGCTGTGAGATGTCTTAGTATTACAAGGTGAAAGGCAGCTATTACTTTGCAACAGATATGAAAAAAATTAGATAACATTGAAAATGTCATCTGCAAATTAACAGTGAAACATTGGAACAATAACAAGATTAAAGTGCTCACTGTGATCAGAATAGGCTTCCAATTAAAGGCTACTTTTTTTTTTAAATTAAAAGTTTAATAAACCCAAAGGTTTAATTAGACTTTGTGCTTCCTGTTAAAAATAGATATTGCAACCTTTCTGAATCACCTTTTATGTTCCTGGTGTCACAAACTGTGCGATGCAGACAAACCTGTTAATGCTGTGTTTGTTTGTTTTTACCAATTTTACCAGTTTATTTTAAAAATAAAAAAAGCAGATGCCACATTTAGTTCACTTCAAAGCTTCTATTTATGGAAATGGGCTCCTTCGGGTTGTGTATTATTGGGTTAATATAATTTAAATTATGCAATTGGAGTCAATTCTTTGTCAAAAATCAGAGAAATACCAAGAGAGCCATGTTTTGAAATAGCTAATGTTTGAGATTACTGAGCAATACAATTAGAAAAGTTGTACTTTTTTAAACTGAGAATATGCCATACATGCAAGAGGAAAGAATGTCTAACAGTCTCGAAACTCATGCTCCTGTTTGATTTCAGCTGATTATGAATATGATATACACATTAATGTATTATTTAAATGATTATTTTAAACCTAGTGTTATGCCAGATTTACATAAAATGATGAGTAATGCATATGTCAAATTATATATTTACTTTTTGTTAAATATCACAGCCAAAGACAATGCACAAATAAAATATTATTTTAAAATGTGACTAAGGGTTTAATGGCTTAATCTGTTAACTAACTGTATGGATAAAGGGGAATTTGCAGATGAAGATGCAAACTATTAAAACAGTTAAATCGAATGGCCTAAAAACCGACAGATAAGTGGACACGTTGACACTTTCTGTTTGATAAATAATAGTCACTTTTGTGTTGAAGAAGGTGTACTTGGAGCAATCGTGCAAGACTATGATGGTTTACCATGTGAAAGCAATTGGGAACCACTACTCAAATAACATGATGATATTTTGCACAAGTTTACAGTATCTATGCAAAACAGGCTAAACAGAGTACATCATTCATTTTTTTAAAACAGTTTTCAAAATACTGCTGTATACCTCTCTGTTATGTTTACTTTAAAAAAAAAAATCCTAATAGATATGTTTCATAGAAAGCATACTGCTGTCCTCATAGAAGAGCTCTGCAGTGACACACACACACACACACACGTGCACAAACACGTATCAGTAATTTATGCCTGCATCCTATTTATCTTTTCAATGGTAATAATTTGCAGTTTAATCCATCTCTGCTTTGTGGGCCTTGGAGTCAATGTAATATACATAAAGTCATTCATTGAAGCAATCTCTACTTAGTCATTAATTGCAGCAAGCCTTGCTTATTAGCTTCTTAATCTCCTAAATTAATTTGACCCTTGGGTAAATAGCTGTATGTAGCCTGTCTATTGAGGCGTAGTCTTGATGTGGCAGCACACACACAGCATGCATATGTGCATGTCTATACTTCTGAAAGCACACACATCTGCACACAAATATTACATTGACACAAGCACTTAAATATACATGTTCACTCTCACCCTCAAAACAAAGGCCAGACAATAGGCTTAGACATTTCCTGGATGAGGATACAGACCTGAAGACAGTCATTACACTGTGTGCATTAATGTAGGCTGGACTGTCATAATTTAAATCTCCTGACTTTTCAGCTACCGCCACCATTAAGTCAACCTTTCCTTTTGTACAGGCATTTTCCTTTTGTGTTTGATGAAAGAAAAAAGAGCTACTGAACTAATGGCCATATGAACATGCTACAACTTGGTCCATTAGTATTCGGACAATGACATAATTAAAAAATGCCTCTGTACATCAGCATAGTGTACAGTGGAACCCCGACTTATGAATACCCCGTTAAACGAAAAATTCAAGTTACAAAGGCACTGAACAGCAATATTTCTGCCCGTGTTTCAGCAAAATGCCCGTGTTACGAAATCCGCTGGCTCTGATTGGGCGAGCCCAGAATGATCAGAATGCCCACAATGCCTTCTGAATCATGTGACAACCCCTTGGCTTTTGTAGTTGCGCTTCGCTGTTCCACTTGAACGACTTATTGTTGTTCTAGTTAGCAATTAGCCTATAGCCTATCGTTCAGCATCGCCTCACTCAAAAGGCGCGATGGGTGCTTCGACTTTTTTCTAAATTTTAGACTTACGAAAGTTCAAGTTTAAATTTTATTCACCACATGCAGTGTGGCAGTTTGAACAGCCGGTTCCGCTTTCTTAATTCTCCGATAAGCCAGGGCCAAGCCAGCTCCGATCAGCAAGAACCCGGTTATCATGGTTCCGAATAGGTAGATATCTTCAGCGTCCTCGATCGACAGTCCCGCCAGGCACACGATCCTCCATTTCTGCCACCCGTCCATCGTGTATCCGGCAGGGAAAGTCCCTCCAGGGCACTTGGGCTCTCCTGAGCCCAGACTTCTCATTGAGAAAATGGTCTCAATAGCATTGAGAGACCAGTTGATCAAATCCATAATTCTCTTTTAGGTTTTAGAGAACAGACTGTGAGAGAGTGTTCCAGGGAAAGTAATACACACAAGACAAGGACACAAGAGGCTAAGCAGGGAAGATAAGGGGAAGGAGGAGAGGAGAAAAGTGCGACTGCCTTCGCCGAGAGCCAAACGAGACCCTCGGGAACGAATTAATTTCGTAAGTCGGGACAATGACAAGTCCACTGTATTTTAAATGAAACCATGTGAACTCTGTTGTTCTACCTGGAATTTGCCAAAGCCATTTTTACGGCTCCTATTGCCACCAGACCCACTCATGATTTTACATTCCACAGCTTTTGGATATCACCAATTGTTCATTCAGCCTCCTTCTGTATTTTGTCATGCTCGTTCTTCCTAATGTTGCTGTCCACTGCGATTGCCTCATCTGTAATGATTGGAGTCTTCTGCACCTTGTCAACTGCAATTATGCCTAGTTGGTTAGCTAGCAGCTGCTTGTCTGTCTAAAATTGAAGCCCTGCAGGATCTTAGCCCTCTTGTTCTTGACTACCTTTGGCATCTTAGGTCTCCCATCTGAACTTTAAAACATTTAATCGATATCTCCTACAGGTTCCAGATTAAAGTCACTGGGATGGGTGATGAAATGTTTCTCGCAGTAAAAAATGCAACATCCAGATGAAAAGAATAAACTTTCTGGGGTGTTTCAAATACTTTCTTGTGTGTCTCAGTGTACACTGCCCCAACTATGATTTCACATCCTGCTGTTATGTGGGTAGATGGTAGAATCTGGTGCTGAGAGCCTGTTCATGTGAGCCTCTGTGCTGTCCTTTAGACTGCCCTTTTTTGTTCTTTGGGCTATTGGTAGGATTTCTTGATGTCAGCCACTTTTTCTATCTATCAATAGTATATCGTATATATAGTATATATGAGACGATGCTCAAGTTGACCTACCTTCTCTTAGAGTTCCAGAGTACTGCTCTATCAACCAAGGTGTTTTTTATCCTCTGGTAATATTTTTAATGCCCTTCTGAGTTGCGTTCATGTAATGACTCATGTGCCTACTCAGCTTGGTTGCTATAACACCTGAGAGAAGCTTGCATGCTGTGGAGAGGCAGATAATTGGCCAGTAGTGTCATGGTGTCATACCCTTGTGGTATGCCCTCTGTTAGCCAGTCTGGATGGGAACCAGTTACTTGTCCTTTCATGCATTCATAGAATGCTTTTACCAGGGACTACTCAGTGAGCAGTCATGGATCATGTCAGGTCCTGGTGCTGTACAGCAAATCATTCTGGAGACTTGTAGACAAATGTTTGTGACTGACAGGTACTCGCTATGGTCTTTTTCTCTATGTCATCTTAATCCTGTAGTCATCTTGTTCATAGTTTCATTTCTGTGCAACTATTCTGTATTTGATAACAATTAAAGTTCAGTTGTTTGCCATATTTTGTAGTTGAAGTCTTAAAAGGACATATAATTGTTCTTTATGTTATCTTATTAAAAATTACCGGTCTCCAAAAATATTGATGTCATCCATTACTCTGGGGTGTAATGCAAAAAGGTCAGGTCTTAGCAAAGACAAGTAATAACCATTGACATAGCCATCATTTCCCATTTCCTGTATAATCTTAGTATAGATCTGTAATTGACAGTGACATTGCATGTATTGCATATTTGTGTGTGGATGTACAGTGAGATATTGATCCACAAATGTTAGTGCTGATCCTGAGTTTAATATGTAATTATTGGAGAAAGAATGCTGTTTTCAACTCTAAAATGCCAGCCCTTGTTATTTGATCATTACTGCTTTATTGCATTAAATTAACTCTTAAGATGACTCAAAACAAGGAAAGTAAAAAGGATATGAAAGAAAAAGAAAATGAGCATCTAATGAAGTGGAAGCGGCAGATCTAATAAACATGATGAATTACAGTCTCAAAACTGCGGATGAAGTCATTAAATTTGCAGTAAACAAGCGCTTTCAACATATTCATCATTGATGAATGGAAGTGAGGAAATCACAGGGGCTGAAATACCACAGAACAGAAATAATCCTTTACAGCAAGACATGCATTTATAATCTGAGTAAAAGCACAGAAATTAACTGAAAACTTTATGACTCAAAAGTAAAATTTGGTATTAAAATCATCTGACAGTGTCCTTCTATTCTATTCATAAAAGAGCAAGAGCACAGAAGCCCCTCTTGGGCAGGTGTTATGAATCCTGTTTATAACTCATAAATCCCAACTTGAAATGAAGGCACCAGCGATCCACAGACAAGAGTTCATCCAGAAATAACCATGGACCCGAAGAAAAAAGAAAACTTTTAGGAAGTTTTCATCATCATACAGCTCTCTGAAAACTCTTTCCCTGTGAAGACTTTGGTTTCAGTGTCTGCAAATAAAGCAAGATCAGTCAATTCTTCTCATTCAATACTGTAAAAATAGGATAGTATTATATACCACATCCTGTTTTTATCTGAAAACAACTAACATGTTGGAATGAATTCCTTGCTCCAACAATTCGATTGTTCACAAAGGTCATGCAAAGTTCATCATATGCTCTGTGCCCCACAATGTGTACCCCCACAAAACCAGCCTGAAGATCAGTCATATCAAGTCTAGAGTTTGCTCAGAGATAAGACAATATCTGTGTGAGATTTCATAATTATATATCCATAAAATAAATAAATATATATATCCATAAAATAAATAAATAAATAAATATATATACATATAGTAGGGGTGCAACGATACACAAAATCCACGGTTTGGTTCAATACTTTGGTGTCACGGTTCGATATTTTTTCAATACAAAGAAATGTTCATGCCTTTTTAATTTGTCATTTATTAAAATTATAAATATATATTTTAACTCATTTAACTCAAATATATATTTTAACATTACATTTTTAAATGTAATGTTGCTGAAACTGCTGATCGAGAAATCCCTCATCTTTGGAAAAGAGAGTTTATTACAGAAAAAATTCTCTTTCCAAAATAAAAGCTATACTATACGCTTCTTCTGGGGTATATTCTCAGCAGCATATTAAACATATGGAGAATCATGTGCTAATGGCTGTCTAAATGACTCGGGTAAAGTTTGTAGCATGTGCGTTTGTTGTTTTTGTCTGCTTCCACCTGTCTTTGCACTAGGATGATGTCGGGGTAAATGGCAGTCATATTCGTTGTGTTCCCACTAGTGCTGTCAGCCTTAATCTCGTTAAAATGACGTTAATGCCATAATGCGGCAAATCTCTGTTAACAAGTTACCGCGGAACGCCCGTGCGTGGGGCTGGACGGCGTCAACACGTTAACGAGCTAACTGCGCTAACGCACTAGTTCCCACCAATTGAGCATTGCGTGGCACATCTGACATACTGTTTTACTTTTGTCCATGACACGCTTACCATCAGGGTCATACGTCACATGAAAACCAAAATAGTGCCAAACACCAGATCTGAATGGGGGGGGGGGGGGGGGGGGGGTTCAATTTTGGGTAGCGTTGAGGCAGTTGCCATGTTGCAACAAGCTTAGCTGCTGTCTTGCTAGCTTGTGCTGCACTCAGTGAATCTGCACTCGACAGTGCAGCCTAAGCGGACTAGTCGAACGCAGATCCACTGGAGATATATATATATATATATATATATATATATATATATATATATATATATATATGTATATGTATATATATATATATATATAATTTTTATTTATTTGCTTATTTATTTTTACAAATGTTGCCCCTGGAGTGTTTGATCAAAAGGTGACAAGGAATCTTCTTTAGTACCCTCCCACCTCCACCCCTGTCTCTCTGTACAGCTTTCTAAGGATTACACAGGATAATCCCACAGTTGAAGAATGGTTACAAATGATTTTGCCTACTTGTCTTGTGACTCCACTTGACGGAAGCAGCAGAAAAATCCTGTGTGCTGAGCCACAGGTGGTGCCACATGGTGATGGATCAACAGCTAACGAGGTCACTCAGGAAAAATGAGGGATACAGTAATGGAACCTGACTTCTTAGTCTGATATTGGTCTATCTGGCTTACTTGGTGATGAATTCTCAAGATTGTACATATAGGCATAAACCTGTGCATATGCTTGGTACATGGTATATTGAATTTTCTTTATGAAATGATGGTGCTGACTACATCATCAACTAAACTTAATTTCTATGCAAGCATGACCACACATATTACACCTTCATCTACTTCCAGAGTGCACAGAGAGGGAAATATCCAGGACATTTTTACAGGAAAAGCTGACTTGTGTCACAGTGACATGGTTTAATCTGTGGCCAGTGGCAGATCTAGAAAATTTTACATGGATGAGTTCAGAGAAGTATGTGAAAATTCCATAAATGTCAATGGAACCAACAAAATATCCATGAAAAAGCAATTCAAAACCAGGGGCGATTCTAGGATCAGAGCTTTGCTGAGCACCCAGAGAGCTGCCCATCCAGGCAAGGTAAGCTTTACTCATCATGATGAGACTTCTTCCCCATCTCTGTTAGTCCCTGCATCCCTAAATGTCTCCAGTTGTCCCAAGTTCCCTCTGACTGTCTCCTTGGTGCATTTAAACCCCTCTTCCTCCTTGTCCTCATCGTCTGTTGTCTGTTGTCATCTCCATTATCAGTCATCAGAATTTTACCCTCTCTGTGCAAGTCTGCAAATTTCTTTATTAAGATAAGATTCTTAAATTCATCAAGTCTCTCTGTGCCTGGGTCCTCGTGACATGACATCACTGTTTTGTACATTTTAACACAATTTAATCCCCACATTTGTGAAAGAAAAGCAAAACACTTTTTTGAAAAGTCTGTAAAAAAAACATTAAATCTGATAAAGGTTATTTAAAGGCTGCTAAAGAAGAATGGATTGGAATTAAAAAAAAAACTGATGATGAAAATGATGCTCATAGTGAGTAAAAAGTAAACTGAGTGCATTTTTCTGGACAGAGATTCACTTTTAAAGTGTATGTATAATATAATACAGATACATAAAAATACACTCCAAAAATAGAGGCCTTGAAATGTACAAAATATTATTAAAAAATTAGAAAACTGAGACACCTTGGCCTATGGTACAAGGTATACAATGTATGAAAAGATCTTTATTGCAGATACTACTATGGCTCTGCAGATTTTTTCTTTTCTTTTATCCTATGTCGCTCGCCTCAGCTTGAGGTTGGCAAATCTGTTTATCACATTTTGGTGGTCAAGTCTCTCAAGCATCTCTTTCTCAACTGACATCACAGCCAGGTGCTGGAGTCTGCTTTGACCCATGGTCCTTCTCAGCCAGGTATGGAGCTGACTCAAGACACTAAAAGACCTCTCACAGCTACAGCTGCTAACTGGGTTTGTTAGGGCAACCTGAATAACAGTATTCAGTGTGAGGAAGATCTGATTATCTAGAAGATTGTACAATGTTAACATATCTGGAATGCCACCAGCCTCACTCTTGAGCTTCAAAAGGTTTTTGGCAACCGTGACTTCCTCTGACTGAAGCTCAATACGGTAATGCAGTGCCAGGGCTGAAGACCCAGTTTGTTTTGCAGATTCTGTATAGCAGCTTCAATATAGGGAGAACACAACATCTAGATTGTATGAGTAAAATTAGTTTTGTTTTTTTTCTTTGCCAGTTTAACAGTTTCTGTTTTGCCTGTTAGTACTCCTTGTCTGTTTTCTTACCTGGTTCTTCCTGACCTTGTACTTTCTCCTCATGTTCCCCTCTTTCCTCTCTCCATCTTTGGACTGACAATCACACACAAATAGATTGTATTCAATTAGATTTTAAAAAATACTATTAAGATCGCTAATAAAAAAAGTCCTCTCTCAGCGTACTTTCAACCAAAAGGCAATTATCCTTTATTGATGGATCATTTGATCTTACACTTTTACCTGAATGTGGCTCCTTCTTTTGAAAAAACTATCTCAGTTCCATTATGAACCTGGCTGTCTCTCTGTGCACACACACACGCACACAATAGGAGTTATAAGGTTAATGGGCATCCGGTCAGTTAGCTCATCGGTCCCCAATCCCCGGGCCTCGGACCTGTACCGGTCCGTTAGTCGTTTGGTACCGGGCCGCGAGAGTTGAGGCTCAGGTGTGAAATGTATGGTTTTCAGGGTTTTATTGGTTTTCAGCGTTATTTTGTTATCGTTTTTATCGTTAACTCGGTTTTCCTGGGTCTTTTCACGTGTGTTATGAATAAATCTTCTTTTTTTCGGTACCGGTACTAGTTTTATTTTGTTGTATTTATCCACGACACCTTAAAGGCCGGTCCGTGAAAATAATGTCGGGCATAAACCGGTCCGTGGCGCAAAAAAGGTTGGGGACCGCTGAGTTAGCTAGTTAGTACCTTGGGTTCAATATCAGCACATATGACAAAATAACCAGTTTCTCTCATTACATTTCAAACTGTTGTAGCAACAGTGGTAACAACAGTAGACTACGGACAATGTTAAGTTTTAGATTTTAAATAGGCTGTATACATTTCAATGAGATCAACAGGACAGTCAAATATTGCTGATTTTACTACAGAGCAGGACGGATTGTAGGGTAGTAAACATCGTCGGAAAACAAGTTTTCAACACTGCAGTTTACCTGGGTGTAATGTTTTTCAGCTAAAAAGAAACATGGCCTGACTCCTACCTAACTATATAAAGAGTAACTGAAAGTTAAATGCAGCTAATATGTCCTGTTTTAAGCCAGGCACCTCCGCTCCGCTGCGTCTCAGCCACTATCGCTCTGGCAGCAACAGCGCTAGAGCCAGAGCAGGGGAGAGGCGAGCTGGAACAAACCATTTTGGGAGGGGGGAGGGGTTATCTATACTTTTGTTGTTAAAATGTTCCATCTCAATTAAGTACTGTATGCTTTTTATATTTTTAGTAGTGTGTCCCACAAACAGCAAATATTTTCAAAAAAAGTAGGAAATCTTTGGGGGTGCTTTGGTTCATTTTGGGGGTGCTTCAGCACCCCCAAAAATGGGCTAGAATCGCCCCTGTTCAAAACTATTTATTATCTCTTCTAAGAAAACAAAGAAAACAAAAGGTGATTTATTTTACAAGCTTTAAAGTAGAAAACCTTCTCTCACACCCTGCATTACTCACTAGAAAAACTATAGCAATCTTGCAAAGGCGAAAAGTATTTTAAGAACATGAATGTTGGGTGGGGCAGCTGGGGGATCCAGCACATTAATCTGTCAGCTGCAGTATCTCACACACACACCTAGCTAAGGGGCATTATTTCTATCTGGCGCGCCACCTGTTTAGATAATGTTTTTAACATCTGCAGCAGTGACATATAAGGTATATAGCCTGCTAAATTAAATTATTTAACTGGACAGGCACTGCAGCAAGCACAGGGAGATGAGGGACCAAGGAAGACTTATGGTTTAAGGGAGGAGGAAAGTGAAAGAGGTTTTGTAGTGAAAGCCTTAGATAAAGAGAACAAAAACAGGAATGAAAAGTTGAACGCTGACAGTTGAAGTCTTGAGGTTTACTTGAAATGAAAGCCTGAAATGCAGTCAGAGAACAAAGCAGCAAGAACTCAGTGCTAGCATTTAACTGACATCTTGATAGTATCTGTTAGAATTGCTTTTAATCCCTAACCTTGAAGGACTTTGAGGTTCACCTGCTTCAACATTTTTGGTCTGAGGAGACAAGAAAAGTGATGGGATACTGGCGGGAATTCAGTAAAAAGAAAATTAGAGTCAAATGACCTAGCTTAAGCTTTTGTTTTTTCATTATAAGGAATAGATACACA
The DNA here is from genome assembly GCF_963576455.1 of Neolamprologus multifasciatus. Classification (NCBI taxonomy): domain Eukaryota; kingdom Metazoa; phylum Chordata; class Actinopteri; order Cichliformes; family Cichlidae; genus Neolamprologus; species Neolamprologus multifasciatus. Next base: position 7,770,868 of record NC_140444.1, on the reverse strand, counting down.
GTCTAAATCCAGGCTTTTACCTGACAAAGAGGCGAAACTTGAAACCTTTCTTCCAGCTTAAGTAAACAAAAAATCTTCAGTGAGTAAATAATTTGAATTGAGTGACTGAACTGAAATAAAAGACAATAATTTTCATGTACTTTCTGGAAATGAAGTCTAGCAAAGGCTTCTCTCGTCCCGCTGTTTCTTTTGTTTGTTTGCAAGACAGTTGACAATCTCTTCTTTACTTTTGTGGCTTGTTTTAATGCAGCAATATAGGCTAGCACACAGTTGGATGAATGCCATAAAGTCCATAAAGGAGTGTGGCTCTGTTTGCGCTTCATGTGCAGAAGTAACCTTGGAAACAGACAGCAAAGCTGAGATCTAAGAAGATAAATAACCAGCAGTACACACTGCCAGCTGCATTTCCAGCTCAAAAGTGGCTTTTTCTGTGAAAACACATCTTAAAAATCTGGTACCATCAACAAAAACATTTGGTTTTCAAGTCAAAGGCTCCTCCTAGTTTGGAGCTTGCAGTTTTTAATGATACGAGTCAAGTATTAGGGGCAACGATAACAGGCATAATCATTCCTGTAATGGATAAAGAGAAGCATTCACAGGTGCTAAGGAGAAAGAGTCATTTAGGCGCACATCAGTAAACACAATACGGAGCAAAGGGAACGAAAATCATGCACCAAACAAGCTGAATGTTTAAGAAAAAGTTATCAGAACATCATTAAACCACCTGAATAATAATTTTTTGTTTGGGTTTTTTCAGTTAAAGGCTTAACGGGGGTCTGACATTTGAATATGAGATGTTGCTTTGAGAAACATAAATATAGATTTCGATGTAAACATGACGCTTTGCTAAAACAAGTGGTCTCATTATTCTGATATTTAAATGTTACTAGGGGTCCCAATCACTACTTTTTTTTCTTATAGCCATGAAATCTAATGCATATAGCTGTCAAATTCTAAATACTGCAGCAAACATGTAGGATGAGGGACATGAAGGAAGTCTTGGAAAGAAAAGCATCTGGACGTTTCTTGAAGACGTTTCACCTCTCATCCGAGAAGCTTCTTCAGTTCTAAGAGCAATTGGTGGAGAGTCCCAGATTTTTAAGTCCTTAAAATCTGGGAGTTTCCCTAAGAGGGATGTGGATCCACTCTTGATCCTCTGCCTAATCACATGAGCCAAAGTGAACCCATTGCCACACCTTGCACCGCCCTATCGTGTGACTTACTGAGGTCAAATGGTCCAACATGTGAGTGGGATCTCAAAACTGGAATATAGATGGAAGACAGCTGGTGTCGTTAAAAAGTCCAGATGCTTTTCTTTCCAAGCTCCTTAGACTACAATGACTATAATGACCTGGATGACTGAGAACCTTCACCAACGCGAGGGAAGACTTGATTTAAGGGAATTCATCCTTGCAAAATTAAATTGTCTCTCTTGATCCTGTACCATAAATGTGGATAGGACAACAGTCCTCCATGGAAATCCAACTGTGGAAATGTAGGGTATGATAGCTCTGGCCATAAAATAAAACTATGTCAGTTCAATAATGTGCACAGCAATATAATGCCTGCTTATGATCATAAAAGGTTCAATATCCATCTCAATTAATTTGGTTTGGAAAATAAAAAATACACAAAAATGTTTAAATATCAAACATATGAGCATGAATTGATGTGTGTTTTAGGGAAGCCACAAAACACTAGTGTGATCACCATGTGCCATTCCCAATTCACAGTTGGCAGAGTATGTATGCAGTGTGATCACTCTCCATGCCTCGGTGCAGATCTTCAATTCTTCCTCAATGACAGCTGCCTCTGTAAAAACCACTAAACAAATATTTGGGAGCAAAGTGTTTTAATGCATCTACATTTAAGCCACAAAAGCTTAAAATTTGAACCAAGCTGAGATGCTGGGGAAAAAAATGCCTGCATTTTTAGGCTCAGATTGTTAAGGAAGGAGCCAAGGCCATTTGGAGAGTAACGATGAAGAACTAGTGTGACTAGTGTGAGTGCACCTTTAATGCCCTGGATCTACATTGAGTGTCCTCCAAGTCTGTGATCGTATTCTTTTGATCACTTACCACAACTCGTGAGCATAGGTCAGGGTATTAGAGTATATTGTATACTGACAACATCGCCTTAATGCTCAGATTTTCACTACAGCAGGCCAGTGCAGCATACATGTCACTGTATAAGCTGCACATGTACATATTTCAACCTCTCTGTGACTGAAGTAGGCACTCCAGTCTTTTCTAGCTGGGAACCATGGTGTCAGACCTGTAGCTGCTCATCCCAGCTGCTTCACACCTAGTTGCAAACTGCCCCAGCATGAACCGGAGGTCACCACTTGATGAGCCACAGGATCACATCTTCCTGAAGCCACTGAACCTGAAACCTTGTTTCACTTTTACTAGGCCTTGAAACTCCAACCATAAAAGTTATGAACAGAATCACTGATTAAGCAATGACTGTCCACTGGGAATCAAGGAAACTTCTATAGGAATTTGTGCAAAAAACTGTGTTTTTCCTTCTCTTAGTGTCTATGCCCATCTCACCTCTGTATGTGACCCTCTATCTAGCTCTGCCTCCTATTCTCTCCAACCTCTCTGCAAGGTTAGCGGAGCCAATTACTTTCCTTCTGCACGAAAGGTAAAGTGTCCTTCTGCCCTCTTCAGCGCTATAAGTGATGGAATCAATAGCACTCCTGGTCCAATTTAGAATGTGGCTTATTAGCAAAGGGCCACTGTCTTGACAACTGATTTACCAACAACAAACTCATTCACCTCCGACTTCACTGTCACAGTAGATATGTGGAATTTGATTTATACAGTCTTAAAAAGGAATTACACCCAGAAGTAAACATGAACATGAATGGACAAACAGGTGAATTCTATAATGCACAGTATGTGTGGGTTACACAGAACCCACCAGAGAAAACTGAATACTTCTGTGTTGTTATTATCATAAATTTGATGTTCCTGTTACTACAAAGCTCAGTTAGATCCAGTTGAGAGACCACTGTAATTGCATTTAGCCAATAACAACAGAACTGTCTCTACACACTAATTCACTGTAGTTTTTTTTATTTTTAAATTGCTTTAAGTCCTGTTCATAAATTTCTGTTCTGTTTTTATAGCAGTTGAAATTTGTTACTTATGTTTCACCAAGCGAGACTGATAGCTGAATTGGTTCTGACAGTGATTTTATATTATACCACTATCAGTCTAATAGACAACATGCTGGCTTGGCTTAGTATAAACCCATTTAAACCACAGGTTTTATCCCTTTTTCTTAGATTTTTTTTAAATTCCATTACATAAGATTTGCTGTCATAAAATCAGACATAAATCACTACAACAAGTTTATGCAAGGATCTAATTACATGACAACAACTACACGATGCACTCACTCACTGGTCACTTTATTTGGTACACTTTGTTGGAGATTTTGGTCCATATTGACAGGATGCCATTACACAGTCGCTGCAGATTTATCAACTGCAGAGTCACAAAGTAATTCTCTTATTTCACCACATCCCACAGGTGCCCTGTTGGACTGTGCAGGCCATTTGAACACCCTGAGCTCACTGTCATGTTCAAGAAATCTTTTTAAAATGATTTAAGGTTTGTGACATGGTGCAGTATGCTACTGGAAATAACTAACAGAAGACAAGACACAGCATTATAAAGGAAGAGACATTGCCAGGAACAGTACTCAGGCAAACAATTCTCAGTTGGTACTAATGGGCCCAAAGTATGCAGAGAAACCCCACTACACCGCCACCAGCCTGAATCATTCATTCAAGGCAGAATGGATTTATGCTTTTATGTTGTTTATATAAAATTTAGATTCTTGTATCCAAATACTGGGTCAAAAATCAAGACTCGTCAGACAAGGCAACATTTTTCCAGTCTTCTATGGTTCAATGTTGCTGAGCCCCTGTGAATTGTAAGCTCAGTTTCGTGTTCTTAACCAACAATGGTAGCAGTCAGTTTAGTCCTGCTTCTGTACTACATCTGCTGCAAGGTTGTGTCTGCATACCGTGATTGCAATGATGCATTATTTGAGTTACTATTGCCTTCCTATCAGATCAAAGCAGTCTGGCTATTTTCCTCCGATTTCTGGTATCAACAAGGCACTTTTGCGCACAGTTGCCACTGACTGGATGTTTTCTCTTTTACAGACCAATTTCTGCAAACCTTGGAGATGCTTATATAAGAAAACCCCCAGATTTTTCCCAGTAGTAATCACCCTTTTCCCCTATTCTGATAGCTATTGGGGTTATTATCATGTGACATGATTGCCAACAAGCAATTTAGCAAGTGTACCTAATAAAAATAAAGAGTCTGTGTTAGTGTGTTTGTGTGTAAATGAGTGAAAGAGGGAGACAGAGAGAGATAGAGAGAGTTAAAGTGGCACAGGAAATAAGAAACCCCTGATTAAAAAGCTCTGAAGCAAATCTTGGTTATCTCTACTAATGAAAAAACAATTAACCTGCTTTGGCTAGAGCTCTAAATAATGCTGGCATTCATGTGTATGCACACCTGCACACTGGACATAAGAGTGACTTATAATAATTTCCCAAATACTTAGCCTTCCTTACCATGACCTCAAAGCAAGTCATTTTGCTTGCTTTGCATGGTTACTGACCTAATTGTAATATTAAAATGTATAAAACAGAACAGAAAATTTAGGGAGTAATATTTTATATGCAGCAGATGGAGCCCTGAACGTTTCTCATAACAAGATTAGCTAGATTTGAAACAGAAATTCCTCCATGAAAAGTGAAAAGTGATTTAACTGAAAACAGACATAGGCACCAAGCAACATTGCTTTTATATGTAAAAATATATGCATATATTTATAAAAACAAATACATAATAGTACAACTGAGCCCTGCGGTAGAGACCAGAGCACCTACAAAACACCCATGGAGCTACAGGTACAACATACAGCCTTGCAGCCTTGTACAACACTAAGGATGAATAATGAAGGTATTAAAAAATAAAAAGAGTTTATAAGCAAATTAATCAATATTGAACACACTGAAGGTGAACTCTTTTGAAGATTTGAAACCAATGTTCAGTAATGTATGGCCTCAAGCGAGTATTTTTATTAGCTTTGATTCTATGTGCTGAGTACACGGCAAGTGTTTGTCTTCTTTGCAAACTACTACCAAACCAAATATCTGGCTTCAGCTAAATGTTCCATTATCTTCGCCAGCTTGATATCCACTGATTGTCACAGGAGTACTGTGTGTTTATCAGAGATTATTTCTGCCTTTGTTGCCTGCTGCTGCTGGGAATTAGGTTAATGAGAGCAGAGAGGGTGAGCTACACAGTAAAGTTGTGAGCCAACAAAAACAAAACTTGGAAAAAAAGTGAAAAAGACAGAATTTATGATGTGGTTTTACCGTGAAGTGTGTTGATTCCTGTACACAAGAGTTTCTATAAATAAGTTTAAATATAAACTGTCTAGATATATGAATGTACGGAGATTGAGAGCCATACGAGGGTAGAGGGATGGGGGGAGAGTGGGAAAAGTTCATATAACGTGTTCTGTACTTTTTGTTCTTTTTTGTCTCACATACTGTCTTATTTTATCTTTCTTGTAATTACCAATATTTTTTATTATTATTATTATTTTATTATTATTATTATTATTATTATTATTATTATCATGTTATTACTTTTTGTGTTTGATTTTCAGATGTTTGAAATTATCCTTGAATGGCATGGATACAAGAATATACACCTAAGAGTGTTCCTGTAGTCACAATAACTTGCCATGTTGTAGCGAGTTGTAGATATTTGCTATGTGCCATAAATGTTCTGTAAGAGCTTTTTTTCTTTGTTCGTTTGTTTGTTTTTTTGTTTTTCAAATTTAAAAATGAAAATAAATCTTGTGAAAAAGAAAGAATGTAAAGCTACATAATCGTTCTATAAAGCTAATGTGCCCACGTGGGTCAATAACTAATTAATAAAAATATGAAACAATACCACTTTAAAGATTAATGTCACATACGGTGTTACTGTCACGTGCTGTTTATAAATGATGTTGTACTTGAATGTGTATGCTTGTACTGACTCAGTAAAAAAAAAAGAAGCATTGTTGCACAGAGCTGGCTGCTCGTAGAAAACCACAAACACACAAAAGAGATGATGATGTTTGCATTATTAAGATTCTAGTCGTGCTGTGCTATGGTGAAACATGCCAAGGGCAGTCAAATCAGTCAAGGAGCAACTTAGCCAGGAAGGGACAACTGAGAAAGCAAATACTCTCAATGGCAGTCTTAAAATTTACACCACTGGTGGCTTTACAAATCAGATTGTGTAATGTTGAAAAATCACTTTCTCTGCTTCTTGGGGAAGTCATTCTTCTACAACAAGACCACAAATATTGCAATAAAATACTGTAAAATTGGATCTCTGATGCCTGCCTCACTCCTCCTGTTAGCTATGCATTAATATTATCAGTATATGTAAACAGCTTATGGCTCATTCTGAAGAATGTTATTTCCACTGTGGATAATAACACTAATGCATAATGTATGGGGTCATTAAGGAAAACAAAGGGAGCTAAGGAAAACACACATCATGCCACCCTTATACGAGCTGCAGTGGACACAAGAAAATAATGAAAATAAACTGAGGCTGGGTTGATATACAGCACAGCAGGCTGCTGACCTTCACATAACAGTCACCACCTTGCTAGTACTGTATTGTGTGTGTTTGCACAAAGTCACCCTTTAAACTCTCTGTCATCTGGCTGCCTATCTCTGTCAGTGTTGATGGAAGGATGTCACAAACACCCTGCAGTGTCCACACAATCAGGTCTGATCAGTCAACAGGATACACCTAAGAGAATACCAAGTGAATAATAGGCAGTAATAAGTAAGCTCTTCATGGTGAGTTGGTTTTTAAGGAACATCTTGAAATTAAGTCTGCTATACCCAGTAAATTGCTTTCTATCGTTTTGTTGGAACATTTATTACATCTGCATGAAGCCCATTAGAAGCATCATCTGTTTTTCTAAGGGAGTACGAATAAACTCTCACATATAATGATTAGAAAATTGTACAAAACGACAAAGCATGACAATGGAAAGAATATGACTTAAAACCTTGGGCAAAGTAAATCTGACAAATAAAGGAAGTAAAAGAGGGGTAATAGCATTATTAATGAGAGTTAATATAGGTGGTATTTGTATTTCCTATTACACATAATACTGAAAATCAGTTTTACAAGCACTGTAATACAATCTGTCCGCACAGTTATACACCAGCACTAAAGTTGTTTATTTTTATTGTATAACTAATGTTTTATGTTTAACCCCTTGTAGGATATAAATTGATTCTTTTACACAAAAAACACACCTTGGTGAGTTATATGACACAGCTCATATTCATGTTCATTGGGGTTTGACCTGTTTGTGAAAGCATTCAGAGAAAGGGTGATTGCTTTCACTAAAAGCACAAAACTTCCCCTCTTCTGTGTCAAAGCAACGGCACCTCGTCATCAGTTCGGCACTGCAGTAAGAGTAAATATGCCTGCTTTCAAAGACATAATATCTTACTTTATCCTGAAGGTTGACCAGTTTAATCAAGATGAGGATAAGACTGATTTGGTCATCCGGTGGCGTATAAGAACAGCCCTTTTGAAAGGCATGGCTGGTGGAAATTCTTTTATTCTAAGAGCTCTGAGATCATCTGGGACACAAGGCTGATGGGATTGTGGCACTTCACTGCTTGTGGAACCTTTAAAAAAAGCGTAAAGGATTTACTTTCATTTTCCAGGCCCCCTATTTGGACAGTCGGATAAGGACTTTTTTAATACTTGAAGCTGAAGCAGGATCAGAAGATCCTTAACATTATCTTTATTTGAGCAGACACGTTGCTCCTGCAGAGAGAGTTAGGTTGTAAGGTGTTTAATGAAATATGCCACATTTTAATGTTAAATTCTGTGCATACTTTGGGTATATTAGTACCAACTGAGCACTGTTTAAAAGTCATAGCCTGCCTGAGTACTGTGTCAATTTATGACACAGTATACCCATCTTCCACCAGGATACTGCACCAAATCGCAAACCTGGTTTCTTGAGAAAAACAGTGAGTTCAGTGTATTCAACACTGTCCACAGTCCAATAGATCACCTTTGGGTTGGTGGAAATGCACTCTTCATTTAAATAAGACTATAAAAGTTTCTTCCCACTACTTCATTAATGTCATTAATGTCCAGGTCAAAATTAGGCTTATATAGTTGCCCAGTCAAGTTGAAAGATTTGAGCAGACCTAATCCCCTAGCGCATTAAGCCAGAGCACAGCCCTATTTAATGGGTATTCCTTAATGACATTTTAATTTCACAAAGTACTTAATGACTTTTTGTGAAACACCTTGTGGCAGGAATAAGGCACGGCGGGTCCAGGGATCAGTGTTGTCAGACATTTTTATTCAAAACACCTCACACCACACACACCTGAGTCCCCGTGTTTTTAACGTGGCGGGCGTGATTGCGGATGCCGTGCAGGTGCGTCTGCCCTCCCTGCACGCCACCGCAGACCACGCCCCACCACACACCTATAATAAATGCTGGTCATATTTTCAAATAATGTGTTCACAGAGCCCAGTCTCTCACAGTGTCATAGATGAAAACCCGTAGAAGTGGGAGTGATAATGGCAAAGATATTTTAGCCTATTCTGAAAACAACAAAATTTAGAGTGTAAAGCAGATCATGTTTTCCTTTCAAAGTGACCCGCATGAGCCCTTTCTGATGGGACACTACAACTGAAAGGACAACAACGTTTATCATAGTCTTCCATAACCTTTTCTTTTCATCTTCTAAGTACAGCAGATTTACTCATTTCCACTGCTGCTGCTGCTAAGGTTAGGTTAGGTTAGTATGACTGCTACATTTACTGCTATTGCCAAATTGTCAGAAGAAGACTGTTGATTGTAGATCTGTGACAAAACACAAACTCTAGCCTCAGCTTGGAAGTAAGACTTGGCAAATGTCTATCAACTAACAGAAAAGTGATATGTGTACTTATCCCATATGGATATTAAAACCTCTCCTTAGGAAGAAACACTGTGAGCTGGGACGTGAAACTAATGTTCTTTTTTTCCTCCTGAGTTTTTACATTCGGGGCAATTGTGGCTCAAGAGTTAGCAGTTCGTCTTGTAACCGGAAGGTTGCTGGTTCGAGCCCCGGCTCGGACAGTCTCGGTCGTTGTGTCCTTGGGCAAGACACTTCACCTGCCGCCTACTGGTGTTGGCCAGAGGGGCCGATGGCGCGATATGGCAGCCTCACTTCTGTCAGTCTGCCCCAGGGCAGCTGTGGTTACAACTGTAGCTTGCCTCCACCAGTGTGTGAATGAATAGTGGAATTGTAAAGTGCTTTGAGGGCCCCGAAAAGCGCTATATAAATGCATCCATCCATCCATCCATCCATTCGCTTCCGCTTATCCTTTTCAGGGTCGCAGGGGGCGCTGGAGCCTATCCCAGCTGTCATAGGGCGAGAGGCGGGGTACACCCTGGACAGGTCGCCAGTCTGTCGCAGGGCCAACACACAGGGACAGACAACCATTCGCTCGCACATTCACACCTAGTGGCAATTTGGATTTTCCAATTAACCTATCCCCACAAGCTGCATGTCTTTGGACGGTGGGAGGAAGCCGGAGTACCCGGAGGGAACCCACGCAAACACGGGGAGAACATGCAAACTCCACACAGAAAGACCCTGGCCTGATGTTGGAATTGAACTCAGTGGTTAACCAACAGTGCTAACCACCGTGCCACCGTGCTGGCAATAATAATAATGGATTGCTATATAAATGCAATCCATTATTATTATTGAAAGAGGTCTGTTAACCCCCTTCCTCCTCTGTGTTGTCCCTGCCAGCTTCTGGTTGGTATCACGTCCTCTTCCTCTTTAATCTAATTACTAACTTCTGAACTCAAAAGCCCCAGACCCTTATTGGGTTGTGAGGACAAAGGAAATGCATAAGCCCACTTACCCTTACACACACACACACACACGCACTCACACACAGTTGAGCAGGATTGGAAAAAGGGGGCGCTATCTCTGCATGGTCAACACCATGACCACCTGCTGCTGCTAGATGGAGCATTGATTGAATTTCCCTCCCTTATTATTTTTCATCTGACATATCCAACCACTCCTCTACCCTAGTAAGCCTATAAATAAAAAGAGTGAAATGCAGTGATATCACTTGTGATTTTTCCTTTAAATCTACATTTCTGTTTTGATCTCAATTGTCTCAATATTCCCCATATTACATTTCACCAAATTTCATAGCTTGACCCCAGAAACCAGCCTGCTGCTTTCTAAATGACTGAGCTATGAAGCTACAAGCAATGCAGTTTTGAGGCTATGTACTTGATTCAGTCATCAGCTTAACTGAGCATATTTAATTAAATAACCCAACCTTAACATGATGAATACAACAGACAATTTAAATGTGGGGATTGTCAAAACAGGCAATATGTGATGACTGTCAAGAAGATGACCTGCCAGCATAGCCGTGCATTTGCACATTTCTGAGTGACAGTGCAAGTAGTAGCAGTGAAATGGCTAATAGATTAGAACATGTTATGCCCAGAATACATTTTTAACAGTAATTAGTTGGTCCTTTGGGATGAGGTCACAACCATCCTTTGGCACAAAAGTCGATTCTTTAGCAGAGAATGTGAGCTGAGCGTGTGCGTGCATGGATTGTCTATTTGGCTAAAAGAAAGATGAGCATAATAATGAATGCTGGAATGACCTCTCTGTGCTTAACACTATAGTAATATTTGGAACTCATTGAACATAATATTTTAGGTTTAATTCCTAAAGTGATAGGATATGTATGCATTGTATGAGGAAAGTTAAAATTCACACTGTGTGTTGTCTGAGCATGTAATGACTGATTTTTGTAAACAACCTTTTCACTGCTGCTAACCTAGTTCACAGTAAGCTCACTGTTTGTCTAAGACATCCCTGGAAACTGCATTTTAATTAAAAGAAGCATCTATTTCTAGGTCTGGACCACTGAGAATATAAGGGCTATGCTTTGAAAGCGCATTATTCTGCATACCAAACCAAAACAGAGAATTATGAGCTTAACGGGACAGATTTTTCATCAGCTGATGCCCTTAAAAAGCTGCATATGAGTTGTTGTTTTTTTAAGCACAAAAGCTAAGCTATTAATGGTAATTTTCATTTCAAATCAAGACTTAATTATATCTTAGGATGAACTTAAATATCCTGTAGGTTTGCTGTGCTTTAGCTTCTGGCATACTAACGACTGTCAAGATTGTGAAAACCAAATTTGGGGATTGGTTCAGAGCACAAAAAAGAGAAAGTTCTTTCTATAATGACCAAATGCTCTCTAAGAAATGCAATTCAGAACAGAGTGACTCAACAGGACTCTACAAAACACAACTACATCTACCTGTCAAACTCATCATATCCTTTCAATCGCTGCAACTCAAGCATAAAGGAAGGTGACTTAAAAGGAAACTTTTAAAAACACGCCATAATCAGTTGCAATCAGCCTCAAACGTCAGTGCTGCTATAGCTCAGAGAGGAAAAGATCAAAGACATTTTCTGACATTCAAGATTCCATTACTGTTATTGTACAAGCAAGATGAGATGAAGGGGCATGAAACAACCACCTATAGTAGTATTGTAAAAGCAGAAATATGTACTGTAGATATAAACTATTATATACCCACAAAAACACAACAGAACCAAATGACTGAATGTACTGCTATCAAACAGCTAAAGAAAAAGTGACTGAAATCGTTTTACACAATAGCTCTCTGTACTGGCATGTGAGCATAAGTAAAAAAAGACAAAAAAAGACAAAAACAGCTACGAGGTTGTGCAACCTGAGATTTATCGGGCCTCTGAGAAGGTCAAAGAGATAAGAGTACAGAACAGAACACATACTCCATAACACTGTAGTGCAATGAATCTGTTGCAGCAATGTAAAAATAACCAGCAGTGCACATAAGTTACAACAGCTGTCACGTCCAACTGCAAAGTAGAGGGAACAAAGTAAAACGGGATGTCGTAGTGAGGAGACTTGAAGTGTTACTTTCTATATTTATTTCTGTCAGCCCTGAACATTTAGTAGGAAAACTGCTTTTTGATTTCAAGCTTGAAAGAGACATCAAACAGCAACATTAAATAGTATTAAAATTACAGTAATCAGATCATGCTTGTGTGGTTAGATTGTGTATATATACACACACACATGTTTGCTTCCAAAAAACATGCTAGAAAAAGAAATCTGTAAATCAATCTGCTTTACAATATCACTGCGCCATCTTTAGGTACAAATCAATCTAACTGCAACCCTGGGAGTGCTAATTAGTGAAGAAGAAAGAAATAAACTAAAATAAAGGTAAGTGCACTTTTAAATTTTGTATAAATTTAATAATAATAGTAATAATTGGCCTAATACAGACTGGAAAAACTGGAGAAACTATTTTGAAAGGAAAGAAAGTGACGAATTTCTGCCCCAAGCTTTGAAAAAATAATTCTTCCACTTCTTAATGTGAGCTGTCCAGATTTATTTCTGACTCGTACATACAAACAAATGTTGTCACGGTCAAAAAACGATTTGCTGCTACAGCGCACATTTCCATTGCCGTCCTGGCTCATTTCTAACCTGCTACCACACATGCGCTGTAATGTTTTCTTACCCGACACAAATTAAACACGCAGCATATATTCTCTAACAACATATTATACAAAATCAAACATGGAACATAATAACTGAAACGGTATCAAAAATATTTCTCTATAGATTGACTCTAACAGCCACATACAGAGAAAGCAACAGGGGAAACACACAGCGGTGTTTCACTTATCAAAAGATGAATTTTTGGAGTTTTAAATATAAATCTGATTAAATAAATAATCATTTGAGAGTAGAAACTGTGGAGGGTTTATTCGCAGAAGCGTCATTCAGTGCATACCCAAGACATTATAATGAGGGTTCATTCGGATTTGCCCATCGGTCCAAGAAATGTGAAAAAGGGGGTGATGAAAGACTCCCCAAGCCTGCAGCAAAGACTTTGTTCCTGTGGCTGCCGAGGCAGGCTGCCGAGGCCTCTGCTGTTTGCGCTGAGTGCCCCCTGTGGGGCTACAGCCAGACAAAGACCTTTTTCCTCCTCCAAGAGGTATACGCTAGAGCTGAGGTAGCTGCCTTTGAGCTTATCTTCCATGAAGTCATGCTACACAAAATCCCAGGAGCTTCTGACTAGATCAGGATGAAAGAGATGAGTTAGATTAAATTAAAGGCTGGTTCATCTTTTTGCATTGCACTTATAACTGGTTAAGATCATATTACTATAAAAAGACCTGCAGACAATAAAAGGGATGCCAGCATGAAGAAAAACAAGCAATGTTCCCTTTGCTTAGAATCCATAAGTCTCATTGATGGTTGTCTGGGACAGCCAAAGTTGCCCTGCCTCTATCTGCACACAGTGATCTACATTGACTCTTCTATGAATGGTGACACCATTTATCAAAAAAAAAGGACTGGTCAGTGAACAGCGCTTTTATTTCTGTTAATATATTAACTTACAGCATAGTTTACTAGTTAAGTGAGGTGACCCTAATCTGTGGCACTGAAAACCCAAAGTTAAACCTGATTAACTCAGTAAGCCCCAAACCCTCTCTTGTAACACAAGTCCTGTTGCTTAAAAATAATGCAAATGCACATCTGAATATTGAACAAAATGTTGTATGTAGTTTGTGTTGCCCTTTGACATCCAAAACTGAAATGTAAAAAAAAAAAAAAAGGGGTTAATGGATGTTAATTGCACCACACTAATGAGTATGTTTCTAACAAGTATAACCTGCACACTGTATGGTCACTGCTTGGTCTACAGCTAGGATAAGAATTGCCTAGATTCCAGTGTTCTCCTTTGATCTGGTCCAATAACAACAGCAGTAGCCTTCATGGTTGTGCGCCATTATCACAGCAACATGTACAACTTTGTGTAATCATGTTGAAAATAATAAGTGATACTTTGTAGTACAAAATTGCACCCTGAGACGTAATTGTGTGCAATATGTATATATGTGAAATGTGCAGCACAAAAAGCCTGCTCTGAACAATATAACAGGCACCAACAAGGACATCACTCAGAATTGTTCCCACTAATGAAATGTTCCTCTTGTTAAGAGGAAAAATGGCACCTACCTACTGGGCAGCTGAGACAAGCCTCAAGATTGGCAATGTGGACTATACTTGAATGTCGAACTCATAGACATGCAGCCCTGTGCTTGTTAAGGCCCATTACCTACAGTCTTTGGTACAGTGAGTGGAGGAGACTCAGATGTATTGATTCCCCTCAGCAAGTCTGACACAGAGAGAAGCGAGCACAATCTCTGCTTCCTGTCTTTCTGTACACACAAACATGCACACTTTCTCTTTATTTACATGACAGGGGCAATTAATTTAAAGTATTGTTGCAGATGGTCTTATTCATTAACTACAGTTACAAGAAAAACTATGCAGAAAACAGCATTTCTACACTGATTGATCACAATATGTAGTGAGATCTAAACAACAGTTTTAGGTATTCACAACCAGATTAAAGTAGCAACACTGTCACAATACGGCTGTGTGCAGGCAAGAGTAGGACCCAAACGCAAACTCGCAGAGACAAAAAGTAAATTCAAAAAACACAGCTTTATTGCTGGCGTGGAGTGGGACACAAAAAACAATACAAAACTAAACTGGGGAAACTAAAGCACAAGGAGCCACAGGGAAAAATCACACAGCTATGAGGGAGGACGCAACACTGACAAAGAGAAACATGGGGCTTAAATACACTGAGGGATAACGAGGGGGAATGAGCCACAGGAGGAGAGCACAGCTGGGAGTAATTAGGCAGGACGAGACAAGGGAAGCAAAACTAGAAACATTAACATAGGACAAACTGTGAAAGTAAAACAGGAAACACACTGATGGAACTCAAGACATGTAAACTTAACAGACTGGGGAGACAGAACATAGGGACCTGAAACATGGAACAAAAAGGCACAGCAGACACAACATGAACATAACAACGCCACAGGGGAAGAGTAAAACAAAATGCAGGAACACAGGACCTCTTTCAAAATAAAATGGGACACATAATGAACGCAAACATGACAACATAAGAAACACAGACATGAAGCACATGAAGGACAAGGGAGACTTAACAGGGGTTGGATACACAAGGGGAATCTAATAAACAAATGAACTTAGATAACCTAATGAACAAAATAAACTCAAACTTAAAACGCTGGGTCAAAAGACCCAGGATCATGACAAACACACACTGTTGTTTTTTTTATTACACATCCTGAACAATAACTGACAGTTTAGGGTGGGAAAAAAATTGATAATTTCTCCTAAAGCTATACAGAGTCAGGTGTTCAAATGGAGAAGACGGAAATGAATGTACGGAGGTGGAAAGAAATGAAACACAAATAATAAACCTTAGAACAGCAGCACATATTGGGCTGATTATAGATGGCACACAAAGAAAATCGATTGGAGCTCACAATAGAAATTATTTTGACTTGACGTGATTCTTTTCTCCTTATTGCACCACTACAGCCCATCTTAGGGTTTTCACACCTGCAAATCCAACTTTTGACATAGGTACCCATCAACAAGTAGGCAATACCAAATAAACTAGTTTTTTTATTCTTTGTTTTTCTGTGCTTATATTTTAATAAACAAATTTTCATTCAAATAACTGGTAGAAACAAAGTACATGTCTGTACTTTTGCGAGCTCTGAAAATATGGGCATAGTGATATAAATGGTAAATGGCCTGTATTTGTATAGCGTAAGTGATATCATAAATGAACAAGGACATCACCCATGCCATAAACACAATAAGACTTACAAGAGCTATTTTAGAGATGTACAAAGCTTTAAAATGAAGGAAACAATGATTTTAGATTTGTAGCAATACTTTTTTTTTAACAAGAAAATGTCACAAGTGTAGCCCCTGATCTCAAGTTTAGGAGAGGTTGAATAATGGAATTATTTGATTTTCAGAAAGGCAAAGTCATTAATCTCACTGAGATGCCAGTCAGAGCTGTTTAATCAAGGCACAAAGTTATATTACTGAGATAAAAAACAGATTTTGAAGTTAGGAACAGTCCAAGATTCCTCTTCATGATTTTTCAATTCTCATGATTGTGTTTGCATTCACTTTCCTGGAACCAATTTTACAAGAACACTTCCAGCTATACCATGTCAATAGAAAATTGTACTTAGTAGTCAGTATAATCTTTTAATAATATAAGTTTGCTTATGGTAGTGATAGGATGTGTGATCCTTAATAGTCTGCAAAGACTTTGTGTGCATTCCAGAGTGCTCTGGCATTCACACCCACACTCTGGGAGTATGGGAGAGGTCGTACTTTGTCTTATTGTTTTATGGTAGGATAAACGTAGCTATGTCAAGTTTTAGTCTAAGTGCTTAGATGAACTGTTAGACTTCCAGACCAGCAGGTTTAGGGAAGTCGTTTTTTTACCTTTTCAGTCCTATACTTGTCACAGTCTGGCTGAGGCAGACTACATGTGCAGCCCGTTCTCACTCCCGAGGCGTAACATGCCGACGTTTTGTCACATCCCGTGGCGTTCCTGAGGAACGCAAAAGGAGACCTTCGACGTTCTTATGGTACGTTGCGGGTTATGGCTGAAATCCAGTGCAATGACGCTCCCGCGGTAATAGACGTTCCAGCCCTGTATTCCAGCCCTAAACCTAACCTTATCCCTAGCCCTAACCATAACCTTTTTCCTGATCTTAACCAGGACTTTAATGATGTTAAATAGCATGTTTCTAAGCGATTTGAAGAAAAAGAGCGAACATGTGTAGATTGAGTCCATACGGTTCTCATATTTTCTCATATTTCCTCATTTTTCCGAGGTCGTCATTTAGGAACGTGGTGGGTAGCCGAAAACGTAATATGTTGACGATTTGTCACCTAGCGTAAAATGTTACGCTTTGGGAGTGAGAACGTGTTGGACATGTGCTGTCAAAAAAGGACTCAAACGCAGACCAAAACATAATGTGGAACGTGACGTGGATTAATAGAAAACGAGCATTCTATTAAGCCTGGCAAAATAAAAACAAACAAAGGGCATGGGTAAAACTAAACAATAACCTAAACTGGGTGAACTAAAATTAAACATGAAAAAAACATTCAGGATACCCGGAGACACGACGTGGACTAGCAGACGACCTGAAAGGAAGGACTGAAAACACACGGACTAAATACACACAGGAGGATAATGAGGGAAGTGGGAACACATGGGGAAACAGCTGACACACATGAACATAACAATGTCACAAGGGGAGAGTAAGGCTGTATCCCAATTCAGGGTCTGCAGCCTTAAAGGCCGCATTTTAAGGCCGATTACGTCACAGCGACGCGACGAAGGCTGTCCCAATTCAAAAGCTGCTCGAAATGCGGCCCTCAAATGCGTCCTTCATTTCCCTGAATTTTAAGGATGTGGCGGTGTAGACTTCGTAGCCCAACATATCCCAGAATGCATAGCGCGGCGGTGGGTGTGGATAATTTTGCCCAAAAAAAAAAACGGCGGATGAGGGGCGCCCGAAGAGTAAACTTTAAGTACTGAATATTATGTCACTTATTTATGTGCAAATGTTTAATAACGAAGAACATTAAAACATTACTGTTGGCCACATGTCGGCAAAGTTATGTGACATTAGTGACGTTTGTACTAACTTGGTTTTAAAGCCTTTACTTTAAAATATACACCGTTCAATTGCTGACCTTAATCAGAGAATGATCAAAGCTCATGTAGAAACAAACAAACAAATGAACAAAAGATTTTCTCCTTCATTTCTTTCAAACAAAGCTGTATGAAACGTTTCCAGCTGTTAGTATCATGGTTGCTAGGCAACCTGGGCAGCGCGATGGAGGCTAAACCGTCCCATTTCACAAGCCTTGCACTTCCGGCCCTTGTGGACCGTTAAGGCTGCAGACCCTGAATTGGGATACAGCCTAAAACTAAACACATTGAAGAAAGGAACACAGGACCTCTTCAAAATAAAACAGGAAACATAATGAAACGCAGACATGACTGCATGAACCTTACGACAAAAGACACGCAGACACGAAACACATAAAGAACAAGGGAGACTTAAACACCAGTTATAAAAAAACACAAGGGGGAATCTAATAAACAAATGAACTTAGATAACTAATGAACTTAAACATAAACCATATCAAAATAAACTAAAACTCAAAACACTGGGTCAAAAGACCCAGGATCGTGACAATACTATTTTGTTCATCCTCATGATGTTTCACCCTTTCCTGTCATTTTTTATGCATTTATATTTTACACAATCTCCTTCCATTTGCAACTCCATCACTTCTATTTCTCTCACTCTTTCTTTCCCATCTTTCCATTTCTTTCATCTGACTTTCTTTTTTCCTTCTCCATTGCTTATAGGTGATGACAAGATTAAACCTTGTACCAGCATCAGTATTCAGAATTACAGTCTAAGATGCCTCTTTCTTACACAGGGAAGGAGACAACTTTCAGTAAAAGTGATGCCTGGATTTTAACATTTTTTAAATGTATTTATTGTTGTATATGATTGATGGACTGACACATAAAAGGTGATGACATGCTGCTTTTAAAACAGGGTTTACCCCATGGCCAAGTGTTCAGAGCATGTACCACATGGGCACATATGAACCTAACAAAAAATTTATCATCCAAGCCCAGGGCCATATGTAGCTTTTCATTTTCCGAATCACTTCCCACATGTCCTGTCTTTCTGAAATTTTATTATTAAATAAAGGCAAAAAATACTTCAAAACACCCATGAGACTCAGAGTTCCAGCAACTGGCATTTGCCTGTTAATATGTCATGGTCCACTTAAATGAGATCCCCGTCAACTGTGCTTGGTTTTCATAACCGTCTGTCAGCTGCTCTCTGCAAGAAAAGTTCATTATTTCCCCATCTGGTGCTTTAAATGTTTTACAGCAGGAATCACAGGCGGAGAATCAGGCTTTGGAACCCATAAATTAGACAGAATTGTGAGTCAAAGCCTATAATTGGTTTCTCAATGTAAAAGTGACAGTCATGCTCTTTGGTGAGCACTGGCAATCAGAATCATAACTGATTTTTTATATATACTAATCAAACATTTTGCTAAGGGGAAAAATCTTTTAACTTCGGAGTACATACATCGATCCTTCAGTCACAATTTTCAATCATATGGGGCGTTTTTCATAGAACAAACCAACTGCCCACACATCTCCATCTGACAGTCACTTCTCCAAATTCTTTTCTCACACTTTTACTTATCATCAAAGTAGGAAAAATGCATCAAAAAGCTTTGGTAGGCGCTTAACATAAAAAAATAAAAAATAAAAACAATATATAAATCGATAAACCTCATACTTTTAACTTGAACACTTCTCTGCAGGCTTAGATGATAATGCACACTAATTAATCTATTAACCGCCAATTACACACTATCATCTTTTATTCAACGACAACATCGAGCAAACAGCATAAGAAAAGCCATAAGGATATAACTTTGCCCATGTGTGATGTCACCATGGCAACAGGCCCCTGCCAAAATGCTATTTAGCAAGCTGTAAGGAAAAAAAAAAACCAGAATGAAGCATATATGTGACAGAGTGTTCCACAGTGAGTATTTTCAGAAACTCCATCTCCATCTCAGCAAGCATAGATTAGAAGTTCAGTGTCATGTCTCGACAGGCTCTACAGTTATTGCTTCCCATTTTCTGTATTCAGTTAAAATGGATCTACTCGACAGGAAAGGACCTGATTTTGCAGCTCTTCAAGAAACAAAAACAAAAATTTAGAAAAGGAGGAACTCGAGTTTAGCTGTAGTTTCACTGCTGTTCATTGTTTGGGTGAGAATCAGATACCTTCTTATTTTCTTGTGCTGTCTCACACATACTCTACCACAGCAAATCTGTCTCACGGGGCAGTAGGACACAATGAGTCATTCAACATTACTCGCCTGGCCATAAGAGTGAGATCACATCCATGTATCACTTATAGAAAACCACTGTTTTTTTTAACACTTGAGGTATTTGCTTACATTAATAAATATCAAGAATATAAATATTGACCTGTTAATACATGCAGAGTTTTTAACCAAAATAATTAGCTATACATCATAAAACTGTTCTTTAATTGTGAAATATGCAAATGGTGACTATTTATGATAATAAAACAGTAATTCGCCTCCTTCATCCCTCCACATTTTATCTTAGGACAAACATAAACTATAATCATTACATTTGTCATGAAGTTAGTTATCTCTCTTACAGCTAAGATTTTATTATTTTAGATTTTCAACCACCTGAAAGTTTGAAAATTCCTATACACTGAAAAGTTTGCTACAACACCAGGAATGAAAAGGTCAACTTGTCAAGTTGTCGAGGTGTCAGAGTCTCAGCTTGATTTTGCTGTACAGCAAATATACAGGGTAATTATACTTCCCATCTTTATAATGATCCTTCTTATATATTTAAAGCTATCATGAAACAGGTTTTCACAGACACACAAACTGTGAAGAACAACAACAACAATAAAAAAAAACTTAGGCGTTGTTGTCTGTGTTTGGAAAAGCAAAACAGAGTATCTCGGTTCAGCGGTGAGCAACAAAATGCTCTACAGTGAGCTGCCATTCTGCATGACAGTCTGGACACAATTTGAATGTCAAGTGTGCATGTCTGAAAGAACAGGGGGATAAAAGAAAACAAAGTTTTTTAAAAAAAAAAGGCATTGTATCCAATGCAGAATAAAATAAAGAGTTATTACAATGCAGTGACAAACTGTATTTTTAATTACGGTACATTTACAACGGTCACAAAAGAGATAAAGAAACGTTTGCAAGACCAGCGGACAAATGATATGTGAATCCTTGCAAGGGATTATGATGTGATGAAGATATCTGTCATCTGAGAAAGAAATGTTCAAATATGTGGAGGTGTGTCTGTTCCATATCTCTGTAAGTCTTAGATGCTGAATTGAAGAGTGCAGTAGTGATAATCCCCTTCAGAGTTGTGCTGCAGGGACAGCAGCATGCTTGCTCACTTCATTTATAAGCCCGGCTCTGGTGACAGTAAAGCCCTAGCAACCTAATTAACCGCGATAGCTGTCGGTTGTTTAATCTCCACGGCTTCACAAAACAACCGTTGTGTTCTGAAAAAGATTTACAGTAAGCCAGGGGTAAGAAAAAACACACAGTGGGAAAAACTCTGCGAGACAAAGACACACTGCTTCTCTATGGAAACACGTGTGTTCATCATTGAGGAAACAAAGTTGTAGCACTGTCTGTAATCTTTACCATATGTGGTGGCGGATGTGTTTAGTGGATTTGTGCATTTGAGAGTATTTCTGTTTATCCTTATTCCCGGAGACCAAAATTGTGAGACTCAAACAAGCAGCTATATTTAGGGATTTGTATCATCACACCTGCAGTTGTGTCACAGGTCCCAGGAGGCAGTGCAGCTCTACGACAGTGCTGCAGCTCTGATGGAAGTATGCAATTTAGCAGGTAAACTCCTGTCACATTGCAAAACAGAGTACGTTGCAACTAAGTAGGCCCAATTATCATTATAAAGTGTCACTGTGGCCCAGATTTCCCATTTTGCACTGTATATATATGAAATGATGTGGATGTCAGTTTTTTTCCCCAAAGGTATTTGGGCTGATGTTTATGTTGGGTTCCTTTGGGATGCAACAGTTTCCATCCACATCATTTAAGAAATGTTTGGTTAGTACAAAAATTGGAGGGGATCCCAAGAGGGACCTGGCCATTAATCAGACCTACATCAGGGCAAGTTTTTCTGGAGTCTTTAGGATGTGGAAGGTGAGTGGAAGGTGAGTGAGATCTCAGCTTCAAGTTTGACTTTAAGCTGAGATCTCTCTTGACATGGGGTGAAGCAATCTAGATAGTGGGGGAGACCAAGTTTAATATTCGTGGGGTGTACCAAGATTCTGCTTTTTAGGGTGGAAATCATTCCTGCTGTCTTCCTACATGGTTAGCTGTGAAGAACTCTGTAAAGGTTACAGCTAGTGGAGGGAGCGGTGAAGTCTTTAGGTTTGAAAAGGGCAAGAAAAAAGGTTTGCAGGACCATAGCTGAATACTCAGGCACTGGAGGAGTGGGAAAGGGGACGGTGTAGTGGTGGTTCAGGGATGCGTGGGGTTAGTTGAGTTGACTAACATCATAAAGACGTCTTTAAGAGCCAGAAGTAGGTTGCTGTGCTGGGTGAACTATTGCTGTTTCTGAGACTCAGCCACAACTTGGAAATAAAAAAACAAAAAACAGACAGATTCAAAAAAGATATCACAAGATACCGATATAGCTTTGTTTTTGGGTTACAAAAATTATCCAGACCTTAATTAAAGAACTGAAAAATCTAGCAAGGATTCAAAGGAAACACAATTGATACTGGACTGCGCTACAGAATCTGATATAAACAATCTTGCTCCTTAGCACGAAGTTGTCTTCTGTAGATGGGCCAGAGAGAGTGCTACATTAACCATAACCACCATTAACCATACTGAAGCTACAGAATTTTTCTGAGCTTTGTCATCAACCTCTGTTGGAGTGAACTACATTGTAAACTATATTCATTTATTGTATCCATTAGTGAAAATTATGGATGTGCTATATGCTGTTCAATAAGAGTTCAAATCCAGCCCCAGTCTCATAATGCCCCCTCTCCCAAAAACAATAACAGCAATAAATCTTCTTATGATTATTATTAATAGTGTACAAACATCTAGACATACACTAATTCCAGGAAAAGGGATCAATATAAAAGCATTCAGTGCAACTCACCACAAACTATGGTACTTTATTACTTTGGAGATGAATTACTATTACAATATCTATAAAAGCCAGGTGCAGTCAATAAGACATTGTAACATTGTCTATTCTGAGACAGGACTAAAGGTAAATCAAAAACCAGAGGACAACTGTAATAAGAAAGACTCCAAGGTGTTAACTGTAAATCGATCTCTCAAGCATGTGAGGGAGTGCATGAAATATCAATCACAAAGTTTCTCTGCATCTGAACCGTTAAATTGAATACTGACTCAAATCCCTCATGTTGTAAATATCTCTCTCCGGACCTTTATGTGCATTCCCCAACACTGAGCAGTTTAATATAAGCAATGAAGAAAATTAGGATGAAGAAAAATAAATAGGTGCAGAAACTACAAGAAGATGGCGGATATGCTTTGGTTTTCACCCCACCACATTCTCCATTAGCTTTGAAGTTAAACTTCCATGTTCAGCAGAGACACTATGATAAATGGTCTGTCTGGTGGCTCAGTCTGGGGCCTGTTTCAATCATCATAATGTGACTGAAATATTTCAGCATATTTATCATTTAGAGTGCAGGGATGACAGCAAAGTTAGTGAGTTGGTGAAAGATGGAAAGAAAGTCAGAAATGTTGTGGAAATGGGAATTAAATGAGTTTTGCTTACCTTTGGAAGGGGCTCAAACAACAGTACAGACATCATGACAGCAGTCTGTGCTGTTGGAGCGATCCATACTGTACATGGAGCGATCAGTAAGTAGCATTAGTCTAAGACAACTGTGAAAATTACAAGTACAATTAACACTGGACATAATGAGACCATATATTAACTTGTCATTTGTGTCTACTTTGTTTTACATTCATCATAGTGAGATATGGATGGATAACACTGGATAAAACCATTAATCACTCATTTCGTGCTGCCTGGCCAATGGCTGTAGCTCAGAGTACAAGCAGAACTCAATCAGCATTCCTCCTTCACCGCTCAAACAACAAAGCTGAGGTGAGACTTAGGGACCAATACTGGTATCGGGTATCAGGGCCGATACTGTAAAATGTGTGTGTACTCATACTCGTAAAAGTTAACCGATACCAACTTATTTCATTAATCAGAGGGTGGCTTGTCATTTCTGTTGTAGTTTTTAGATTGGCCACTAGGGGGCAATTATTATTTTATTTATTATTTATTTTATAATTTTTTTATATTTTATTATTTATTTAATAATAATTATTTTGTTTGTTTGTTTACAATATGGACACTGCAATAATTTAAAAGTTTATTTCATTCTCAAACCTAATTTGTATTTATTTTATTCCAAACAGAAGTGTTTATTTATTATTCTGAAAGCTCGAGACAGTGCCAATAGTTCAGTGATATTTTGTAAAATTACAATGTGGACACTCTGCAATAATTTAACAGAAGTGCTTATTTTTCACTTGAATTTTTTTTGTGGTCATTTTTATTAAGATTTTATTTTTTATCGGCGGGGAATATAATAAAACCTGTCTTCCAATTAATTGTATTTGTGTGTGTGTGGTAGAAGTATCGTTTTTTGTACTCTGTATCGGCAAGTACTCAGATCCAAGTATCGGTATCGTATCGGTTTGAAAAAAATTGGTATCGTTGCATCCCTAGTGAGACTTTCCTCCCTAACCAGGTGAAACAGATCATTTACTTACTTCTTCCCATCTGCTCTTGCTGGTTGTCAGGTTAAGGTGATGTTCACCCAGAGTGGGAAGCACGTCTTTCACATGTCTTTGAATTTTGGATAAGACGGAAGACAACGTTTCACAATATTTCAAAATGTCACTTTCCCACTGGCCGAGGGAAGAAGTGTTCTGTGTGCAGGTGCCACCCCCACCTCTGGGAGCCTTCCAGGATTTCAAAGGCAACGAAAGATCAGAGCGAGGAGAGCACACTTCACACTGCCGTTTGTCTTCGACAGCAACAGGTAGCAACGTGGCGAGATTTAAAACATTGCCGTGTTTGACAGTGATGTGTGCTATGTCAAGCAGAACTGCAATGTATTTGACCAAACGTAAAAAGGTCAGAATCTTCCCATCTGTCACTGTCATGGTTTGAAAGTGACACACGAAGAGCAGATGGGATACATAAAACATGTAAAACTGTGTGGGTGATAGCTCCACATTTATGTTTTGACCAGAAGCAAAGCATTTATTTCTCAACTCATCCTGGTAGCACTGATTCTCAAACATGCAGGTTGTGAGGTGCACTGCAAAGAATCAAACTACATGTACTCTTTGTGTATTTTCTAATTTGTTTCTTTTTTATCATTATTTTGTCAGAATGGGTTTCAATTTTTTATTGTTTTAAAATGTTTAGTTTTTGTCTTTGCATGGAGAACATAAGAATTAGGAAACGGCATATAGGTGATACAAAAAAAAGAGACCTTTTTGAAAGTAGTTGACTGACCGTCTTGTAAACATTCAAGGTCTTAATATACATGTTTTTTCAAAGCCTCATCAGGCAAGATGTGATAACAGATTTTACCAAATTAACACATACTTAAATTAAGGAAATTTCCTTAAAGGGGAAAAGGTAAAAACTAAATATTCTTGTCATAATTTTACTTTAGTTAACTAAACTGTTTTTTCCCTAATACCTAAAAATGAAAATGAGAGTTTCAGACCTTTTAGCTTTATTTACTTTTGAGACCTTCAGCGCTCAAAATGAAACTGATACATCGGCATTAATAACGCATTAGATGTAGGGATGCAACGATACCAATTTTTTCAAACCGATACGATACCGATACTTGGATCTGAGTACTTGCCGATACAGAGTACAAAAACCAATACTTCTACCACACACACACACAGACACACACAAATGCAATGAATTGGAAGACAGGTTTTATTTTATTCTCTGCCGATAATAAATATATCTTAATAAAAATGACCACAAAAAAATTTCAAGTGAAAAATAAGCACTTCTGTTAAATTATTGCAGAGTCTCCACATTGTAATTTAACAAAATATCACTGAACTATTGGCACTGTCTCGAGCTTTCAGAATAATAAATAAACACTTCTGTTTGGAATAAAATAAATACAAATTAGGTTTGAGAATGAAACCTAATTTCTTTCTCATCACACAAAAAGAAAGAAGAAAACAAAAATATTCAGGAATTAGAAAAAAACATCAAATCCTTAGAAGAAGCCTACGCGTTCCACCAAGATCAAGAAATAATGAACAAAATATGCAAAACAAAACTAGAATTAAATGAAATTATTAATAGAAAAACACAATTCCTTGTACAAAGACTTCGCTTGCAGAATTTTGAACACAGTAACAAACCAGGTCGATTTCTAGCAAACCAGTTAAAAATAAATAAAGAAAAAACAACTATATGTGCTAATAAAGATTTATCAGGGAACACAATATATGACCCTGGAAGAATAAACAAGATTTTTAGGGATTTCTATGAAACTTTATATTCACCACAAATAAACCCGTCTAAAAATGAAATTGATTTGTTTCTTGACAACGTAACTCTTCCAAAATTACTAGACAGTCAAGCAATGGCACTGGATTCACCACTGACGCCAGGTGAACTCCAGGAAGCCCTGATAAGTATGCCCATTAATAAAGCTCCAGGTCCAGACGGCTTTCCTGCAGAATTCTACAAAGAATTCTGGACAATTTTGGCACCAGTATTCCATGGAATGTTGCAGGAAATCAAGAAAAATGGCAGACTACCACCAAATATGAATTCTGCTAACATTAGTCTCCTGCTAAAACCAGGAAAAGACCCTTTATTTCCCTCAAGTTATCGTCCAATATCCCTTATAAATGTAGACCTTAAAATAATCTGCAAAGCTCTCTCAAAGAGATTAGAGAAAATAACCCCCCTCTTAATTCATCCTGACCAAACTGGTTTCATAAAAGGTCGGCACTCCTCAACAAACACTCGTAGATTACTTAATTTAATAGACTACTCATACAATAAAAACATTGAAACCATAATATTATCTCTAGATGCAGAAAAAGCATTTGACAGAGTTAACTGGAAATTTTTATTTGCAACTTTACACAAATTTGGTTTTGGAAACTCTTTCATAAATTGGATAAGAATATTATACAATTCCCCAACAGCTCGTATCAGAACAAATGACCAGACATCCTCCAGCTTTTGTCTCCTGAGGGGCACCAGACAGGGATGCCCACTCTCCCCTTCACTTTTTGCAATTTTTATCGAACCTCTAGCAGCAGCACTTAGACAGGCTACAATTAAGGGCATAAAATGTAATAACGTAGAACATAAAATCAGTCTCTATGCGGATGATGTGTTGCTTTTTCTGCAAAACTCACAAATCAACCTCTCTGAGGTAATTACTCTAATAAACTGGTTTTCAAGAGTTTCAGATTATTCAATTAACTGGCCAAAATCTACAGTTCTTCCCATTAACTGCTCCTTCCATAATTCATCTTCTGCCCCACTACAATCTGGAAATATTAAATATTTAGGTATTAATGTTTCTCCTAAGCTTTCAGACTTAATTAAATTAAACCACATCCCACTTCTAAAGAAAGTAGAAGGCGATCTGACTAGATGGAAATCTCTACCCATATCACTCATGGGAAGGGTCGCCACTATAAAAATGATGATCTTGCCAAAAATAAATTACTTATTTTTAATGATCCCTAACAAACCATCACAAGATTGGTTCAGATCTCTGGATTCACATATTTCTAAATTCCTTTGGAAAGATAAACCCCCGCGCATCAGCTTAAAAACGCTACAAAGAACCAAGGATAGAGGAGGATTAGATCTGCCTAATTTTCACCAATACTTCTTAGCCAACAGGCTTCAGTTCATCTCAGAATGGTTAAAATGTACCCTCTTAGATGAGCCCTGGCTAGATGTTGAACAGGCACTATGCAATGATCTAGAGATTTCAGACCTACCATTTATTAGCTCAAAGATCAAAAGACATGAATGCTTTAAAAGCATCAACATCAGCTTTTCTCTGACAGCATGGTGGGAGTTTCTAAAAATAACGGAGTCTTCATTAATCCCATGCAAACGTACACCTATCTGGAATAACCCTGACATATTACAAAACAAAAATATGATTCATTTCCCAGAATGGAGTTGTAAAGGAATTAAATACTTAGAACATATATTAGAGGGAACAGAATTTATTCCATTTGACAGACTAGTTACACAATATGGGATCAACAAGAAAAGATTTTTAGAATATCAACAAATTAAATCCATAGTAAAAAAGAAATTTAACCTCAGTCAAGTTGAATTACAAACACCACCAAGTGTGGTTCAATTTCTTACTCTTAAATCCCCCAAACTATTATCTAAAATATACAGAACACTTTCTAAAATAGATGAATCAATATCCCTTCCTATTGCAAAGTGGGAAGCAGATTTATCAGTCAGCTTAGACCAAAACGTCTGGTCTCAGATTTGCTTAAAAACCTTTGAATTGATTAAAAATCCCAATCTGCAATTAATACAATACAAAATACTGCATAGAGTGCACTATACAGGTCATCGAATGTTTAAGATGGGCTTTACATCCGCCAACAACTGCTCACACTGTCAAGGCAATACACCAGACAGTTACATCCACGCTCTTTGGTTCTGTCCACCAGTGCAGAAGTTTTGGCACGAGATATGTGAGGACTTATCAAAGTGTCTGAAATGTAAAATTCCAACCTCCCCTTTAGTATGCTTGTTGGGAAATTTGGATGATGTCACTACAGAAATTAATACAGTCCACATGGTTTTTATTGCCCTATGCATCGCCAAGAAAACGGTCCTCATGAACTGGAAAAATAAAAATAATCTTAATTCTAGCCAATATAGAAACTATCTAATAGATCACATTAGTCTCGATATAGCCTCTGCCACCACATTAGATCAATCCCTCTGGGCTCCTTTGATCGGCTCCATCACCTAGCGGGGGTAGGGGGTCGTGGTTTGGTCCCGCCTTGGCTATTGTGGTTGATGTGGAGGTTGGGATGGGCTTAGGGCACCTGGAGGACTCCTAGAGACGTTATCCCTGGAGGGCTTAACCCGGGGGTTGTGTTCATAACCTGATTAGTGGCTCTGGTCGCTCTCAGAGGTTGTTCTCCTCGTGGCCGCGTGCAGCGGGGCTGGAGGATGGTCTGTGCTGGCGGACGTAGGTTACTGGCCTGGTGGCCTGGCTGCCCCTGAGTGGATCCGGGGCGGGCGTGGGGGTTTGGGCTTCGGTCCTCGTCGGTGTGTCGCCGAGGTTGTGGGCGGGTGGGTGCACGGGGGCTCAGCCCTGGCGCAGGGGGCCTCTTGTGCATCGGCCTAACCGGGGGGCTCTTGAACTGGCAGGGAGGTTGTTCAATCTTTGCAGGAGTCCACTCTGCAGGTGGGGGAGAGACATAGGAGAGGTGGAGAATAAACTTAACCTGGGTGTCTGTGTCTTGTGTAGTCTGGGAGATGATTGAATGTTGGGGTGGGTACAGTTTCCTCTGCGGTGGGGTGGGGTGGGCTGCCCCGGGTCCTGTGGGGCTTGGCGGTGCTGCTGCCGTAGGCCCCGGTCTGGATGGGCCTGGGCTCCCTTGCCTTGGTGGATGCCAGAGGATGGGGGTGCATATTGGGGTCAGCGGGGGAGCTGGCCCTAGGGAGGGACACCCTCCCCTCCCTTCTTTTCCTCCCCATCCCCGGCTGCCTCCCTCTTCCCGCTCCACCACACCCACCCACACAGGTAGGGCTTTGGGGTGCGGGTGTGTCACCAGGGTGCAGGGGAGACATTCCCCCCCCCCCCCCCCTCTGTCCTCTTCTGGCCACCTGTGCCTCAATTTTATCTCACAACTTAGACATCCACATTACTTACACTCTCATAACACACACACACATATATATATATATATATATATATATATATATATATAGGGCCTTGAGGGTGGGCACGTTAACGGCGTCCAGTAGACGGTCTGAGTATTCAAACCTACCTCTGGCGCCGGTGCCCACCTCTCAATTTTAAATCCATGTAGACATTGAGGGTTCTCGGGAGGGGCCGTGCTAACACCTGCTGCTCTCTGGCAGCAGCACCATGCTCTCCCTTATTTTAAATACACTTTAGAGCAACACGCAGCAACACTACACTTGAGCGGGAGGAGGGAGGTATGGGGTCTTAACACACCCCCGTTCTCTGCTAGCCATCAGGGCGGGGGGGCTGGGAAGAGATGCTGGCTGTCCGATTGGCCTCCCTGCTGCTGCGGAGCCTGGGGCGGTCTGCTTGCCTCCACCCCGGAGGGAAGGGTAACATCTCTTGGGTCTGGGTGCCGTTTCCATCTCTGGGGGCGAGGATACCTGGACCCGGGGTATAGAGTATGTTTGGGGAGTGTGATTGTGTGTACATGTCCATTTACGTTTATTCCTACGTTGGGTGAGTGCTGAGTGTTTGTATATGTGTGCATGAGGGTGGGAATGCATGTCTGTGTCTGTGTGTGCCTGTTTGTCTGTGTCTATATGTCAGGTCGGGTCTTAGACTCCACCTCTCTGGGAACTCCAAGGCCCTCCAAAGTGTGGAGGCCTATCTCCCCTCACCACACTCCCTGCCGGTGACTGATGCCCTCAGGGGTCGGTGCATTGTTGGTTCTTGGTGTCCAGGGCTGGGCGCTCAGGTCATGTGCCAGCTCACTCCCGGTGGCTACTTGGCGGGGCCTGGCGCCTGCTGCTCGGTCAGGCCTCTTCCGGGGCGCGGGGGGCCCTCGGGCCTCCGGCCTCTGTGCCTGCGGCTCGGTTCACTCTGGCGCAGCTGGCTGCCGGCGGAGCCGGCGGGCACGCCGGTGCAGCCCCCTCTAGCTTCTGCCCGGTGGCTACTGGGTGACCCCTCATCTGGGGATCCTCAGCCCTTCCCATGAAGGTGGCACGGATGCCCCTCCGGTGGTCCTCCTTGGGCTCTTGCACTCTGGGGCCTCTGGATGTCTGGGGCCTGGATCTCCTCCATGCCTGCTTCATGCCCTGGGGGACGGGGCTATGGCTCTCTACATCCTCTAGCAGACCATTACATGGGGAAACCATTTGAATACAAGCGCGCCGATCCACACAGGTGTGCACACGGGTGTTCACTGTTCGTAGACTTAAATCACACCTTTCTTGGCTGCTACTTCAAAGCACATTGTGCGCTGTCTGTCCTGCGTGCTGCACAACAACATTCAATATTTAGTATTCACTGCTGTTTACACTTAGCTAGATTAATGCGATGGTGTTGTGTATAGTATGTTGCATTGTTTTGTTTTTTTTTGCTTGTTTTCTATTCTTTTTCTCTCAACAGGTGATCCCGGAGATATTTTTTCTTCCCCCCTTTCTCACTGTCCCTCTCCCCTTCTGTTTTTCTTTTCCTTCCTCTTTCTTTCTCCCTTTCCTATCCCTCACTCATGTCTGTCCCGTCTGTAACAACTGAAAATAAAATAAATAATAAAAACAAAGGTCGATCAAATGGACCAATACGGCAATGCCATGATGATCCATTTGGCAAAATAAATCCATTGGGTATCCTTGTTGGTCTTCAGACAACAATTCTGACGGCTAAAGAACCAAATGGGACAGGCAAAAAAAAAAAAAAAAAGGTTTGAGAATGAAATAAACTTTTAAATTGTTGCAGAGTGTCCATATTGTAAACAAACAAACAAAATAACGAAAGTATTTGGCATTGACGAATAAACTCCTCATCTGCCCGTGGATCATCAGTCCACTGTGCCGTTAAACCAAGAACTGACATCGCACACACACTGCTTGTCTTTACCTCTTCAGAAAGTTTTGGCACCATTATCTCTCTGATGTGTGGGAGGCTGGGAATTTCATATCGCAGCTCGAGTATGCTGAGAAGAATCCAAATAAAAAATCCAAAAAAAAAAAATGTTTTCCACGACCGGCATTGGCTGGTCATCCAGAGCGATAAAATGAGTCAGAGCCTCTGTTATTTTAACTGCCCGTGGATTTTCTCTTGACATTTTTCATCGCTTTTCCAAAACCTGAGTTAAAGTTGGCTGTTCCGGTCCACACTGCTGACATTTTGTTTAGCCTAGCTACAGCAGCCTCCAGTTTCTCTTTTTTATCTGGAGCCGCCAGTCTCACTCGTCTAACCCTGTGCCTGTTTAGCGCGGGATGTCCCCCTAGTGGCCAATCTAAAAAACTACAACAAAAATGACAAGCCACCCTCTGATTAATGAAATAAGTTAGTATCGGTTCATGGTATCGGTTAACTTTTACGAGTATGAGTACACACACATTTTACAGTATCGGCCCCGATATCCGATACCAGTATCGGTATCGGTGCATCCCTAATTAGATCATGACCGAAGAAACATGCAAAATTCAATGTTTAAAATTAATTTACCCTTATTCATTTTTACACATAAGTGGTACAGTAAAAAATTCTCTTACCAGTTGTCCTTGAACACAGCTACGGCTAACCTGTGGAGGACTTGGAAACTCAATTTTTCATCAAGGTATGGAATAGCATGTGTTAGAAGTGTGAGCAAAGGCTGCATGCTATTGTGTGTGTGTTGTAAGTGTGGTATCATTAGCTTCAATCATGAGCTGAGTCCGTGTAGCAGTCTCTAGATCAATATTCCCAGTGACAGCACTTGAAACAGATGACCGTGTCATATCATCCTGTTCTGGAGCCGTCTCTTTCTCTGGCAGGAACTTGCTTCATTGTTGCAGTTACGGGTTCTGGAACAGAGGCGGTACTTTGAATAGATTGGTACGTGGTTAGACCTCATGGTCTCCTTATATTCCTTACTGTTGTCACTGTCTGGTATGGTGGGCTACGGGAGAAATCTTTGATATGGAAGTGGTTGTCCGGTGAGTTGACTTGTTGATGTAAAAACTCCAACAGTGTGCCATGGTCAATAATGAATTAATGGAAAAGTCTACCGATGCACTCTTCATCTTCATTGTATGGTGGTGGTGGAGGTCAGGGTCAAATAGGTATAACCTTTGAAGGGTCACAATCAAGGTAGTGATTTACTCTGACACATTGAGGCTCTACACAGACAAGAATTTCTCTAAGATTTATCTGTTTCATCCCTAGCACTATTCTTCTCAACGGATCCTCTTAATTTTTTTTTTCTGTCTTTGCATTCTGCTTTAAATTTCCACATATTTAATGCCTTCAGGTGATTTTCAATTCCAACCAAATCTTTTCTTTTCATTTTTTTCTTGGCTTTTATCTCTTTTACTCCATGATCTAATTTTCATCCCGCTATATTAGCTGTCTCATGCTGAAGCCCTCCTCCAATAGAAACCCAAAATGCTTTACCTAAATGATATTAGGTGATATTCTTCCCTCATATAAACCACATTTGCGGACACCTCTTACCTACGGTTTTCTTTGCCAGACTTGTTTCCCATGCTCACAAATGCCTGGTTTTATCTATTTTGCATGTAGTCTCTGGGCTATTCAGCCAATTGTCACCCCAAATCCAGATTGTCTTTTGCTATAGCCTGGCAAACCTTACTTGGCCCTGTAAAGAATGATCCCAAGACCAGATGTGAAATAATCAACTTTCCTGTTTATTTATTTATTTTTATATTTTTTGCCCAAAATAACAGCAATTTATTTCAGATCTCTCACCTTTGAGGGCAACATGATTTATTCCTGAAGATCCCAATGAAGATGGTCTGGGGTCTAGAAAGGTGAGCCCCATTTGTCTCTCAACTATGTGAGGTAGAGGTTGAAAATGCATTTTTCCAGGATGACCAGTTACTGTTCATCTCAGACCCCAGATCCAATTAGCCACGAGATCCCACTGCTTGACACTAAGCTTGTTGTAGAAATAAAATAATAAACTGACGTGCACACAACCAGGTTTTTGTTAGGAGTTTTATTTACCCTTGCAAAGGGGTCAAACAATAGTGCAGACAGCATGACAGTAGTCTGCATGGGTTTTTTTGACAAAGAGGGGTTGTAAGCCTAGAATATATATAGAGATGAGTTATATATCTGCCATTGTCACAGAATGCATTCAGAACATTGTGTGCAACAGATAACTCTTTCCTTCCTTTCATTCAGTAAAGTCAGCTTGACACAGACAGTGTTGGGAAGGTTACTTTTAAAATGTATTCCATTACAGAATACAGAATACATGCCCCAAAATGTATTCTGTAACGTATTCCGTTACGTTACTCAATGAGAGTAACGTATTCTGAATACTTTGGATTACTTAATATATTATCATGCTGTTTACAACTACGTGAATGTACTATTGCTGTGATTTATTACTGTTACTGAAGGTCCGCGACTCCGTAGTAAAGGGACCTCTGGCTAATACGTCGGGTTCCGTGTCGGGCTCATAGCTGAAAAATAGCTTTACTTTGTTGTCTGGGTCAACTTTGCTTGCGAGAGACAGAGAGAGGCGTTGAAAGGCTGCTCCAACGGAACTTATTTTTTCGGAGGAAAACACAAACAGCGTACAGTCGAGTCTTAATAGCTTACTTACAACTGGGCTCGTCAGGCACTCTTCTTGGCTGCAGTGGTTATTATTATATTTACATGCTTCCAGCTCCTGTTTTTGC
This sequence comes from Neolamprologus multifasciatus, assembly GCF_963576455.1. Lineage (NCBI taxonomy): Eukaryota > Metazoa > Chordata > Actinopteri > Cichliformes > Cichlidae > Neolamprologus > Neolamprologus multifasciatus. Next base: position 7,736,449 of record NC_140444.1, on the reverse strand, counting down.
TCGATGACAGCTCTTACTTTTCCTTTTTCTCCCTCCCTCGCTCACAGACACATAACGTGTATGGCAGTCCATTCTCCCTGCAGCACGGACTACACTGCTATGATGCTACATTCTTTAGAGCTATACCTGTAGCATTCTGCCTATTAGCTTAGCACAACAACAAAAAGGCGCTCTCTCACCCAGGAAACACGCAGAGAGAGAGCGTCACCCTGTAACCATGGCAACCGTAACGCTGCCGCCTGGAACAACAGAACGTAGCTGTCAAACAAAACCGTCCTGACCCGCCACAATATGAAACAGGGAAGTACCGCCGTGTAATCCATTTATTTCAACAGAGTAACTGTATTCTAAATACCACCTTTTTAAACGGTAACTGTAACGGAATACAGTTACTCATATTTTGTATTTTAAATACGTAACGGCGGTACATGTATTCCGTTACTCCCCAACACTGGACACAGAGAAGTAGCAGAGTCTGAATTTTTCCATTGCAGAAGTTACATTTACTAATTTCAGCAACTGCTGCAAAAAGTTCCAGAGACGCACCAAAATAAAAATGCATTTCCTTAATGTTGCACATAGATGAAGAAACACGCACACATTGGTAAAGTGCCACACTGAAATCATTACTGCCTTGTCTCACCACTGGAGCATGGGCGCCATGGATAATACAGCATGACACCGAATGCAAATCATTTTGTCATGCTGTAAAGGAGAAAAGAATCATTTAAACTATTTTCTCTTGTGAATTAGGTTTTCATTAATAATGCAACACTTAGAAGTTTTGTTACAAATAAACACCGAGAGAGAAGTGAGAGGAAAACATGATCTGTCATAGGAAAGGCCAAGAAGTGACCAATAATACAAACAGGCACAAGTGGGACTGCACAATTTATCCCCCCAATAGTGCTATCACCCTATATTTGTATTCCTGATGTCTTTTTTATTTTTTATTTTTTTAAGAAAAATGCATTCAACGATAGCTGCGCATTATGTTTATCTGGCTTCAGTGTTGTATCACTGTTGGGTCACTGGGTGAATGTACCATATCATATCGCTGAATCGCTTCCTTTCTGTTCTCTTGAGCTAGAGTGAAAAGTATTCAGACTGTGAGAGACTATCATCATATATGACTAACAAATGTGCACTGGAGACCCGGCATCATATGATCAGTGCAAAATACTGTTAAAACATGCACCAGTCTAATTAAACCCAGTTTCATTATTGATGTATGACTTAAATTTCTGCTGAAATACTAACAACTATTTTATTAATTCATGAGGATTTTTTTGGTTTCCCTGGTAAAATAATTTATAGAAAAAACATACACACATAGCATTGCCATATGGTATGGGTTAATTTGTATCTTAAAAAGTAGTATTGGCTCATCTCTTAATAATATTATAAGACTGTGAGCATAAAAGGTCCATCAACCTGCTGTTCAAAACAGCTAGTGAGAAAAAAAGGAGGCTTAAAAAGAGGTTGACCTTAAAAAGTGTGAAGCTAGAATGCCTTTTTTTCCAGAGAGCGGGTGAACTGAGGTGTCTATGAAAAGGCTCAGTATAAAATAAACATTTTATATCGTCTCATAGCACGATCTGCATGTAGATCTTTCTTCAGTATGTTTGTCATAAACCTTTTGAAGGAAATATCTCATCTGATAACAAAAAGTTGCGAAATTCAGTTAGACGCAATAAAAATGAATATCACAGACTGTAACAGGAACTGCCTGGTGAAGAGAGTGGAAAGGTCAGCAGAAAAATTGGATTTTCTCTCTAAAAGGAGACCTCGGTCTCCTGTGGTCTCAACTTTATATCCTAAACCGGAGAAAATCCCAGAAAATGCTGACTTTTGCTTTAAAGAGCCAAAGAAAGTAAAATCTGAGGAGCCGTGTACCAATCGAGCAACACGCCTCCTTTCATTAAGATTGCCATGTATCCTGGACACACCTTCTGTATTGTGCTCCTCCACTTCCCTATATACATGACTAGTGTAGGAAGATCCTTGACCACCTTTATAAATGACAAATAAAGCATGGTTTTATTTACTTTCATAGTGTGTTTAGTTGTGTACTGTCACCTGGGGGAAGTGTCAGAAGCAATCATGGGCTACTCTTACTCATGTTTGTGCTGTTGTTGGTCCTTTGAAATAGCATTTCCTGCAGAGAGGGGAGAAGTCAACATCTTTGTAATGAATTGAAAGTGAGTGTTAAAAACAATGAAAGCTTTCCACTGAAGCCACTGTATGTGCTGCTAAAACTGCTTTATTGATCTTTGAGTATTTTTTTCACTATTTTCTCTCTTCATAGTTAACCCCGCTGTTGCTACCTTTCCTCTACACGACCATTATTCAACCAATTAGGATGAAGGATTTTGTAGCCTCAAAAGCAGAGATGATTATTAACCGAAGGTGTCAAACGAGCTTTGATTTGTGATCTGTGAGACAGTCTTGATACAGAGAATGAGGGACCCCTCAACAACACCAGTCAACTAAACCTGTATTTACAAATGTCGGCCTTAAACTTGTTGGCGCATGGACTATGTACTGCTAGAAAACAAGTAAACAGGGATTTTGTCTATGTCACTGTAAAAGTAATTCACACCAAGATAGCTGAATCACTCGACTTTAAGATTACATTTATCCTGTTGATAGGTTCACTGTTCTGATCAGTGAACACTGATTCGTTCTGGGACGAGACTGAAAAAGCGAGATCTTTTTCTTCTCATAAATACATGGCGACATTTCTTTATGTTTTGCTTCGAAGCAGCCAAACTATTAAAACTTTAACTTTTTTAATGTGATCTTCAGGCTTTCTGCAGGCTTTTTCTGTGGTTGTTTTCTTGCTCATTTTCAGTGCAGTCCTTGCATCTGACCATTTTCAGAGTAACCTGTCTTTATTTCTTAAGGAACTTAACATTTACTTAATCAAACAGAAACATACTGGCCTTGAATCAAAATAAAATAACCTAACTGGATATCTGTTCCGTGAAAGAGCCATCTTCAATCAATGATCAAAGAATCAAGAATGAAAATGAAAATGAATTATTATTGTTTTTATACACAGGTGGTTAAAATCTAACTAATCTAAAATGTCCTTGGGTCCCTAAAGGGTGAAATTGAGACTGAAAAAGGGATTCTTGTGCTGCTGGGCATCTGATAGTCTTCACAACCATTAACTAAAAATGCATTTTCTGGAGCAATCACGGAGGCATTGATGACTGCTGGGAACCCAAAGCTGAGCTGCTTTACTGAGGGGACGGCTGCAAGCTTATCTCTGTCACTTAAAATGTTGGAGGTTTTATTAGTGAAAGCTATTATTCAAGTCATTCAAGCTCTAATAATTATAAACAATCAGCAAAACTGACTTTTAAATTTAAAATTTAAAATTGTCAAGTGTCCACACAGATTGTTTTAATTAGCTGTCAATATTGTGACTGTATATTTCACTGATCACCGTCAAAGCATAACTATGACACACTTTGGCTCGCATGGCTCAGTTAGTACAGTGAGCAACCAAAGAGTTTGTTGTTTGTTCTTCTGCTACACAAAGACAAAGAAGTTCATTTAAATTGATTATTTATTTTACTGCTTTTTCCCCCCAGAAATAATTCCTTGTGGCACTTTGACTCTCATAGTGGAGAGTCAGTTGTGCTTTGAGGCAACTGTTGTGCGCTGCTGTGGTCCTATATAAGTTTAACACAAGTGAAATTGGAGCAAGAAGAGTTTGTCCTATTGATGTATTAACACCTGTTAAGCAATAAAGTTCTATTTGAGAAAGATGTCCGCCACCAAGAGAAAAAAACAGCTGACTAGTCAGCCAGTGTGTTTTGTTGAAATCATGTCTCACCACTCAGCAGTCTTAGAAATGCCTCTAGCAGTTATTTAGAAATTAATTGCAGTCCCTATTAAAAAGATGATGATGTCTTTGTCACAAAATAAGTTTTTAAAAAATATATATTTTTGCATATTAATTATTTTTCTTGTTATGCTTGCAAATTGTTACAAGACAAACTGATATCAATTTTCAGTTGTATGATGACTGAAAAAGTAAACAATGGACAAGAGAAACACCCTTCAGCCGTGTGATGAGTGCTGACATTGTGCAATTTGTCCACCAGAGGTCACACTGCAACTTCCCTGCTAGCAACACTTTGGAAGCACAAACAACACAACTGATCTGAGCAGAATCTGGCAGAGCATAAACAAGTAAATAAATAGCTACACATAACAAATGTATGAGAAATATGATTATGTTTTGTGGATCGAAAAGTAAAAAAAATAGTGACTAATAGATTGTAATATAAGATTTTTAAATCCCCAAATCTCGCTATCACTATTAGAAATCATATAGTGGTGAGGCACTAACATTAAGTGTTTAATTAATTAAACACTTAATCTAGACTTCCAACACAACATCTGTAGTTCATCTCACCCGAGCAGGTGACCAGTGTCATACAAATTTACATTTTCAATACATTAAGCTAAGAACAATGATATGTAGAGTTACCATCCTCTCTGCTAATGACTACATTATGCCGACCACCATGCAGTTGAAACTGCCATGTCACCATGTTTCTCCTAAATATTTCTATTAAGGATTCCTTGAGTGCCATTTCTTTGGGATGGTACAAAAAAATCTGTTATGTTTGTTTTTGCACTTGCACAAGCTCAGCAAGATAACTTCATAATGAAATGTGTAGGAGAACACCGACAAAGATTTCTCACCATCTCTCAACCATCCAGCCAATCATCTAAAAGATATATCATTAATCAGATCAGGTTTTAATCCAGTGTCATGGCTTCCAAAAAGCTGCACATACACAACAACCATAATGGTACAGATGGCTGCCACCAAGAGAAATCTTTCTGGAACCACGTCTCATCACCCAGCAGTCGTCTTAGAAATGCCTCTGGCAGTTAGTTTAAGAGTCGTGCTGTAGCCCTTGTGTAAATGGCAAGAGAGAGCTGCAACTTTTTTTTTCATTTTTCAAATCTATAAAATTGTTGAGGGGTAACCAATCTGGCATCAGATCAGCACAAAGCTGTATTCAATTCTTTTAGATAGTGAACCTTTCAGACTGGCAAAATATATCAGATGATTCAGAGCAGTGACATTCTGCCCAACAATAAGAACTCGAATCAGTGCTTTCTGTCATTGACACATCAGCACCACCTCTCTCCTAACTATTTTCTGCCTCTTCCAGCCCAAAGTATCACATGTGCATGTCTGTGTTTTATAGCTAGTCATGTCTCTCCTGTCCACCAACGCAATTACTTTGTCTCCTTGCTCTGCACACCCATTCTCAGTAACCTCCTCTGCTGAGAAGACCTTGCCCTTACAGCTGCTCTTCATTAGTGTGTCCATTTCACATTGTGTATATACTCAACATTATTTCTTTGTTACTGTTACTTTACAAATTCTGTAAGTTGTATTGGAATTCTAGATGTCCTTGTATACCTCATCTTTTCATCTGTCTGTATGACCAAACTGCTATTTTTCCCAATTTAAATGAGTTGAAATTCTTCCTGGGTGTCACATTTCCACCCTACTAACCAGATATTGCTGGCTTTCTAACCTAACCCACCACCACACTAATTGCTGGCTACTCCAGATTTTAAACTGCCCCCAATTTAAATTCAGCTGTTCACTGGAAGGGGGGAAGAGTGACTTAAATCACACAAGTAATTACATGGCTAATGAGGCTGGGACCATTTGTAGTGGAATAATTTTAACCTCACACATTATTCATGCAGCGAAGAAGCTGGACAAGTGACAGGCATAATAAAGATATGAGTGAAGAAGTCTATTACTCAAGTTCTTATTAATTATTAAATATTTCATCGCAATCCTCAAAACTGTGTTGTTTCAGAGTACTGAAGACAGTCATACAGGTTACTAAACAGGGGCAATCTTTTTTAGTAATTAAAGAATACGATTACATTTATTCCAATAAAGCAGTCCTGCATAAGTGAAATAAAACACAGCATGTCATGATATGATAAAAAGAAAAGAAAAAAAAAACACATGTTGCAATTGAATCGAATCTTCAATTCAATGGTCTATTGCACCTCTGCTCAATTTAAGAGAGAACAGTGAGTGATTTTCTCTGAGTGGTGCTCAAGCTATTAACGTCCCCAAATAGGAATGAAGGTAGAGTGAAGGACCTTGGAAAGTAAAACCCTTCAGGAGGCAAAGAAAAACACACCTGTTGCTATGACAACCACTGAAAAGAATTCAGGGGGGCAGCTGGCTGGCTTCAAAGCTGCATTACTTTGACTCTTGTGCCATCTTACGGTTATTATTCACATTAAACATAACTGATGTACGACAGTCCAAACTCAAAGACTGGCTTGCTCCCTTTTAAAAGGATTTTAAACAATTCAGCTTCATTTACAAAATGTCAAAGTCTAATAATGGTTGACTTTGACATTTAATAAAACATTATATTATATTATTATATGAGGTTTAAGGTAAAGTCCTTAAAGCATTACAATAGAAACCAATGGTGCAAGAATACCCTAAGCCATCTGCTGACAGTGGATAAAATGAAGGGCTACACAAAGGCCCAAAATAAGTTAGACAAAGACTACTTTGAACCGTGACTCATGCAAAGCTACTCTGACAAGAATAAAATTATCGAGTTGGAAGTTATCGGCCAGCACGGTGGAGAGAAAGTTAGGTGTGGCTGTCTCACAGCAATAAGGTCAAGAATTCAACTCCACCATCTGGCCGGGGCCTTTCTGTGTTTGCATGTTCTCCCCAACTTCCTCCCACAGTCCATAGACATGCAATTCCTGGCGTTAAGTTAATTGGTGACTCTAAATTGCCCATAGGTATGAATAAGAGGACGAAAGGCTGTCTGTCTCTATGTGAGAGCTCTGCGATAGACTGGCGACCGTCCAGGGTGTACCCCGCCTCTCGCCATATGACAGCTGGTGATAGGCTCCTGCGACCCTGATGAAGGTGAGCAGAGAGAATGATTGGATGCATAGAAATTATCGAGTTGAAATTTGCATAGTAGGTCTCCTGTGAATGTCTGGACATTTTTGTTTTGCAACAGTTTTGCTTTCTGTTTGCTTTCATTAAGAACTATTGAATGAATAGATCACATAAAAAGAGTATGAGTGAGAGTCCGAGAACTGGGCATGGCAGCTGCAGAAAGAGCCATTGGAAATAGTACTCTGGTGCCATCTAGTGAATTTTGTCTTAATGTGCATTCCTCAATTCCTGCATATTCTGTCAAGACAAAAAGGGGAAAAAAACAACAAATGCTAGAAAATATTTTGTTACTAGTCTGGGCATTATTATATTTGTAACTTACCATTAAAGTGTGCTGGCCAGGTTTTAAGCGCAGCCAAAAACAAAGATTTGTGTGTGTGTGTGTGTGTGTGTGTGTGTGCGCGCGCACATTACCTTGACTAGGTACTGTCAAGGTAATGTTTTTTGACAGTATGGGTCTTGACAAAGGCCAGGAACCTGCGGTGAGAGAGGAAACTGTGTAGAGTCATCCAATCATCAGTCAGAAAACTCATGGCAGAGCTCTGCAGTAGGCCTCCATGTATCTAATCGTGTCTCTTACACACAAACACACATATACGGAAATGTAGAGTACACTCCTCAGTACCCTGCAGAATAATCTTGTGGAAATGATGATGATGATGATGATGAAATGATGTTTTTTTTTAATCGTGTACTTATCTAGGAAAACTCTGGCCCCGGGAATGTGGAGAGTTAAAACAACTCAAAAGCTGTTTTAAAGGTTTCTTTAAAAACAAAACTTTTTTAGCGTTAAAAGCAGTTAGTAGTTAGGTATACTTTAATTCTGAAAATATGAAGAAGGACTAGTATGGAAGAGGATTACGGCCACTGGAAAAAGAAAAAAAGTGGGGACGTCTTTTATTTCAGAATTGTGAGAGAGAAAAAAATACATCCCCACTCCCCCCCCAGTAGCCCTTCTGTACTACAGACTTCTTCTGTAGTCTAGAGATACTGGACTTGATTTAGATTCTTGACATTTTGCTACTTTGACAATTCCAGTTTTTCATAGAATTTCATAAATTTCTATTTATCGATAAAAATTGATTTTTCGATCCCTAGCTGCTCAAGGCTGCATGTTCCACTCTGAGCATGATAGTAACCCCAAGCTGCTTTTTGATGCATCCATCATTGTAAATGTGTGTGAATGTCAGATAGAAAGCCCTTAACCCTCTCGAGGCAGGCGTTGCAGATTTGCAACAGTTAAAAACTAACAGCCTGATTACCCCACATACATATTTTATGAGGTTTTTTTACTCAGAAGTACCACTGCAGGACTTGGTTGTGCATTAGCAACAAAAAACTTAATTTGAGCCTGAGAGGGTTAAGCATAGAAAAAAGAAAAGCGCTTGTATGGGTGTGAATGGTTGAATGAGGCATGTTGTGTACAGCGCTTTGAGTGCTCAGGTAGAGTAGAAAACTGCCATAAGAACCTGTCTATTTACCATTTTTCCAATAAAACATTAGACATAAGAAAGATGTGTTCACTGCAAGCAGCCTAGCTTCTTGATTCTAGTGCCCTGTCAGTTAGTATCTCCTTGATGATCCATACAGTAAATTCCCCATCAAGTAGTGAAGAAGGTTAGGGCCTGTGGATCATGCACCAGGGTATTGCACGCCTGCATGATCATTTTACCCCAGGAGGTCAGGGTCAGAATAAGGAGATTCCTGTACTCGTTGTATTGCGCAGTAACAGCACAATTAAAGGGTCTAAACATGGACCAATCTCTGCCAACAGCATATACTGACATCATATTGTAATCATTTTAGCCTGCGAGTCATTGAATATAGGCCATTCCTCAAATGTCTGCATGTCTTGCCCCCCACTCCTGCTCAACTACGTGTGTGTGTTGTGTGTTTTTGACGGTAGGTCAGGAGGACTCCACACCCACTCAGGAAGTGTAGTAGTGGAAGTAGGGCGGGGCTTTGAAGAGTGTTGCGTGACAAGACTGAAGAAAACAAGAGTGCAGCCTGGCATCAAACAAAGACACACACACACACACACACACACACACACACACACACACACACGCACACACACGCACTCCAATCCTTCATTCACTAACACGCACGCAAATGAACTCACACATGCACACAAGCAGGCTCTTTACGATTTTATGTCGCTTCAGGTCAGTTTAGCTCTGCCTTTTCTACACATTTAACTGAACTGAATGCAACCCCCCGCCCAGTTTTATCTACTCTATTTCACAAGGCCTCTTCTTTTTCTTTAATTTTCTATGCATGTCACGTTCTATTTATCTGCATTATTTGGTCACACAAAAAACAACTACCAATGAATTATGCTTTTGTTCCAAATTTCAAAGAAATAAAAGAAAAAATCTCTATAAGATATATGTAATAAATTGTGTTTTGTTTAAATCAATGATAAAATTGCACTACATATTTAATGAAGATTGATTTTTAGAGTTTTTATCAAAGAAAAATATCAACAGAAAACTAGAAAACATAAAAAACGTTATTTTCAAGGTGTTAAAATTTTATGTAAATTAGACACTTAAGTAATACTGTAACAGATCAGTCACAGTATTACATGAAATGTTTTCACATGTATGAACTGTTATATGATTTATTAACAAGCTGCTGTCTTATCACTGAGCATTACATTTTGAAAGTCAGAAATCCTTTTGGATTAAGATGATTATAGGAAGATTTTTTTGTTAAAAAAAGACTTTTTCCTTGTTCACACTGTTCTCCGAGAACATTAGGTGGGGTACATCAAAACATGCATCATAAATCCCAAAATGCTCTAAAACACTTAGTTTGGTGAGTTCTCTTAAAGATTTATTTTACTTTGCTTGCAAGTGAGAGTGTTTGGGTCAAAGGAGGGATAGGAGCACTGATGCATTTCATCACTCCAATAAACTGAAAGACATTTATCTGAACAAGGCTGTACTACAATATTTTATTGTCTATTGTAACATATATTTTTGTATTAATATAGTAATTTTGTGATTTAAATTGACATACGTTTTGTTTTATTTTTTATTTTTGCCAAATCAGCACTGTTATTGCATTGTGAACGGAGTGGAAACCTGCCTGTATAACATGTGTTGGTTTAGGTTTTGAGTGGACGTCATCAAATCTGGAACAAAACGGAAAAGACGCGCCACTAAAAAAACCAAAATTTCACCTGCTATCAGTATACGAGAGAAGGCATTTTAATATCCGACACGTCATAATAATCACGTTATTTAAGCATGGCGAGAATCTGGTAGATTCCGCGATGACCAGACAGGATGCCATAAAAAACTTGTGCGTTTGTAGTAAACTGAGCATGGAGTGAGTGCGCCTTTGCGTTTGGTTTAAATTCTTTGTGAATGTGGAAGGATCAGGATTTACACTGGACTCTGCGCTATTTTGGCGAGACAGTCCGAACCACATTCTCGATTTACTAAGCTCCAGCTAATTGACGACAGGAGAATGGAGAAGGCCTATGACATATCGCCTATCGCTGCTTTATTCTCACTCCTCTTATTCTTTCTCATCCAATCGTTTAAGATAAAAGGTCTGATGCTGGGTGATGAGAGAGAGATAGCGATTCTAAAAGAGATATTCTTGTTATTTATAGATAATAACTCATAAGCTGAAACGTTGCACGCATTTTGCGGGGGCCAACCTGAATGATCAGACTTGAAAACAAACTGAGGGGGAAACTCACATGACTTGCTTTGATGGATTTTGATTTATTATTATGGCGCAAATGTAATGAGATTTGTAACTGGCCATTCTAAAGTACCGCTAATCTCTTTAGTAAGAGTAACTATTTGTTAACACAAGGTTATTGTTAATGTTTCGGCGAATATACAACGCGAGAACCTGAAAAATAAACCCGTTCAAACGCAGTGAAAGGCCAAACAACTGACCCCGATTAACACCACATGAAAATGAGTCCAACTTTCAAAAACCGAAGAATTTATATAAATCGCAGATTTTCCAAGCATTTAAAAACGAGTGCGGAAACTCTAATCAGGGTTCACATTATCAAAATCACTATTCACTGTATGGATTTCTTAATTTGTCTACCCAGGCTAAAGTCTGGTGCCACTGATATATTATTTTTACTCGATATTTCACAAAAGCTTGTGATTGAACACTTACAGACTTCTTCAACAAGAGGTCTTCTTTTATTTTACCATATGACCAACTTCATTATTTCAAAGTCTGACTCTGTTTCTGTATTGAGCGTTGGGCATGGCTTGGCTTCTTACGCACACAGATCATTTTTTCCATAAGCTTATTACAGGAGGTCAACAAGTCCCCGAGACACGTGTTTTAAACTGTTATAAGAAATTTAAAACCCCGCATATAGCGGGCATTAGTGAGTTTAACTAGAAAGCCAAAGGACACGAGAGGGTACTTCACAGCTTAGAGAAGACACTTGCAATGAGGTATTATCCGGACTTCATGTTGCCTGACGAATAATATCAAGAAAAATGTGGGACACTACAAAGTATACTTACTTTGACCTTTTCAATTTTTACACATCTGCGGCTGTGGCTTTTAACTATGAGATATTTTTAACCCACCTGACTCAATTCACTATAACTTTATCTAAATTATTATTTTTTTGTAGCTTTTCCAGGAAGTCGAGACTTCCAGGCACTTTTTAAAAAATATATATATGTGTATAAGTAAATATCAGACTTATTTTTGAGCACATGGACCGACCGACGGAAAAAGGTCCCAGCTTTTCAGCCCCTTTGTACTCCGCTGATGAGTACGTCCTGACAGGGGTTAACGTACCGTGAAGAGGTTAAACAAACGGACATTCCCGTTAGAAATCCTCCAGACACATAAGGCCTTATAAGTGGATAAATTGGCAGTGGTGGTCTCGGGATTTAGCTGAGGATAGAAACTAAACTTGGCTGATTGACTTTTATGATTGGACAATTTTTTTTTTGGTTTTCTTGGTCTTCTTCCAGAAGTTTAGCTATACTTCTATTATGTGATTTAGAATAGAAGAGGGTATATTATTTTGTTTTTATTTTTAGAATTGTGTCAAAATGTAATGTGATGTTAATATGTTTGGATTATTATTAACTGAGACAATATTTATGCATTTATGCATACAACCATGGCTTTCAAAAATGTGTCTAAACAACTTTTTTATCTGCCATAAAATGTTCATAGCAGGAAATATCTGGGAATTTAATACTATTATATATGTATATATATGTTTATATTTCACACATTTACCATTATTGTGATCTTTGTCAAGTGCAGAGGAGTAAACAGATAAATAAATTAAAAGTCCATCCAAAAGTTCTTGCAAGATTTATTTTGGTTAGAGGTTTTTGTCAGTGACCACTTATTTTTAATGTTTGGCCTTAATTGCTTATTGTTTGTAGCAGAAATTCCATATGTTTAGTCAGCTTAGTCAAAAGAAAACATCAGGTAAGGTATAAAACACTATCTTCTACACTGAATCTACAACATGTCAGGTTTAGTAGTCCAGCTTAGTTTTCATTATTTTCCTCTGCCCATAAAAACTGCTTGGATATAATTTGATGTTATTTGCCTTTGCCACAGCATATCAGTGAAAGAACATCATTGTGAAATAAAGGGGCCTGAACTTGAATGTTAAACTAGATAACAAAGGCCTGAACCCTGCACTAAAAAATGAATTAAAAAAATGATCCTGTATCTAGGCTGATAATGATTAGATTTGTAGTCTTCTGCATATAAAACCAACTGTATTGTTAAATTGAATGGCATCTGACACAAATGCACTAAATCAAGAAGCTGTGTTCCAACCCATTTTGGTTTGGGGTATAATTATGAATGTGCCCTCTTGAAACGAGAGGGTGTTAAACTCCACAAATAATTTCAAGTCCTTTGAGTATGAAGTTGAAAATCTTTTACGAGGCCCACGCTGATACAGAGCTAAAAATGCCTTGCTAAGGTCTGGCAGTCAGGATATATGCTGTTGACTTCCACAGAGAGGAAAGAGAACAACAGAGATTATGGGCAATTAAAGCCCACTTAATGCTGGTCTGCTGGCGTCACACAGTCTGGCCAAGAATGCTCACCTCGGCTAATATCAATGAGAACAAACTCTGCAGCATCAACTTATTATGTACAGTGAATTATTAATGCCAGAGCTAGCACAGTGAGGCTTAGTCGGCGCGCCTGTTAAGGAAAGTAGGTATGCAATGAGATTTGATTAGAATGATAAAGAGTGTAATGCTCCGAGGAGAGGCGAGATCATAATGGGCAAAGATGAAAGACTTCACTCTCATATTAGACAGGATAAAACATTAAATATTCTGAAAGCAGACGAATCACAGTACCGTAGCTTTACGAGACAGAGAGTCAATTTTGCTTTTATAACACTTTTGAATTTGTGACATGATCTGTTTGACACCTCGCTTATTAAATCCAGCATGTAAAGCTTGGTGGAGAACGTTAAGTGATCAGCATAATGAATCTATTTTAACAGATTATAAAATTACTGCTAGAAAGCACTTTCACCCTTTCATGGTGCTCTGGTGATGCATAACTTGTGTAAGTGAAATGACACTAAGGTGCACTTCTCTCTGTTAGCCATTGGAGGGCCCCCCCACAAACTGAAGTCAAGCGTCTGATGACTGTAGGTCTGTGTGAATAAAGGCTTGGTGGTTCAGTTTAATAAACTTTATTACTATTTTGTTATCTGTTATCTCTTTGTGCACAAATATCTTTAGATTGAAAATGCAAAATATATGTAGGTGTCTCTGTGTGTACTGTATGCTGATATTGATGCAAGCGTGTGTTTGTGCATGCTTGCACCACCTCATATAAAAGTCAGCTGAGGTCAGTATACTTCACTGAGTCACTATGAAGACATCATAATGTAAACAGCTATGAAAATGCCCCAAAGCAGATCTATCCTGTCTCTGCCTGGCTGTCTCACTGCCTTCAGTATAAATGAACTAGGTCAAACTATCTCCTTCTTCATTGACTGCTAACCATTACTGAGGGCAGTAGGCTCCGTAGCCTTTAAAATCACACTACAGGGAATAATAAAAAGGTGGTTAGATGAAGGCAGTTGTTAATTAAAAACAGAAGGCTGTTGAGGAAATAGAACTGGTTAATATGTGTCAGATGTTTGTGTGATGTAAAGCAAGCATGACCTTTATAGAAAATGCAAAAGAAAACATGCAAATCTTTAATAAATATATTAAATTTCCCTTTTTGATGTCTCTTCATTCCATCCATGGATGGAAAAGAAATCTGAGCAGATGTTAAAATAAAAATCATCTTATTGCTTAATCGAAGAATAATGTCAATAATAACACCAGCCAATAAATCTACTGGAGAAGGCTTTTACTGGTCTGGACAAAAATTTAAAAACCATTTAATGTATCTTATGCACAGTCAATTTGCTTTTCATCAACCATTTAATTTAGCCTCAGAGCCACCACACAGAGGACCTCTGTTTTGGATAATAATAACACAAACTGTAACTCTAGTTCACTGCTTACTGGCCTGGCAGCACTGAGGGCTGGAAAACACTCACCACCGCCAACTGTAGACACATGCTCAATTTAATGCAGCTGTCTCTTGAAGCACATGCTGATGATATGATTTTGTGTGGTGAAACTGTGTTTCAGAGCTGGAGTGGTAGGGCTGCAGAGCAGGCCAGCAGGCCTTATAAAGCAAAGGGCACGCCAAGCCAGATAAGGATCAGAGGAGGATGAGAGAAAAGAGAGAGGAGAGAAAGTAAAGTGAGAGAGGGGCCTCGAGGTCTGGGCTGTCGGCCCCCAGAGCAGGGGTGCTGGCTGGGGTGCCACATCATTCAGACGGTGTGGTGTACACAGAGAAACGTGATCTGATGTGGGATTTTGACAAACTCGAATCCATCATTTTTACAGCAACACAGTTAAAGAAACATATGAAATACTTACTAGAATGTGGGATTATAGTTGTAGACGGAGGTAAAAACATGAAACTATACAAACACAATGACCGCTTTAATAAGAAGTGTAGGGGAATCCTGTGTGTGCGTTTGACGAAGCTGGGATTATTAACATTCACGGTCATTAGATAAGCTGATAAATGAAGACGTTATCATGCATTTGAGGAATTTGTTTAACATGATCACTTCCAAGTATAAACATCTTCATACATCTACTACCTAAGAAAGAAGCCCTATTACCCGATGAAGCACAAAAACACTTCTAAATGAACATCAGAACTTACATGTAAAGCAAAAACAATGTAACAATAAACTGGTTTCTACATAAACTAGTCCAACTTTCTACTTAAATGACTGCACAATTACATCATTTTTAAAAAAAATTAACTTTTTTTTTTTAGCTTTCTCTCTTCACTGTAATAAAATACTATTATTAATTTATTTTGCTAATATTTTTTGAAATTTCTTTTACTAAATCTCATACAATTTACGAAATGAAGTGTGCTTTGTGACCTCATGAGAAAGACAGTGAAACACAAATCAAATCAGCCACATATGAAGTGCTTGAAGCCCACTCCATGTTATAAGACAGGTGCAAGAATCAGCTCTTGGACACACAGTTCACGTTACTGTTGTCTACTCTTAGTGTTAGGTTGAGGAGCAGCAGTTCTGCTGATCCTCTGTCAAAGGGCAAGTCTTGCCTTAAGGGGGGCAAAGAAAGAGAGAGAGAGAGAGGGTGAGAGAGACTTAGAGACAGAGAGAGAGTGAGGTCTGGAGTTAAAGGTCAACACCGCTGACTCCATTGAGGGAAATAAAAGCTCAAATGTCTTGCCATTTTAACGAAAAGGGTAAAAACGCCCGTCAGCACTCGTTTATATGTTTCAGATGATCCAATACTGATGAGCCTTTCTTAATCTGCAAGATGAAGTCCAATCCTTGAAAGCACTGAACTTTGTTTTGTAAATGGCAAATTCAAACTAATCCACTTCTATTACACCAGCCCATTATTTACCTTTATTCATTTAAATTTATATATCTACAATGCAGATACCCAATGCTGAAACAGCTTTATTTAGATACGTCCTGAATCTTTGCAGATCAACTCCAAAACTTGTAAGGAAAATCATGTGTAGCAGGGCTTAATAAAGCCATGAAGTGCACAGCTTCAGATAAACATGCTTATTATCAGGAATATCTGAGCCATTGCGGAAAGTTTGGATAACCTTTGACAGCATTTAATTTCAAGGTGCAGCGTCTCGTGCCGTTTACCACGGTTCAGTGCACTCATGTGTAGAAAAATGAGGTAAAAAAAAGAGCAGCACTAAATCATTTTATTTGGGTAAATGGGATAACTGAAACATTAGAATCTACAAGCTGCTGTAAAATACTTTCCAGATATTATATGGCGGCGTAATAGGCCGTAATAAAATAATTAAACCATATGCATATAATATCTTGTTTGTACAGTTATTGGATAAAGGGGGAATCTATTTGAATTTGACAAGTTAAATTCTATCCTTCTCTGTACTAAGTGGAGGGAGGTCGAGGCCCTAGGAGGACTGCTTCCCTGCCGGATCTTTATTTTGATTTGAACCCTAATTGAGCCCAAAAAGAGAGTGCTGTTTCAAGAACAGAGGTCTTCTCTTGTCTGGATGACCTCGAGGGGACGGCCCTTAACGTGAACCCACACACACGCGCGCGGAGTAGCAGCAGAGGCTGACGCACGAGACCGTAATTCTCTTTTTCTTGGAAACCCCCATTTGCTATTGTGCTCGTCCAATCGCTGGATGCCCTCGACTCATTAATCGTTTGACTTGACGTTTCACTATACTGCTACTTCCTTCTATCCATTTCGCTCTCCTCCTGTGGGCACCGAGGGATCGCAGTCTCGGCCATGACTACACGTCCCAACACAGCGCAAAGGCAGCATCACTGGAAATGACTGCTTGGACTTTAGATTGCGTTGAGGCACGATCAAAAGAGAATCCATCGGCTCCTTGTGTAAAAGCATCGCGACATCGATAGATCATGCAGGAAAAACTGACGGTCACTCAGGCTCCCACTTCGTCGAGGGCGTCGTCGTTTTTTATCGAGAATCTGCTGAGCAAGACGCAGGATGCAGAGGAGTCGATGACCGATAGAAGTCGAGGGGACATCTCCACCGAAAGACAACTAAACGCATATCACACCGACACGAGCGGCTCAGTGCCCGACGTCAACTCATTAGCTCGGTCTGTATACCGAGACTCGCTGTTGCAGTGGTACCGCGAAGGGACTGCGTTCAACTTTAGAGCTTTGGAAACACCACACAGTAAGTATAGAACAGCTTCACGAGACACGAGAACATGTTAAATATTGGTTAGAAAACAGTTCGTGCCTAAAATAAGTTAAAGGTATTTTCACTTCCCCGTGTGCAGTGTAACAAGACATTTTTAACTATTGATCTTACAATAATATATATATATATATATATATATATATATATATATATATATATATATTAAATGTATTGGTGTAAGTTTTCCATATAGTTCTTTTAAAAAATATAGTTTCGCTTGATAAACATACAGAAAGTGTTCCGGAATGCGCTAATGAGTCTTGTGGATCCGTACTTTGGTGTCAGGTTTTCAGTCACATATATGATTGACTCATCCAAAATACAAGCAAGTCACGAGTCACTTCTCTGCTCTTTAAATATAACCTAGATAAAAATCAGCAAACTTGAGGCGAGTGAGGTGTGAAACCCACACCGTTTACTCATCCTTAGTTGACCGCGCTCTCCTATCTATAGACCATAGGAGTATTAAAAGTCATCTTTTTTTAATGGTGAAAAAAGCTGGGGCATTTTTGAGCTGCAAAACACGTTCAAGTCTTAACGTTTTCATGTCTGAAATTCGTTCTCTACTGACGGCATGGCTGCTTGTTATGAGATCCGCGATACGGCTTGAAGATTACGCACACGGATTACGCACAAAAACCCAGAATACAAAGCAAAACAAAAACGAAGTAGTACGGAACGTCGACGTGACGCTTTTACGCACATTCGGTGGATTTGTGACACTCATATGCAACCTCAGAACAAAGTGCCCCACCCTTTGGTGTTCACAGCCAAATACGCTTATTTGAAAACTCCAATATCACCATACTGTGTTTACATGTAATGAAAGTCCCACATCAATACCAACAGCCACACATTAAATTAGTATTTACTAGCATATTTGGGAAGATGTTGTTGGACTCTTATTTATATTTATAATAATAAGTATCATAATCGGGCCTGAAACCGCTTAATCGAATGTATTGTGTGTTATGCAATCCAGTAAAAACGCCTAAGCTTTGCCCATGCTTGTCCAAACTTTTGACAAGGGGGTATACTACGACACACAATAAACACGATTTTTAAACAGGTGAAAATTTCACTTTTATTTTCGTTTTCTGGTGCAACAATAAGTGTGTCGACAGTTTTACTCTTCGAAGATTATCCTGTGAACCAGTTACTATAAGAAACAGTTCGAAGGACGGTGTAGCCAAAAATCTGACTGAAGATAACGGAGTATTTGGAGAATGTGTATCTTAATGTCTGATTATCTTTTTTTAAGCAAGTTCTTCTGTTGCATTGTCTCCCTTTAGGTCCAAAAGACAGTACAGGTTCACTAGATCCATGCTGCTCATTATCAACCAGCGACAGGGCTTCACCGGCTGTGTCTGAGCCGATAACTGAGGACAGCGACGAAGCTGACAGGAAAACGGGCGACAGCAACCTCACGGAAGACGTGGAGGACGCGCAAAACGTTTCTGACGCACGTACAGAACAAGACGCTTCATCTGACGCAACTTTCGCCAGGAAAAAGAAAACCCGAACCGTGTTCAGTCGCAGTCAGGTATTTCAACTGGAGTCCACTTTCGATGTGAAGCGCTACCTGAGCAGCTCAGAGAGGGCCGGTTTGGCAGCATCTCTCCACCTGACAGAGACTCAGGTCAAAATCTGGTTTCAAAACCGGAGGAATAAATGGAAGAGGCAGCTGGCGGCTGATCTAGAGGCTGCACAAATCCCAAACTCTACCCAGCGGATTGTCAGGGTCCCAATTCTGTATCACGAAGGACCCACACCAGCACTGGGTTTCAGCTTAAACGGACATCAAACCGTGGGAAGCTTCTCCAGCCCCATCAACTACCCTCTATCAACGTTTGCTCACTCAATGAGCATGCTAAGATCGCAGATGACAGGACTGGTGTAAAGACTGACTTATCAAACTGTATCTTAATAACACAAAATCACCTCGTTTTTATTAATTGTGCAATAACCTCCAACACCGCCGAAAAGGTTGTCTGCACTCAAAGACAGTCCGCAGAGTCCATATGACACAAAGTAGCGAACCATCTTTATATGTCGGTGCATAAACTCCGACAAGAGTGCTGCTCTTGCATAGCATAACCCCTAATACAGTCAAGCATGGCAAGGCCTCCAGGGTAGCGGAGGCCGAAGATGAATACTGTATGTTTAAATACACACTTATTTTTGCAAACTTTTGTATTTAAAGTCACACATTTTTCCATCTTTGTCACTTTTTCACTTAATGAATAAATAAAAAAAAAAAACAAGCACAAACTTGTGTTGCATTTGTGTTGTTTGTAAACATGTGACAGAAACACTGCATTTTTCTTTTGCTTCTGCCAGTCTAACAATCATCATGAAGGATTGCACACCTATGTATATAGAGAATGAAGTGAATCAGTGTGTTTGGAACAAAGAACAAAGCTTAAAGTGTTCCGGAAACAAAGTTAAGTTTAATGCAGTTTTTGAACTTTTGTAGCATGCGGCTAAACCTTAGCATCATCGCCTATACAATATACTATAAACCCATGTGTGTCTTTATTAAAGTGAACTAACTAACATGTATCTAATTACAATAAATAATAATAACAATGCACAAAGGAGGCAGTGAGGGTATACAAGAGCATTACGTCCAAGCGAAACATTTGACTGAAACGCTGTCTGAAGACTTTGCTGTTTGGGAGAAAGTAAAGTAATCAATATGGATGAAAAAAAAAATTCACGTCTAAAAACATGTTTTCACAACTTAAGATAAGTTTCTGAAGTTGAATTAGGTCCATTTAAAAAGGTGCAAATGAAAAAATATATATGAAATATGCAAAAGTAATAAACTTACAGAAAGCGTAATTAATACAAAGTGAACTCTAACGGGAAGCTTTATTATTAGCTACATCTGGAGCGTTTTTCATGACAAAAATGTAGCCATCAGCTATGAAATAGGCGTTAATTACAAAATACAGAGGCTCACTGAAAACAGTCACGATTTTGTGAACGTGGTGTGATTTAAATCAAAGTATGTTTTTGGTTTCTAATTAATATTTTGCTTTTACTTAAATATTGCTATTCTATTTAAAGCTACAGAAAATGCATCAAGGCCACGATTTGCAAAGACAAAGAGCTAATATCCGAATTCGAGAAGATTTTATTTATTTATTCATTTTTTTTTTTTTTGGGGGGGGGGGGGGGGGGGGGGGGCGTCAACAAATTCCTCAGATAATCACGTACTGCTACATTAAGCCAGTCTCGTTTCAGTCAAATTTGATATTAAGCTGACAAATACTTAAATATTTAACGCTCTGAGCACGCAAATCACACTCAAGTAGCTGCGTGGCCCACTTCACAAAAAGGGGGATTGAAAACTACAATAAAAAAACAGTGTCAGAGCGTACCTAGTCTACTGTATATGCTGTAAACGGTGAAATTAAACTGCTTGATTATCCTGGGGAATCCCTGAAGGGCTCCGTACGATTTTCCTCGCAGCAGATGCATGAAGATGAGGGGGAGTCAGAAAAGACTGGGGGTTGTTGGTCTAGGCACAACATCACTTTCCAACCCCCCACCCCCCTTTCCCTGCCATTCCTGCGCTGTTATTGGTCACTGCTAAACGTTTCGTTGGGCCAATCAGCAAGAACACAGCGCTCCATCCTGTGTGTGTAGCAGCGACGCGTACAGAGCACAGCCAGCCCAGCAGGCTCTGCTCAGTGACTGCTGCTATGGTGTATCGAGACGAAGTGGTGAGATTAACGTCCCGGTTTAGAGTTAAGGACGAATAGACTCGAGGAAGTAAACAAGAGAGGACTTGGAGCGACTTGGAGAATATGAACAAAGCAGAAGCACCACGTCGCCCGACCGCCTCTCTAAAATTCACTATCGACAACATTCTCAACCTCAAGACAAGCGGCAGTAACTGTGACACTTGTCACTCCGCCGGATCGCAGGATGAACTGGCCACAGCGATGCGTAAAGACAGTTTTCGTCAAGAAGAGAAAGGAAGTCAAGCCAGACAGGACCCGGACAGGCTCAACGACAGTGGTAAGAGCTTTGAACCAATTTCTATCTGTGTTCATATCTACGCACAGCTCGCACTCGTCGATAATTCAATCTAACGTGACAGCAGAGTTTGAGTATTGACCACAGTGGGTTAATCAAAGTGTCATTTTATTGCAGAGTTAATCACAGACTGTAGCGGATCAACGGAAACGGTCGTCATCAGCCGCGGGAGTCAGAGGAAGGTGACGGAGGCGCGCTTCGAGAGCGGGGACAGCAGCTGCGATGACAGCAGCTCCCCCACCGCAGCCACAGACCCCCACAAAGGAGGGGGCCCAGGCAAGAAGAATAAAATGATAACGAAAAAGAAAACACGCACTATTTTTTCAAAGAGACAGATTTTTCAGCTGGAGTCTACTTTTGACATGAAACGTTATCTGAGCAGCGCAGAGCGCGCCTGCCTCGCCAGTTCGTTGCAGCTCACGGAGACCCAGGTAAAAATATGGTTTCAGAACCGTAGGAATAAATTGAAACGACAAATTTCTAACGAAATCGAGGGACCAGTTAGCGATTTCCCCGAGACTGGAAAGCCTGTGGTGGTGGGGCAACTCCCGGCTTTGTACAAAGAGAGCAACCTGCTGGGGAGATGCCTGCTGCCCGTGCCTCTGCCCGTGGTCTACCCGGGAAGTAGCACGCCTTACCTCTGCTTCTCAAACGCCAGCAAGTACTTCAGCCTGTATGAAGGGGACGTATGATGCTTTTAACAATTCCCTGCAGTGAAAGAGACACTTTTAGTGGTCTGTTGCCAACTTTGAAGCATTTAAGGTGGTTTAGATGGAGGAGACGGCTCTGCGGCCTTAACTGTTGATTAAGACTGCAACTACAGTGGCAGGGGAGTAGTTACATATCACACACAAATAAGCGGATTCAGTATTATTTATTTTCAGTCATCTGTGGGTTTTGTAGAGGCCTGACACGAAACCTGTTGTTACACATAGCCCTGTACAGATCAATCTCAGGCTACGCTAATGATAGCCCGAGGGAGGCCCAAAACAATATAATTTAGATCATTTTATTGTTTACATTATTATTATTATTGTTATTATTATTGACAAAAGCATATCCAGCAGCCTAAGCCACCAAAGAAATTATTATATCCGATTTGCATGCATTTCCTATATCATAAATGAATTTTGAATTTTACTGAAATTATCTTTGTATTTAAATGAATGTAATTAACATTTTATTCTGTTTCACGCATGTGTTTTGTTTTTCTGAATATTTTATCATTCTTACTTTGTTTCACGTTTGCCTGTGGGCCCATTACACCTTTTATTGAAATTGTAATTAAAATATCTTCAAGAAATATTTCACAGAATTGATTCAGTATTTTGCTGTGACCCTTGTGTTCCGGACATAAATTGTATCTAGTTTTACAAAACTGTATATAATACGCTATGGATGCAGTTGTTGGTTAATTAATTTTCTCAATATCTTTGTTATGAGGATTCTGTAGGACCTATTGACTGAAAAGAAATAAAAAATACAGCTGCAAAAAGGTAAATCATGCAAAAGCGTAAACATATGTCCTCTGTAAAAACCACTCAATGTAAATTTGTTTTAAATTACACCATGCTGCTGTAGCCTAACCTCTATGGGTGAAAGGACAAGGCTTAGGCAAAATATTGGCACACTAACATAGATAATTTGTTAAATTTGGAGGGCAGTACTTTATACTACATTCATTTTAAATACCTTACAGCCAGCTGAATATTATTATTATACTGAGTCATCAAAGACAAACCATGGAGTAACAACCTCAGTATGTCTGTGGAAAAAAAAGTGTCACTTTTATCTTCAACTGAATAAAAAAACGGCATATTAGAGGCATAACTACAAATGACAGTAAATTAAATTGGCAATACAATGTGAGACTAATTCTGTTTTACCTTAAGAAAAAAACTGTTCACATTGAAGCAAAGTGGTTACACATTCAGACATTCCCTTCTGTTTCTGTAGGTAAATACTTCAGGTTACACTTGGTTACGATGTGCTGTATCAGAGGAGAAATAATATGAGACTAATCTTGTAACTTGCTGAGAAACTAAAATATTTTGGAAAACTTTTGACCCAAAGATGTAGAGCTGACAGATGTAGATATGAGGTGAAGCTCCTCCTTCCCCATTTGGTTATGACAGAAAGCTTACCTAAATTCTCCTTCTGTCCAGCGCTCAGTGTGCAAACCAATGTACACATATCTCCAGCATGACTTTAAGCATACAGAATGGGAAGCTTTTCGCCCACTCCCGTGAAGCCAAGCCAAGGCTCTTTCCTTTTAAGTTAACTTCTTTTGTGACAGCTGTATTAGCAAGGGGATATTTACACCCAGGACTCCAGAGTGAATTAATGCACTTCCCCCCAAAACAGAAACAAGGCTATCTGCTTTCTGGAGTTCTTATTTCTGAGATAAGATGTCTTAGCTGTTTAAATTATATAGCTAACAAGAAGGAAAATAAAAAGAGAAAGTAACTAGTAATGATCCCTAACTACAACAAATAACATGTTTTCTAAATGGCGATATAATATGCATTTTCAGAATTTAAAGTATGCATTGTGTTATACCTAACAGGGTATAAAACGATAGTCATTGTCTAATACTTTTCTTCTTTTAAAGGAAAAAATGATGCAAAATAATGTAAAAAAATCTTATTTTGTCTAGATTTATAGTGTTTTTACTAAAAGAACAAGTAACATTTGTCTGCAAAATAGCTTAAAACACTGTGATGGTGTTTCACAGGGTAACATTGTGATGTTTTAAATCTTATGATTTTCCCAAGACCAAAGATAATTTGTTATTTCACTGATGCCCGCAGGGAGTGTGAATGTGCCACAAGCATAATACCCATGACTTAGACTAAGTGATCCATCACAGACAACAGAAGAAACAATAATTTGTCAAAAACAATAATGCCATTTTCTCCACTAACAAAAATTCTCTTTCTGCATTGAATGAGCTGAAAGTGAGCTAACCTTATCAGTACTGCCCTTTGACCCCCACGGGGCACTTTGCCAAAACACTTAACCTGCACGTTTATAATAGCATAGGCCTAAATCATACTGAGTAATCTATACTATCTACTACGGAGGTATAATCACATAGTTAAAATGAAGTTACTTAAGAGAAAAACAGGCCACTATGTGTTCATTACCGATCCTCTGTGGCAAATAAAGGAATCTCAGAGGCATTCACATCTATCATTGTGTGTGATTCAGACATCGACTCCATCGAGTGTGTGCGTGTGTTCACTGAAGAAAAGAGGCCTGTTATGTCTGGCAGGCTGTCTCGTGTTTCAGAGCTGCTGGAGAGTCACACTGCTCAGTACCCACAATCCCCAGCGGCTACCAGCTCAGACATGACGGCGGACTGTCAAGATACGAGGTGTGGCCAAATGGTATAATTATTAACATTCAAGCCATAGTTAATGGAGAAGATCATGCCGTCTTCAAGGCACCAAGGCTTTCAGCCGTTGGACTGTAGAGAATAAAGTAAACACTTTGATAATCAGCTTGATTTGTTATGTGTCACATACATAAATGCACAAATTGAGTTGAGTACTTCTCATAAGAAGTGTTAATTGCTTCCACCACTGTACTCGCTTCATTTTGTCACTCTGTCCTCTTCTCCCATTCTTACTGTGCTTCCCTCTCGCCTCTTGCCCTGTCATAGCTCATCACAGTAATCTGCGCACTGAAGCCCGACTGTGTGCGCCTGTGACTGAATGAGAGGGACCGAGCAGGAGAGTGTGTAACACTGAAAGAGACGGAGGGGGAGAGGGAGAGATCACTCAGAACCAGTTGATGAGTGTGTGTTTGTGTTGGAAAAACTACGATCACATTTGTATTTCTGCACGGGTCTGTGCCTCTCTATAGCCGAGGTCTGTTTGGTCAGGAGCGAGGAAGTGCTGTCTCTGTTGGATGGAGAGCAACTCCAAGTGTGTGTATGTGTGCGCACATTATGCCTGTGTAAAGCTCTGGCAGCTCCTTTCTGCATGACTAGGCGGGGGCCCCTTTCTTAGCTCGCCTATTACTTTAACCTCTGTCGACCTCTCGCTGTCAACTGACAAAGGTCATCGCCCAGGATGATGGGAGAGCCCATCCATTAAAGTACAGAAAAGACTGTCACCAAAAGATTTCACATGGGAGATTTTCTTTAATTTAGGTTCTATTTTTGGCTTCATAGGGCAATGGTGTGGGTTTGTCACAAACATTTTCAACAATTTTCCACTGAAGTAAATCTAAAGGGGAAGAATAATATTCGGTGAAAAAGTATTCATGCCTCTGAGCGTTCAACAATTCTGCCAAAACAAAATAAGAAAAGAAAATGTTTGTAAAAGAGTGTTTGTATTTGTGCTCTCCAGCTTCAGTCAGCACTGCAAAAGTCTGCAAATGGATTCTCTGGGGAGTCCCAATGCCCTGTAGGGCAACCCTACACAAAAACTTCATGACACAGCACATTGTAAAGTAAACAACAAGGCTATTAGTTAGAGGTGGAAATCTGAGACACAAGATCTGTGTATGTGTCACACTTAAGGACTGTTTGATGGCCTATTGATCTGCTTATTTAGACACCCCCCACTCCATAATGCAAATTGCTTGAGGAAATTGAATGATGCCGAAGGGGATGAACTGAGATAAAAGCAAATGATACAGAGACAGAGATAATAGGCGAGAGAGTGCAGGGATGAGGGAGGACGAGACCACATTGGAAGGTGTCCAATATTTAATTGTGAGCCAAGCTAAGTGAGAGAGTGAAAACGCTCGCGAACTAAATGAACTAAGTGACACTACGCTGGAAAATGGGTTTGTTTTAAGTTTACATTAACACTGAAATTTATACCAGTTTTCTCTGCGTCATCCTGGTTAGCCGCAGCTTTTTGAGAGTTCTGTTTTGCATTTCAAAAGCCCAAGTCAAACTAGCTGTGCTATGACTCATTCATTGTGATTAGATGCTTACAATGAATGTGTTGCCCTAACTTAGTCGGCACTTTAAAAGAGAACGATTTTGCATAATATTTTTAAGTTCTGGGAACTAATTACATTTGCAGTGTTCGCCATACTTGGCTTGACATATTTCTTACAATTTAACTCAGTTTTACCTCCAGGATGGCACGGTGATGCAGTGGTTAGCACTTGGTTCCATCTCCTGGGGTCTGTACATGATTCTTGCTTTGTTTGCATGTTCTGTTCATGCCTGGGTGGGTCGCCTCCAAATAGTCTTCCTTCCTCTTACACTCAAAAGACATGCATTTTTTTGTAAAATTGCAGTGGTTAGGTAACTGTAAGTGTGGGTGTGAGAGTATGCGGTTGTCTGCTTTAGCCCTGGGATAGAACCCAAGTTAGATGAGCAATTAAGAAAATGGATGGACGAATGAATGGATGGAGATTTTAGATAAGGAACCTCCTGGTTCTGCATGAAGTGAAAAGGTACTTGGCAAAATTCATTGCCAAATTAATGTCTCGTTTATTTATAAAAAATAGTTTTATTTCGATTTTCAAATAAATAATCTTAAATCTCTGCCCATTCATCCATTTTCTAATAAAAATGTGAGTTTTTAATTTCATGTTTCTGTTTCATATAACACACACACACACACGCACACACACCAGAGCATATCAATTAAAGAACATCATCTCTAACACTCTCCCTCACGTCCTGTCCCCTCACACACCCTTGTCAGGATAATGTGCCATTAATCTACCACTGAAAACACATTATAGGCCAATCAATAGGTACGATGGAAGGATAAAGGCAGAGGAAAGAGGAGAAGGAAGGAGGAAAAGGACAGAAGACAGGGCAGGGATATTCAGAGTCTGGGGGGACATCTCTGAGTGAGAGTGGGGGCATCAACACTTATCCATAGCCCCAGAGAATGAGCTCCTCTATGTGCGGACATGGAATACTCTGTGTGGTTTCATGCTTGTAGTCAATATAAGTCCATTAACAACAAATACAGTTGTTAGAGTGTCCTAACTTTTTTTTTTTTTTTTTTAACTCGTTCTTCCTGCTTTCCATCTTTTCACAAATCAGCATTACCAACAGTCTGCCTGGACTTCATTTCAATGCCTTCTTCTTAATTTTACTCATGAAATTTTATATTTAAGCCTGTTTAATCCCTGGGTTTTAATTAAAGGTTTATGCGTTACTGTCAGTGTCCTGGTTTTTGGTCCCCAGACAGCTAAAACTAAGCTTATCAACATTACATTGTAAACATGGTAGTTACTGGGTTTTTTTTTCCCCAAGACAACCTTTTGAATCAGTCAAAATTTTGAAATGTCATTAAATCTACACTTGCGCCACAAATATTTGTCATATATACAACACATATAAGCCCCAGAGCTCCTGTTAATTCATGCTAATGTTTACAGTTTGACAGATTATAGGAATTATACCAATTAATAAAACATCCCCTTTGTTTTAGGGGCTTAAATGAAATTGAAAATAATAGAACTGTGGTAACAAGCAAAATAATGAAACCATCTAAAGAGTTTATGAACCTAACTGCAAATGTATTCTTGCAGGTATGATTGCTGCATTAACAATATTTTTTTTTTTTTACTTCCCCTTGCTAGAAGATGATGAGACAGGTGAGGATAAGTCCTAAATCTTGGCAAAACTTTTATTTTGGAAGAAATATTATCCAAACATGTCAAAGAACCAAAATAATCTAACTGGATATACTTAACTGTTCCAAAGCCTGTTACGTGTGCACACATACATACACATGGATGGTCTATAACACCTTAAACTGAGAGGTTCATTCAGGCTTCCTGCACACACCTTGATGATCATGTACCACAAAATGCGGTCATGCAGATCTAAGCAGAACAGAACATGTAGTGTGCATGAAGCAGAGCTGACCTGCGTGCCTCTATAGTGACATGACACACGAGAAGTCCCAGGAGACCAGGGAGTAACTGGCCTGCTGCCATTTACAGCGTCACTTGATGATGCTGAATAAACAGCTGCAATGAAACCCAGTCCCCAAAGAACAACCGACCACTATGAAGATCTTAAAGAGGCTAGCGAAAAGAGCAAAATTTAGGCAATAAAATGGCAATCTAAGAAACCCACATCCAAAGATTGGATCTTTGGATGTGATGTACAAGATATACTAATCCATGCTATCTGCGCCATCATTAAATCCAAAGAAAAAAGCAGCAGGCCGCATTTGGCACAGTTGGCACAGATACCAGATGGGTATATTTTTTTAAAAGTGCTACTTTTTCATTTTAAAGAATTGGTACAATGTAGTCTAGCAGCAAATAACTTAAAATTAATTTGACTTCAGGAAAAAAAAAGGTATAAAAAAGTTTACGATCTCACTTCCTTGAGCAGACATTATCGTACATGAGGTGTTGAGTCGATAGCTCTCAATAGTATCTACAAAAATATTGTGAAACTGACACCCTACTTCAGCTCTGATAACTTAACAATGTGCATATAATTTATTATGTGAATCAATTTTAACTGCACAATTAGGAAAATACATTAAATTTCACTGCAAAATTACATTGAAACACTTCATGAAATAAGAACATAAAACATAATTAAGTAAAAAAATACATAGGCAGAATAAGTTATGGCATTGCCCAAGCTACACTAGTTTCTCTGTGATGATGAACAGCTCTCCCAGTTTTATAGTTGTGGCACATTGGGTCTCCAACAATAAAGTCTAGAGGAGCAGTTTCTGGTGTTTTGCCTATGAGTGTTTCTCACAGAGAGAGTTCACACAAAAGAAGCGCTTGTTTTATCATAGATAAATTCTTGTTGCAACTAACATGTAAACCAAATTGGTACCTTTAGAGTTTAAACTGAGTCTTCTTGCAGTGAGTGCAATGAAGAAACACTAAAAAAGAAGTTCATTGGCATTATATATGTTTAGCTGTTATTCTGATGAAATTGACAAGACATTTATCAAACAGTAAGAACGCCAACTCAGAGTTAGAGATGTTGTGGAGTTCTAGATCGATACAACAGATATCTGCTTGGGTGCAGACTCAGACATAATTACCATTTTCTAGTTTTATATTTAGTCCAGTTTGAGTGAAGTTCACTAAAATAAAGAGCAGCACAAGCATTAGAGTAGTGAATCTGGCTTAACAGGTGTTAAGGTGGACACAGCCGTGTGTAACGAGTTCCTCGGTAGTAGATGGTTAAAAGTTATAGCAAAACGGTGTAATTCAACATTATTTGTGAATTCAAGATGTGCACAGACATATCGTTATCGGAATATGTGATTATTTGTGTAGTAAAGATCACATGCTTAAAGGACTATGAAGTTCTCCTTTCAACAGCTCAAAACAGTATTCAAGGTATGTGAAGAATGTAGAAGCATCTTAAATACTGTATATGCAGCCAGTCGTCTTCATCCCATGTGACACGTTAAAGTTGCAACATGTGTCCACCCATCTCAGTCTCTTGCCTGCTTTGAGGTGCCTGAGCACGATGTCAGCTGTTGCTTTGGCTCATGACAGTTCGAATCAGACGGGAAAGGTAAAAGGCAAGAAGCCAGACAAAGGTTGAACCCAGTCCTCCAAGCTAGAGGGTTGGGCACGGAGCTAACAACTCATTCCTGTAAAACAACATCATGTAACACAGAAACATCAACGTCCACAGTAACTGACAGGGAAAACAGGTACATGAGAGGAGCTGAGAGACTATAATATATGTGGAGTGTATATTAAATTTGCATGAAAACCAATCCGTTGACTATGAGAAGAACTGCTGTGTTATGGGAGCTAAATTATTATCCTGTACGGGACAAATTGAGCCTTTTTTTTTTTTAACCCAGTTTGAGTTGTATTTTTCTTCAACATGAGTGTAGTTGTTAGAATTGTTGTGATAACTCACTGTTGCCTCCCAACACACCTCTTAGCTGTGAAATGAGTGGATCTTTTGAGGCTTGTGCTCCCTTCTTGCCAGTTCTGGGGACACTAAGTGCTCTGTAATAGCTGGCAATCAGCACATAAGGACAGAAACCAACGTCTGGCCCTCAGGAAAGAAATATAAATAAATAAGATGAATAACTAAAAGCTCTGTGTCCTCTTGATCACGTATTGCAATGGGCATGTGTTTTATAATGAATATAGATTGAGAGTATGAAAAATTCATGGTCCAGGGATGGTGTGAGACAGGTGGGTTAGTGGTAGCGAGGAGGGGGTATTGGGGGATTGGTGGGCTAATGGTGTGAAATCTCATCCCAAGTGAACGGAAATGAAAAAAGGAAAATTCCTCTTGGTCCGGAAACCTCCAAACATGTTCCATTTGTGATGCCTCAACTGGGATACTGCAGAGATGCTTTCAGCAAATACCTTTAGGATCAGTTTTACTTGATTTTTCTAGTACATCAAAAAGCTTATAGACTTCAACATGATTGCAGAATATATATATATATATATATATATATATATATATTTTCCAAAAGTTAGGACTTTCATCACAACCAAGATGGGTTTTTACATTTGTTGTCTCTGTAATTTTCAATTAAATGTAAGTTTAAAATGCTTGCAAATCCCTGAATTCTCTTTTCACTGACCCTAGCATTCCAACATTTTTGGAAACATGGTTGTAGAAAAGCATCTGCATTTATAATGACTTCATAATTCCTAAGTGATGTTGCAAAACACTCTTGCTCAAGTAAGGGGTTACACAATGCTTTAACATTTGGCTTCCCTTGAAGTCCCCTATACAGCCCCATTACCTAATTCATTTGCATGAAGCCTACACCTAACAGCCATAAATAGTTAAAGCACTCCATTGGTCAGCGGAGAGGTGTCTGGGGACACAGGCTGACTAAGAACAGCCCAGGGGCCAGATGAAGAATAACTGAGTAGACTGCTGCTGAGGGAGAACATATTGTGCCTGACAAGAACAAACAGACTGATAAACAAGTGGCTTGGGGTGGGGAAGCATTTTAGGCAAGCATGAGACAGAGAGAGCCGCCTGTAAGCGGAGAGTCAGAAGAGATGAGCCGAGATGAGCACAGACTCCAAAAATAGTTACATCGAAATCTCGGGAGAGCTCAGGCATGTATCGTTTATATAGTTACCTGGGATCAGCCTCAACTGTGTTTGCATACATACAGAGGTATGTTTGGGTCACCTGCCTGAAGGAATATTTCATGATATGCACATGCACGGGCATGTTCGTGTGAATTTTCTGTTTTAATTCAGTCTGGAATGACTCGTTAAACACCAGAAAGCACTGATGTAACCCTGGTTAACCCTGGCACACCGAGGCAACTGAAATGCCACGTTCATCACTACATTGCACACCAATTAAGCGGACGGAAAAGAGATGAACAGGAGACTGACGCTGACATAAACAACTTTTGCCCTGCAGCGCAAAGATTGTCTATCAATAATAATGTTCAAGTCTCACAGAACGATCTCCCAACAACAATAAAGGAAGTTGTCATCTATCTTTTGAGAGTCGAACTACTGCCGGCACTTTGCCGCTTGTAGTCAGACAGAAAAAATAACCCTGTCTGGAAGTAAATATTTCGTTCTGTGATTTAGAGGCAGATTCAAACTAAAGTGTTTTAAAGTGTCGTTTGGGGTTACAGAACTGAGACAAATTTTTTGAAATAACCAACTTCTAGCAGCAGGCATAATAAAAACTTGATAGTCTTTTGGGAGGGTTTAATAATATAACAAGAACATGTGGACTTGCTAGAGTTAAGTACACTTAGGAGTGCACTCTAAAGTGTTGCAGAGGAGATACCAGATGACAAGTGGGGACGGGGAGGTGCCGGGAAGATGGTTAACAAACTGCAGCTTTGAATTTGGGTCAATTCTCTATCTGTCGAGGAAACAGATTTCCCTCTAACGTAATTGGAATTAAACAACCATACAAGTCCCCAGATCTGATTAACCGAGTGTGTCATAAAGCACTTAATATCTCTACTACAACATTCTAACCTAGAGGCAGTTAATGGGAATATTTTCCATTCATAAGCAAGTACTGCTGAGTGCTAGTGTCTAGATGTTATGATGCAGAAGACTGAACAGTAAGTTTAAGAGCATTCCGCTTGTGTGTGCAAACACGAGCGTGAGTCTGTATAGGTGTGTGTGTGTCTATGTGTGTGTAGCCTGTCTCTGCTATCAGGAGGTTTTAATAGAGTAGTATATTCCTTTGCATTTTACATGACTCTAGGGCACACTGCTCTCACTTGTCTGCTCTGCTCAGATCAGACGCTTAAATTGGAGCATAGAATGGACTACAAGTCTTCAGACTATCTGCCTCTGTAGTCTGTGTGTGCCTTTATGTATGTTTGTAGGCATCTGTATGTGTGCCTACTTGCCAGTGTTTGTCTGTCTGTCTGTTTGCTAAACAAAACCTGAGTTAATATAACTAATTACTCTAAGGAAAAATGCTACTGGCCTGAATTACAACAAAAGTGGCTGACCTGTGCTCAAGTAATTCTCATAAGTGCAAACGCAAATTTTCTACCATACCACTTCCTGATGGCTTAACTCCTATTTGGTGCTACTAATGCAACACAACACAAAAACCTTACACAGCTCCACCGTTGAATGACAATGTCCCCCATCATCTGATACTTGAATTTTATCCATAAGAGCAGCAATTTGTTGCTGTTATATAAATGCGAAACCCTATGTGTTTGAGTATAGCCTATACAAGTATAGCCTTTTAATGATCATATTATCTAATACATTATTTAATACAGCGGTCCCCAACCCCCGAGTCGTTTGGTACTGGGCCGAGAGAGTTGAGGCTCAGGTGTGAAATGTATGGTTTTCAGGGTTTTTATTGGTTTTCAGCGTTATTTTGTTATCGTTTTTATCGTTAACTCGGTTTTCCTGGGTCTTTTCACGTTTGTTATGAATAAATCTTCTTTTTTTCAGTACCGGTACTAGTTTTATTTTGTTGTATTTATCCGCGACACCTTACAGGCCGGTCCGTGAAAATAATGTCGGGCATAAACCGGTCCGTGGCGCAAAAAAGGTTGGAGACCTCTGATTTAATACCTTCACAAATTGTGAAACTAGTTGTGTATTTAATTTAAGAAGTGCAGTTTTATCAAAAATAAATAACAATTTCAACACGTCTCTTATGGTGTGTAGGCTAACGTGTGCTTGACAAGTGAAACAAACAAACAAACAAAGATCACTGCGGAGACACAGAAAGGGCATCTGGTGTAAAAACTCTGCCAAATCAAACATGTGGAACAGCTGAAAGTAGACTGAACAAAACATTTCAATGTATTTTTACAACTTTAACTGTCTCTGTATTTGATTACACTAGCAATTCTGCCAGTGCAAGTATTTTTTTCCCCCCCAAAAAATGTAGCACCTACTATTGGCTAAGGTGTTAAAAATGATTTCTGTTTGTTTGTTTGTGTGTAAATTCTATACCAGTGACATCACTGACCATCTGGTGCATTTGTGTGCAATCATGAAAAAATCTCTGAAGGCCGTTCTCACAATTTCCCAATTCCACACTTCCACAACAACTCCTTCTTCCACAAATTTGTTATAGACAAATTTAAAGTCTGACCTAATGACAACATTTTCTTTAGCATAGTTAGATTACCTGCTTATCATGCCAATATTGACAGAACACAACACTTTTAAAATCAATACTCATGTGTTCTTGACACCAACAAGCTTAAACTATCAATACAAAATAGGTACTGTATAACTCACCTCACATTTCTTATTCCCATTAACTAAGACCTATTTTCAAAGCTACCGTCACCTTAAAAAAGCCAACCCTGAAACTGTCCTTAACTACTGTAGCATGCAGGCTTGCAGAGTACTGAGAGGAAAAGGCAAAAGAGTGACTGACTCTCACATTTCCACATGGGAGAGCAGTGACCTGGACACTATAACCAGAGAGTGAGAGAGAGAGAAGAGGAAAAGTGAGGGGGGTGGACAGCAGATGTAAAAGAGGCCAGATGGAGGAAAACTACAAGACAGGAACTGGAGAAATGGATGCAGTTTTATTAATAACAGAAGCAATAAATGCAACAGTCTATAACTTGGAAATACTCTTCACTTTTATTAGGGACTTTATGGTGGTATAAAGGCTTATTCATTTTTACAGAAACATCAAGAGATATTACAGATGTTGCATGACACAAAAGTGAAACGCAAATACAAGCACGTGACAGATATACTGACTTCTATAAATGTGTGCATGCACTGTTGTGGGTCTTGTGTGGAGGAGCATGTGTGTATTTTTACTTAATGAAAATTTAATGAGACTGGCTCTGTTTGCCTGAAGAAAGTGCTGCCAAATCCTCTCATCCCCACTGACAGAGTGAGGAGAAAGTGAGGAACTATTAAACAGAGTAAGTGCCAACAAGATACAATTGTCAGAGAAGGGTGAGGTAGATTGACAAAGCACACTGATCAGCCAAAACATCATGTCCACCTCTGCTGAATATATTTTATATATATTTATGTATTGCCTGAAGAGCTCCTGAGACATGGCTGGGCAATGAGTTTACAAGACCCATAAAGATGTCCTCGAGCATCTGGAAACGATGGTTTAAATTAACATGGTGTATTTACTGCAGTACTTAAGTACAGTTGTAAGGTAGTTGTACACGAGGAGTGTAAACCATAAAATAACTCACAATAAAATTCTATTACATGTCATTGCCTAAGATAACAACTGTATTGTAATAGTAATTCTGCAATATTTTATAAACTGCAAGACAATCAAATACGTTTGGGGATACATTTGGCTTTCAAGTTCTGAATACTTTGTTTTATCACCGTCTGGCAGCAGGCTGATGTGCCAGTTGTAAGTAAGTACACCTCCAACACACCTACTTATATCCCATGGCTGCTGCCAGGCCTCAGTCTTTTCTAGAGTGTTCACAAACCACACTAGAGGAGCAATATTAACTTGCCTGCCTTTAAATTTACATACAGCCAAAAATTTAAATGCCATTCTTAATTATTTTAATGATTAAAGGCCAGACGGTGTTTCTTTTTACAACAGACAGCTTTACCAAACAACACATATTTGAAGTCATTCATTTAAATACTTAGTAACTAGTATGACACTTATGTAATATCTTCTTAAATTTGAGCTAAACTGGTGAAGGAGACCTTTCTTTGGCTGATTAATTAAATATATATATATTTTCCTTACTGTCAAGATATTACTAAGACAAGCACAAAAATTGAATGGCCACCAACCAATAAAATAATGCTTACATATCCTATTTTTTTTATATATATTTTTATTTATTCCACCTTTATTTAAGCCCCTTCAGATTGAAAGCGATTTTCATCCCTAGGGGCTTTTCTAATCTGTTATAAAAAGAGAGACCTGTCTGAGAAGGCAAACATTTACAAAATGACAGAAATCATCAAATCAAATGTAACAGGAATACCCATAAGACAAAAATAAATCAAGTCAGAGTCAACAAGTAATGTAATACAAAATACAAAGTCCGGCTTACGAATAGGAATTGTGTTCTTCACTCACAGAATCTTTTAAAGAGCTCTGAACATAAACAAAAGCATTGGACTTTAGTGCGCTCTGAAGGTTACTGCATGACCGAGGCGCAAAATAAGTGAACAGTGTTTTAGAAAGTTTTTCAAAGGTTTATGACAAACCAGATCTGTGATCATTTTAGTTTGCATTCTTTATTTTATCAATGTGCACTGTCTCTTATTTTATATTTATTTTAACTTCCTTTGGACTACAGATATAAATGGCTAATTTTGCTGAAATCTAGCCTGTTTACCTCATATAGCCTTTTTTATTTATTTTTTTGACTGAAACATAAATGATTACCAATACAAAGCTGCAGCTGGAAACATACATACATATAAAAAACATTTATTTTGAAAACGAACACTCAAATCAACCACGCACCTTTTTATAGGACTAAAGGCAGCATCTCAAAAAGTCATTACTCCTTTCTAACTAACATCAAGTGCTTAACTATGTAATAAAAAACTTAGGGTTAAAAAAACTATACATTTATGTATGTACTGCAGTTTTGGAAAATGCTATCTTCAGTAGAACCACACGGCATTGAAGTGCCGCAAAGCGAGAGGAAATGGACTAGTGCATCTCAATAAGAAAGATTGTGGCCAGCTTTGTCATTTTTTGTTTGGTTTAAAACAATCTCTCATTTTTACAGCACACAAAACAAGTCAAATCTCAGCTCGCTTTGCCTTTTTCCAGTGAGCACACTGAACAAGTCGGAACACCTAAAAATACCATCTGTGTGCAGCACTCTCTCCATCTTCACACTAAATCGAGTGGCAGAACACAACTCAATTCACAGAGTCCAGAGTTTAGTGATAAATATTAGATGGGATACTTTTATTGCACAGTGCATGTCATGTTTGTTGTTTCAAAAATGCGGTGCCTGTACTTACACAGCAAACCAGGAGGCAGAAAATAAAGGAGAAAGTGAAATTTAAGCTAAAAACACACGCGAAGAACAAACACAACATAAATAGTACACACACCAGAAGAAGAAGAAAAAAATGAAAAGAACTAAAGGTCCCTCCGTCATGAATATAGTTGGATTTCACCTTAAACGATAAAAAAGACATTTCCTCCTTTTTGGATAACTAAAAAGCTCTTAAAAAGATTATGCGACTCTTGACTCAATCAATATTGCACGGGTGTTGTGGGGATGAATAAATAAGTGCGAAAAACACATTTCCAGAATGAAATGCACTTATCGCTGCAGCGTTTTCATGTATGCCCTCTGGCCAAGCAGCAGAGGAACATGTGTCCCATTACAAAGAGCAAATGCAAAAGGAGACAAACCCATCGCTTTGTACGCGGAATGAAAAATGAAAGCACAGTTGATCCTAGCCTGTTGTGGCAAATTGACTTTTAAATGGCAACACACTGAAATAACCATTCATCTTTTTTCATCACACATTTCCAATGATTCTTTGTCTCTAATTGTTTATCAGATTACTTCATCTGCATCTCCGTGTCCATAAAACCCATCCTCCAGATTTATTGTTACAATTTCATGAAGTACATGTATGTGCAAGCCAATGCGTGCGCGTGTGCACACCAGTGAGTGGAGAAAAAAAGCCCAGTGTCTATGTCTTGATTTATGATGCTCTATTGGTAATCAATATGGTTCTTTTAAGTCATTTAGATGCAGTGATTGATACTTGGAGTGGTCAGCATATGGGCTGGGAACTCGAGCTCTAAGTCTGACCGTTCCCATATGGGTAATACTATCTGCCATGAAACCAATGCATTTCTTGTTTGTGCTGAAGTGAATTAGCTGAAAATAAAAAGTATAACTTCAAAATCAGCGTCAAAAAACAAAGTAATGTTTTATTTGTAGTGTAATCAGCTGTCCTGGTTAAGCCAGGAGCCCTCTCCTGTTTATATAAAGGTAATAAAAGAACCCAACAAAATGCCAAATATATTCCAAACACATTTTAGTTTTCAGAAACATTTGAAAACTTAATTTTTTTTTTAATATTATTATTTTTATGATCATTTATATTCTTATTAAGTTCCTACAGTCTACAAAGTACAGCACAATTTAGTTCAGGGGGTATTTTTCTAGTCTCTTTCATGTGCAGGTTGATTTGACGGGAGGGTTAGATGAAGATAAGAACATACAGAGCTCTCTCTTTGGTCGTCTGTCAGCAGAGAGAGACGAGACGTCCTCCAATAGACATAATTTACCTCCGGCTTGGGACTGGAAAAAAGGTAGCTGTTTTGATTGAGCTTTGATTAAATGTTGTTAACAATGTAGAGAACGGGTTTGCCTTTTTCTAACCTGGCTGGCACACGAGCCGAATGATCACGGACAAAGACTACAAAGAACTCTACTTGTGCTTTTAGAAACACAAGACAGCTCATTTGCCAGGGACGCTATTGATGAATTAGACTGTCATGTCAAGATTATTTTTCTGACAAGGGATCGCTGACCAGTTAAAGAGCTTTAATTGCATGTCGAAGGAAAGTGCTATACTTTTTACCAAAAGATCAGCTGAAGAAAATATTTCTCTAACTTTATGAATAAAGAAAATACTATTGGTCAAAAACTAATACAGAAAGTGCAGATTGTTTGAGTCCGCATTTTTTTCATCCAGTGCACACAGAGGAAACATTGGTCTGTGTGTCTTTACGTTACCTGTGTTAACAGCCTGTGAGCCTGATCCAAACTATTAGAAAGGAATGTTTCATCCCGGGTGATGATAGACAACAACTACACTCACCTTATCAGCTCCTGGTCATCAGGACGGATACTCAAAACCCTGCATGGGGCATAAGAGCCCCATAGGGGCACTCTCACAAATAAACCCATACATCTCCTAAACCCACATTAAAACAAACTAAAAACAATATAGATGTAGAAATTACTATAATCTAAATAATAACTTCTTACTGAGGTCGACGACAACTGAAATAGCCCTGCTGAGAAATAATCCACCCAACAATGGCTCGTCTATTTCGACTTTAAAACCTCTCGAATGTTAGCGAGTTTTGTTTTTCCTTTCTGGTTTTCTTGTTAAAATTTTTAAGATTTTAAAGAAAAGAACTGCAAAGTAAAGATGTTTCAGAATGCATACATGCTAGCATTTACTTGCTTAATTTGTTTGTGTAAATGTCACCAAGCAAAACAAATATATTTTTAAAAACAGAAGCTCTTTTTTTTATTAATATCTAAGACATCAAATGACATTCCACTGAGAAAATGCAAATTTAAAACAAAGTATCATCTTACATGTTTCACAATTGCTCTACGAGGTGTTCTATTGATTATATTGGACTGAAATTGTAACATAAAGCCTGCTGAACACAGAACACACATGCACACAGACACACGCGTATCAGATCTCACAGGCATGTATTTTATGTCGAGTCCTGTGCTGATTGCAATAGATTTCAGATGAGGATCAACACTTTGAAACTGAGTCTTTGACCCAAGGGCTGAGAAGAAAGGGGGGGGGGGGGGAAGAAAGACAGAAGAAATAGAGAGAAGGGGACAAAATTTCCAAGGACAGGGAATAAAAGAAAGATAAATACTACACACAGTGTAATACGTAAAGCACTGAGAAAGGGCGTTAACTGGCATTAACAATCTCAGTGTGGATATGCATGTTTTGGCTACATAATAGGAGTCATAATAAATAGCACTGACACATTCACAAGTGTGCGTTTTCCTGTGTGTGCAATCTAAGAAAGATGTATTCATAACTCGCCGTTCATAATCCAATCTGTGACTGATTTAGCTGTCTGCTGCCCAGGAGCCAGTCAGGCGCTACGGGATACCCCATCCAACACTCTGCTTTCCCACATCAGGACAACAGGACACTGGGATACCCCCGTGGGGCCGGGGCTACGTTAGAACGGGCCGATCACCTTAGTCTAAACTGACATCTGTGCTTAACACACAGACACAGACTTCGAGGTGATACAGCATCAGTAAGGATATGTGCTCCGGCCTGTGGTGTCGAGTTACCTCCCTAAAGGGGATCAGAAGGTGTGTGTGCATGTTTGATCTGTATGAATTTTCGTTTCCGTAGCCATGCGAGATTGAGCATTGTATATTTTGGCATGTTCGCAAGCATGTAACAGAGACAAAAAAAGTTGGTGCAGATATATTTTACTGCATAGTAATGGTACATTAAAATCAGGCTGGAAGACATTCACAATCACTTAAAGCACACCGAGGAAATACTCACTGGCATTAATCCTCAGGCAGTGAATTGAAAATTGCTTTTCCTTCCATGTCTGGACAATAATCATCACTATGATTTTCATCACCGTCTTTCAAATATTCTTGAAATAGCCATTGCCTCTAGCTCCTTTTTATTTATAAACTACAGGCACAACATTCTGTTATTAGAGAATACAAAAATTGAAACCTGAAATCAGATAATATAACAAACATTTAAAATAATGTCTTCCCCTAAACACCAATTTGGGATTTAACTAAAACAAATTACTGAACTTAATCCCAAACTCTGAATCACTCTTCCTCAAGAGGTAACAACCAAAAACTAACAGAAAAACATCCTGAGTCCAGAGGTTATGGTAACTAGGGGGTATTGCCGTTCCCTGGGACTCTCGCCTCTAACCCTCTGTAATGAATATGAGGGCACTAATAGACCGTCAGTCTGACCTCCAATAAGTGCTCCACGCTTGGAAACATGAATTGCTGTCTTCAAAGCACTGCTACTTCCTGAATGTTGCCCTTTCACTGAACGTGTGAAATGTGTGTGCACGAGTGAGAACATACGCACACTTGAAACCGATGTGGCAGAGGTGACTGCCCCCCCGAGCTATGAAGAGAACCAGGGCATTTCAACAGTCACAATTATTCATAATTGCAGAGAAATGTAAAGCCTGTGTGTGTGTGTGAGAGAGAGAGAGAGCCCAAATAAATGACAAAGTTGACAGGAGGCTTCAAAGACTTTGGCAAACCAGCAGGAAAAACTAAGAAATGAAGTAAAACCAATTTTTTAGCCAAAATCTAGTACAAAGCAAGAAAGGAGGCCAGCCCTATTTTCCACAGAAACCGAAGTGAAGACGTCATAGAACAATTAATTATTTCAATTATCTTCATGAACCATATATCACACTGGTATCATTATTTTCAGTCTTTCAAAGATCGTAATCAAG
The DNA here is from genome assembly GCF_963576455.1 of Neolamprologus multifasciatus. NCBI lineage: Eukaryota > Metazoa > Chordata > Actinopteri > Cichliformes > Cichlidae > Neolamprologus > Neolamprologus multifasciatus. Next base: position 7,695,504 of record NC_140444.1, on the reverse strand, counting down.
GGTCCCCTAAAGAAGAACAGGTATGCTGTTTTGTATCTAGGTACATCTTATTAATTAGTTCAGTTAAACGTGTACTTTCACAGGCTTCCTCAAACAGGACACAATCAACTGCAATTAATCTGATCAATGGAATGTTAAACGGTGTACAGGATATGCTGTGGCAAGAGTAAGTGCCCTCGAGCCCCATCGAAGATATTCAGTGTGATGGAGAAAAACCATGTCCTCATCTCCTCAGGGGGCTAAATCTCTCCCATGTTAGATAAATTAGTCTGGGTTAGTACCTGGACTTCCTATAGTCAACCGGCAACCTTTTGATCTCTAACTACGGCAAAATGGATCCAAGCTGATGAATTTGTACGCCCTGGTTATGATTGATTATGTGGGCGCTCAGGACGGAAAGGCCTGCCAAAGTTTATTTTGAGGGTTTTTTTGGTGTTGGAGAGTGAATTGGATCCTTGAAGTATTTTGATATTTTGAAACAGGACGGTATGTGGAAATATGGCAAAACAGATAAACACAACAAAAAGATACAAACGGAGTATTAAAGGGGAAGTTTTCTAAGGGCAGGATGTCGCTGTCTGTGTGCGTGTATGTGATTGTGTGTGTTGATGGGTGTTAATGTGGGACAGCAGAAGTCTTGTGAGTGGCATTGAGCTGAACAGAGGGCAAATCAGAAGTTAAATGATGACTAATGAATGAGGCTGTAATGATCTCGTCCACAGTGCCTGGTTCCCATACAGAGAGCCAAGCTGGAGGCCATCGTGCGCACAAACAGAATAAAACAGAAACACATGGTGAGCGTCTACATGCGCGTGTGTGTTGCTGTGCACAGCTACACATAAGTAGCATAAAATTACTTCACACACTACTTTCACTCTTCTTCTGCTTTTTCCTTTCAGCCTATACACAACAGGCAGGAGGAAGTTGCCCCCTTTGCTTATTTTAGAGACAGTTTGACAGAAGCTTTGCTTTGTAGATGGGGCACTATGAAACTATCGACCATGGCAGAAAGGCATTTTCCTTTAATATATAGAATGTAATACAAACCACGATTAACAAAAACAAGAACCATTATTTAAGAAGGAAACATGTCACTTAAAAAATTATGAATTGCAATTTATGGAAGATTTTGAAATGATTAAAAGCCAATCGACACCCAAAATATGTTTATATGTGAGCCAGTCACGATGCTGTGGTGATGCATTCAAGATTCTAGACATTTTCTACTTGTTACGATAGTAAAAATGTAGGTAAGCGTACTTTTATATCCATATCCATAGCATGAACTACCAGGGTATTTGTTCAGCAACTGAGGGCCGAGCAGAGACACCATTTGAGCCCACACTCGATTATAACATTAACAAAGTCTTAATGTTGTGAGTATGCTTAGCAGAAGTTTAACGGTGGAAAACAACTTGTATTTTTGCTGTCATTTTCATGTAGAACAAAGTCATTTGATACAAAGACATCCAGTTATTTTCTATTTCATTGAAAATGTGGAAATCACAAGATGGCCATTATATCAGCCCTTAAAAGATCTTTGCAAGATTGGATTAGTGGATAACCACATGAAGTATCTGCAGTGGATACATCAGCCTTTGACTATTATAAAAATTCCACCATTTTGGGAAATACCCTCACTGATTTCCCCCCCCCCAAAGTCTAGAAATAGACTTTGAATGGTTCCCAACATACAGTGGGGGAAATAATTATTTGATCCCAGGTTGATTTTGCAAGTTTGCTCACAAAAAAAAAGAACAATCACTATTAATTACATGATACTTAACATCACTGTTGCTGGGTGACATAAGTATTTGAGCCCCTGCAACCCAGCCAGAAGTCTTCCTCCCATAACATTTATAATCAATCAATAAATTACAGACTCTCCTGATCTTATCTTGTTTTGTGTATAAGGCACACCTGTCCACAAAATCAATTTCTTCCATTTCACTTCTCCATCACCATGGGCAAGATCCAAAAGCTGTCAAAGGAAGCTTTATTTGATTATTTGGAAATGGAAGAAATGAAAAATGGCCATCATCATCCTCAGGCTGAGGTCCAAGCAAAGAAAGGATGATCATAACGAAGGTGGTGGATCAGCCCTGAACTACACTGGAGGAACTTGTTAATGATCTAAAGGCAGTTGGGTCTCCCAGCTCACAAAGGCACGTGTACAGCACTATCTTAAGCTTGCCATCTTGCCAGAAAGCTTGGGAGAAAGTGCAGCGGTTATAAAAAGGTGCTGTGTGATGAAACCAAAATCAAGTTCTTTGGCATCAACTTGTATGCCAAAGTATGACCCAAAGAATGCCATCCCTACAGTCAAGCACGGAGATGGAAACATTATGATTTACAGCTGAGGGTAGATGACGACTTGACAACTTTGAGGGGCCAGTGGACAGAGCTATGTTCTGTAAAACCTTGGATGACAACCTTCTTCCCCTTACAACAGACGACTGAATATGAATCTTCCAGTACAACAATGACCTAAAACAAAGTGCCAAAAAAACAAAGCAGAGGCTACAGGTGATGCACATTAAGGCCATGGCCATGTGGCCCAGTCAGTCTCCAGACCTGAATAATCATCATCATCATCATCATAAGAAGAAGAAGGAGAAGAAGGAAGAAGGAGAAGAAGAAAGAAGGAGAAGAAGAAAGAAGGAGAAGAAGAAGAAGGAGAAGAAGGAGAAGAAGAAAGAAGGAGAAGAAGAAGAAGAAGAAGAGATATTTATAGGGGCCTTTAAGACCCTCACGGTCACCTTACAATAGCACAAGAACAATAGCAACAACGCAATAAAATAAAAAAAGGCAAAATAAAATTTAGACATAAGAGAAAAAAAAGCAAAAAGTATAAAAGCTGAGCAATACAACTAACTTAGGACTAAGACGGAATCAGGTGTATGGAATTTAGAATAGATGTGTTTTGAGATGTGATTTAAAAGTGGTGAGAGAGTTTGTGGTCCGGCCATCTGGTGGAAGTGCATTCCAAAATCTTGGGGCAGAACAACGAAAGGCTCCAAGTCCCATGGCAGTGAGGTGACCAGGTGGAACAGACAGAAGGGAAGCTGAAGAAGAGCGAAGTGTACGAGGGGGTGAGTATGTACGGAGAAGATCAGATAAATATGGTTGAGCGATGTTATGAAGCGCTTTGTAAGTATGAAGCAGGATCTTGAAATTGACACAGATGTGAACTGGAAGCCAATGGAGCTGTTTAAGAACAGGTGTTATATGTTCAGTAGATCTAATTCTGGAAATAATACAAGTCTGGTAAGATCCTATTAAAAAAAAAATCTGTGTTGGGGCTGCAGATGTTAACAAACATCAACCTTCGGGCCAAAATCCCTCATGAGATATGTGTAAACATTTAGCACCACATCTTACCGCTGTGCTTGCCAATAAGCGTTTCTCTACCAAGTACTAAGTCATGTTTTTCTTCACGATCAAATACTTACTTCACTCAGCAACATAGAAATCAACTTATACATGCTACGTAATGCTTTGTTTCTGAATTTGTGATTGATGTTTTGTCGCTCTCCATTTAAATGAAACCACCATAACAATTACAGACTGTTTATTTTTTTTGTAAGTGAGCAATCTCACAAATTCAGCAGAGGATCAAATAATTATTTTCTCCCATTGCATATATATTTGTTTAATTTGGGGTTAGCCCTTGAACTGGCTAACCTAAGCAGACCATCTGTTCCCTCAGTCCTGTCCTGCTGGATATCAAAATGAATTACATCAGCTTGTGGAAATGAAATAATTTTACACCATTCTCTAACTTTAAACAACTATACACTGAAGAGACCCCTTACCTCCCACTGGCAACCACTGACAATTATATCAATTACAATTATCACCCAACTATCCTGCTAAAGTCTGCGTACAGATCCAGTGTGAGATAAGAGCCACCAGTAATGAAGGATATTCCCGTGTCAAGATTTTTCTGCCTTTACAGAGCTGCTTTGAGCTCACACAACGGTGCATTTTGAAGAAGGCAGCAGTAACTGGGATCTGTGTCAACCTTAAGGAACACACTTAGCCTGTGATATATAAACAAGTCCACTTAATGATGTGACCATTATTAAATATGTTAGGCTGTATTCAACCAGCAAGTCTTTGCTAAATGGGACAGTCCACTGCTCACTGAAGCTTTGTGATGCTGCATTAACAGCTGGCGACACTAAAGTACGCAATATTGCAAGAAAAAACCTAAAAACAGGAATTAGAGAAGCAAAAAGGCCATATGAGAAAAAGTTGTGCAATCATTTCACCGATACGAAGGGCACGAGGCACCTATTTAATGAGTGATTCCATGCAGCTACATACTATAAGTCTAATGTAAATACAGAAGACAGTGACCACTCCCTAATTGACAACCTCAACCTACCTTTTTCTCCAGGTTTGAGGTTGCAGATTATAGAGCAGCACAAAGACAGCCTCTTATTGGCCTGGTACTACTGTTGACAGCACACAGTGTAAAGAGGATCTATCAACTCAGAAAGCTGCTGGTTCAGATAATATTCATGGCTATGTACCAAAGAACTGTGCAGAACAGCTAAATGGTGTCTTCACAGATATTTTTGTGTCTCTCCTTCAGTCAAGCCAGTGTGCCAGTCTTCTTTAAAAGGGCCAACCTAATACAGATGCCAAGACACCAAATCCTGTATCCATGTCAACTTTCACCCTGTAGCCTGAAGCCCCATAGCCATGGGGTCTTTTGAGAGGCTTGTCACAATCAAGTCATGACTCAACTAATCTGGCCCCACTGTAGTTTGCTTACAGAGTGAACTGGTATGGTACTGCTGGGTGTTGGGTCTGGCATGTGCAGCTGGATCACAGCCTTTTGACAGAGCGACAGCAGACAGACTGATCATACCACAGTTGTTGACAATGATGAGTGAGGTGCACAACACACAAACAGAAAAAGGAGATGACGACTGACTTCAGGAGGACTAATTACCAACAATATCACTTACTGATAGGGATGGGTATCGAAACCCGGTTCTTGCTGAGAACCGGTTCCCACTGTTTCAATTCCTTGGAATTGTTTGCCATTTTGGCAAAGATTCCCTTATTGATTCCAGTCGCCCCGAATGACGTCACCACGTTGCGGAGCGTCATTTACCTGGCAGGAAACACAGCGCCTAAGCGGCTCAAACGCTCAAAAGTTTGGTTATACTTTATGAGAACGGATGACAACAGGGAAACTTACAATACTTGCAAAGTAGATATTTCATTGAAGGGAGGAAACACTACGAATATGCAAAAGCATTTGCTCACAAAACACGCGATAACCTTAAATGAATGTTGTGTTTTTAATTCCGCTCCTGACTCGTGAATCTCAACCCAGCAGCAGCGGTAACGTTTGCACGTCCTCTCCCGTTAATGCGGTAGGTAAATAATCAACTAACAGTGCATATTATGTTAGCGCAATCTACCTTATTACAAAACCTGCCATTACTGTGCATTTAGGTAACCATGATGAGAGAGGCAGACAGAGTCTGGCTCAGATGCTGGCAGTTCTCACTGCAGTCTACAGGTAGCATCTCCTTTCAGGCCAGGATAGACGAATGTCAGCGAGCAGTGACTAAGTTTGTGGTAAAAGGTTTGCACAAATTTGCCACAGCAGATGCCCCCGATTTTCAGTAAGTGAATGTGTTTAATTGTAGGCAGGGACATTACTGGATATTCTTGTGTAATTGCTACAGAATAATTTATGTTATACTTTGTTATTGCTACAGAAGAATATTTATTTTATTATTTTACATTTACTATTTTTTTTCCTGGGGACCCTGTGACACCCCATTGAAGAGCCGTAGGCTGTGGATCTCTTAAGATCTCACTGTTGGGTTTGTAAGGCCATGTTACTCCTAAATTTCTATCTTGTTCAAAGAGAAGATATAAAACAAAGTTCTAAGCTAATCGCCCTTAGTGTTCTCCTTTTTTAAAAATAAGAATCGATAAGAGAATCGATAAAGAATCGAATCGTTAAACGGAATCAAAAATGGAATCGGAATCGTGAAAATATTAGCAATTCCCATACCTACTTACTGACCATTTGAAGCTGTGAAGAGTTCACAGCAAGTTATTTGGGAGTTGATAGTCTGATAGACCACCTGACCTCCGCTGACAACACCACAGCCATCATGACCAACCATACCTCCACTCCCTACGCAGGCTGAAGTACTACATGTATTGTAGTCATTTACTTGCTTCCATTCTCTGAAACAACACAGCAGAAGAAAATCAAAGTGGACAGGATTTTGAGAACTGCTGAGAAAATCATTAGTGCCTTTCAGCCATGTCTTCAAGACATTTATACTGAGTGTTGTAGCCACTGAGCATTCACCCCTCTCATGGGTTGTTCAGACTCACGGAGTCAGGACAGAGACACAGAAATATCAGATCAAGGACTATTTGACTGCTAAATTAAAATTACATTGTTTTACTTTTACAAAGGTACATATGTATTTAACAGGTGTAGCAGATCAGAAAATACTTCTATTAGAAAAATCCTATGGGTCTGTCTAATAACCCAAAAGGCTTTTTTTTTTTCTTTTTTCAATGAGCTTTACTTTGTACGAACAAAATCAGAATTTTCAAAATTTGGCAAAACGATTGAACAAAATGTATAGTATCTTGGTGTTGAAACTGCGCCCTGCCTTGATCCCTCATTGTAATGAGCATGGCCTTTAGTAAGAACCACATATCATGGTGATAATTTCAACATGATGAACACCAAAAGACTGCATTCAAATAAATTTTCCACACGACTGTGGCTGCATGCACTCATAATTAACCTTTTACGCTAAATCATCATCAAAACTAGAAAGTTCTACTGGAACATTGAGATGTTTTTTTAGGCCTTGTGATTTTATCAGAATGCTGAAAAGTCAAAGGATATCCCTTTCCACTGCAACACTTTAAGAAGTACCAAATGAATCTGTATTACACTGGGTCAACAATAAGGCTCTTGTTCGTGCTACAATAATGTAAAAAAAAAAAAAGAAAAAAAGAAATTAACATTTACACTTGTTGAGAAGGTTCTCACTATGCAGCAGACCTTGAGGCAGACAATCATCTTCTGATCAGTAATCAGTCTACTCCTGCAGTACAGCTAATTGCTGGTGCTGCTGTTAAATGATAATCTTGCTGTTAACTGCTATTGATTGGCCATTAACCACAGTTGCAACTGGAGCAGAAAAAGCTGAAAAATCCAATACCATTTGATTTATGCTGATTGAGACATGACCTTGCTGCTTTAAGGCGGGAAATTGAACACATTTTAACTTATCTGTCATCAGTCAGCCCCATCTCATGAAAATTATGCTCCCATACAGCTAAAGCTCATTCTCAATACATTCATTTGTGAGTCATATATCTTTGCCATTTATAGCTTTGCTTTCCTACTGCTGTTCCATTTTAGGCAACCAATCATACATACGATGGTAGAAAAATGACAAACTTTAATTTGGTTAATGTTTCAAAAAGGTCTAACCCAAAGCAAGAAAGATATTTTACTAAAAAAGTAATTATGGTGCTTTAACCTAACCAAAGAGTGAGTAAAAATGAAGAAAAAAAAATAGTGTCTGTATTGTGCTTTTACAAGGTTTTCCATGTTCTCTAGATCTGTTATATAGCTTTCCTTGTTTGAATGTTACTAGGTTTTAAAAAATTATAATTTCTTAAACTCAAACTCAAACATACATATTCTCATCTATAGAAAATGTTACTGTGTAACTGCCTGAAGTGCATCTTTTGTAGCTAAATCTTTTCCTTTGTTATTTATATTTGTCACACTAAACCACTGGCATAGTGCTTGGCTAAGGGGCAGCTTCTTCTCCCACTAACTCTAAAATGATTCCATTATAAGTAAGGCACACCTTCTGTTGATGGCAAGCTAGAACCGAAGAGTAATCATGCACTCCTGTCATTTCAGGAAATGGCAATCCAGTGGTTTGCCTATTTTTGATACCAAAGTAACCAAAGTGTATGACATAGGGCTGGGCGATATGGCCTAAAATCCATATCGCGATATAATTTGAAGCATGTGCGGTAACGATATATATCGCGATATATTCTTTTCTTCTGTATAACGTATTTTCCACACTTCTCTTCTCACTACGGCAGCCGTAATGCTTTGACAATCCATCAAAACATTTTCTAACAGATTTCTGCACGCCAAAATCGGTTCGAGGTCAGTAAGCACAACCAGAATTCATACATAAGGCAAACTTAAAATCCTTTAATTTTCTCAAAAATCAAGTGTGCCTTATGTATGAATTCTGGTTGTGCTTACTGACCTCGAACCAATTTTGGCGTGCAGAAATCTGTTAGAAAATGTTTTGATGGATTGTCAGAGCATTACGGCTGCCGTAGTGAGAAGCTTCGCGGAGTAATCTGGGTCCAAAACTCCGTCCGCTTCAGGTCCCAAAGTCAAACGAACACAGAGTTAAAAACAGTCTAAATTATTTCATCTTTAATAAAATCGTCAGCATTGCTGCTTTAGCAGGTGTAACAATTAAGTTTAACATCCATGCATCAATGAAAACAGAATTTATTAAATTTAACGGAGTTAGAAGTTAACAGGAAGTTAGCTCGCTAGTTTCCACCTAAACATGACATACCATGTTCTGACTGAGAGATTTTTGAAACTAATTCAAACGTACAGCTCTGCTACCACTTCCAACATAAATGAAGACAGGAAACTAAACAGCAGTGGCGTTTGCAGGGTTACTGAAGTTGGACCACCTGGTATATAATGTTGTGCTACGTGATTGCTAGCGACCCGACACAGCTATGTTAGCATATTAGCACAGTGAAGCTGGAGGATGAACGCCAACTTTTTTTCCACTCGATAAAAGTTAACGTGAGTGATTCTGGTGGTCAGGGACAAATGCAATCGCATAGCAGGATGCTATACACGGGACAAACTTCAGTCAGGAGAACAACTGAGATTATTCATCCACAGTACAAGGTTAGTTATTAATATACTGCAACAACATGGGAATAGAACAGCTGCGAGAGAATTCAACATTAATGAATCAATGTTATGGAAGTGGAGGAAGCGCAGTTTTTGGCTTTCCCCATATTTCAAAAGTGCTTCATCTCTTTGCTATGACTGTCGCCCGCAATAATTTGCAGGTGATAATGGTTTTAGCCACTGCGATGCTTTCGACCAAAACAGGCGCAGCTTGATGACATCATTAACATGCGCTATCACGATAGAGCGGTATAGTCAAAATCTCTATCGTTGGCCAAATTTATATCGTTTCTATCGTATATTGTTTATATCGCCCACCCCTATGATGACACTTTCCAACATTCACAACAGTATTTCAATAGTAATGTACAAACAATTTATGGATAAGAAGTATTAGCCACACCTCTTAATCAGTGAATTCAGGTATTTTCAGTTCCTTTACCACAGTGTGTAAAATCAAACATCTTGCCATGAAGTCAGCCTTTACAAACATTTGGTATTACATGGTATTGCTGCAAAATGGAAGCACTTAGGAACCACAGCAATTCAGCTGAAAAGTTCAAGACTATGTGAAGTTAAAAAACAGGGTTTACGTGGATGCGTGCAGTGTGTGGATGTTGCGAATACTCTGCTGACTCAATCATTTTAGAGCTCCAAATTCCTTTTAGCTTTAGCATCAGAGCTAAAAAGTGTGCAGTGGAAGCTTCATGGTATTGGTTTCCATCACTGAGCAGCTCCTGATGGTATGGCATGTAGGTGGCCTAGTTTTTCTGTCCATATCCCTTTCATGCATGAATTATCACAACCTCAATCAGGATTCTTTCTTAAGTATTTTTATTCATCTTTAGGCATGAAAAAAAGATTTTTGAACTTCATTATTTAAACATGTACTTTTCAAAGAGTTTGTTACATGTCCACTTAGGTGAACAACATACGTTTTGACTTATGAATTTGGTATGGAGTGACACCTCAGTGTCCAATGTAGTGGTTTATGAGCAAGTCAACACTGACACAAATACAAGAAAACAGCCTTTGAATAGCTGTCCACTGTAGCGACTACTAATCATGAAAGGGATATAGTATATTTTTCTTTATTAGTTTTCAAACAACGAAACATAAACTAAATGATGATACTAATTCAGTAAATTAAGACTATACCACATGCTTTACACTACTAAACTTCTGATTTTCTTTAACAGAAATGACATCTAAAATCACTATTCAAAATGTGTACAGAGTTATCACTCAGAGACCAAGCCAGAAATGACAGAATATCATTCAAATGTGGCTCAATTTTGACAGCAGTCAACAGCTTTGACACGATTATGCTACTCATTTATATGCTGGCTAACTTTTGTGAGTTCAACTGATCAATCAAAGCAGACTGGACTTTTGGGAAAGATAAGATTAAATAGTCAGGAGCTGAAAGTAAGCATTTCAGACAGACGTTAGAATATGGTGCTACAACAAAGTACACAATGGGGGAAAAAAATAAGTGCTTCAAAACTGTTTAAAGCAACGTTCATCCTACCATACCTAACTCTTATGGTTGAATAAAAAAGGGAATTATTGTACTAACATTTTTTCTTTTTACACATATGTTCTAAAATGCCATTTTTTGACAATCGGGGAATTGTAAAGCTAATTTTACTTATCTTTCTCCTTTTCTAAACAGAGCTAAAAATTTATCTTCTCTTGTAATGTGAGTTAAGATAATATTTTACATAGAAAATATAAGACAAATAAAAGATGTAACTTACAAACACTAAATGCCCTTGTACTACAAAGAAGGAAAGTGTGTATCGCTGTTGTACTAGGTGTTGTAGACTTAGAGGTGGACTTGGGGTGTTGGGGTACCAAAGGCCAGTTCTCCACAGACAATGTTTGGCTTTTGACTCAGAATTGTGAGGGCAAAAGTTAATTGTTCATCTTTTCTGTGTGACTTGTATTCTTACTACTCACAACTATGCGTCTATGTCAAAAGACAAAGATACTGCAAAGCAGGATGAAATACCCGCCTCCAGAGGAACCTATAATGCTTTCAACAGAAGATAACAGTAAAACATTTACAAACAGCAGGCAGAAGAGTTAAGCTACATCTGAGTCTGTATAGCCAGAATGGAAAAGTGTGAGCTCCCAAATGACATGTGTGTATATAGAGTACATAGTGTTTCACATTAACAAAGCACTGTGACTTATTCCATGAATAAACTCACTAAATAAAAAATAAATACAACCTGATCTATTTTCAATGACTACACCATTTTATCCTTCTATCTCTGTGCCCCTCCCCTCCCCCACAAGTGTTACCATGGAGATGACCAAATGCATATCATATGCATGCATGAGTTTGTGTGGCTGATGCGCTCAGGGCTGGGCAGCAGGCAGAGGGGAGGAGTGGGGGGAGTGGGGCACGACACAGAAATGTGTTCTACTTAAAATGCTAATTTTACATATTTAATGCCACAGAGCAATTTCTATTGGGAGATGAGTGGAGAAGCAGTGAAGCATAAGGAGAAGAGGGAGAGCACTTATAGCATACACTCAACTGTCCAACAGGAAGGGGTGGGTGGGTGAAAGCACAAATTCCCTTCTCTCCACTTAACTCATTTATTCATCTGTTTGTACCCTCTCCCGTCTTTATCTTACTCCTGCCCTCGTCTCTCTTTCTGCCTCTCAGCATCCCAGGCCTCCTTATATAATTGTTCTGAATGTGTTGAGACAGGGATTCACTGACAGAGGTCCAGACTGCGCCGCTCCAGACATTCGACATCAACCAGACAGAATCTTTGACCTGTTACCAAAAACACCAGCACACAAGACACCGTAGGGAAAACACAATAGGCTCCATTGTGTGCAGTATTACTTGGCTTTACAATTTCAACAAATTAATGTTTGTGAAAGGTAAATTGTGAGGAGGTTTTAGCAAAAATCAGGAAAAGAAAGATTAAACTTGTCACAAACTCTAAGACTAAACGTATAGCAGTTATAGAGAGCCTGTATGACAGAAGATAGAGATTTTTCTGGATGTGATCTGACTATTAGTTCAATGTCCAAGAGTTCTCTCCAGGTCGCCTTCTGATTGTGCTCCCTGACCCCAGCTAGCATGCAGCCATCACTGGTTTCATGGTTGATTACAGCTATTCCTGGATTACTCCTGTGTTGTTTTTGGGGCTAAAGGTAAAACCAGATTAACTCGACTTTGGATCTGTGAACTCAGCTGGAAGGCCAGAGGGCTGGTTCTCATGGAGAGAGCATGGACACACACATACATAGGGCAAGAGTGCACACACTTCAATAAACAGACAGGCGCACACAGGCACAGGATTTATGTTTCCATTGCTTCAGAGGACAATCAGTCAAGAAATCGATTAAAGAATCGTCCCTCTTTAATCAAAGGCTAATCGTGATAAACAAATATCTGCATGTGAATTTTAAGGATGTGAGCAGATAGTCTGTGCGGTGCACAAGAGGAGACTAACTGGTTTTCACAAAATGCAGTTTCAAAATTTCCAGTCTGAAAATTTTTTCTTTTTTTGTGTGTGTATTTGAAAATGTTGATAGTCACAGAATAGAATGGCTTTAACAAGTCAACTGCTGACTGGATATCCCACTATGTGAATAAAATTGTACCCACAGGCCTGAAGTCTGAAGACTAATCAATTGGTTCCAATCAAGTCTTCATCCACAAAACTTTTGTGAATTTGTTTATTAGTCCAAAAAAACAAAAAAACAAAGACTGTAAAATTGATGCTCCCACACTACATGTACAAGTAGACAACAGACATTCACACACACAGACACAAAGTAAGTTAAGGAAAAATAATGGACACATGAAACCACCAAAATGATGGGAGGAGGAACAGAAAAGAAACAGCTCATGAGCCGAAGCAAACCACATCAGTGGTCAAAGATTCAGCGAAGAAGGCAAAATAATACAGAGAAATCAACCCATGAGTTTCACAAGGCAATTTTCAATGGGATATTTTCAGTGATCAAAGTCAGTCACCTGATCTCAGCCCAACAGAGAATGGATTTAACTTATAAAATATAAAACTAAATGAAGAAAGACCCACAAACAAGCGGAAACAAGGATTGGGTACATTAAAACCCCAGGGAGAATATTTTGCAAGAGCACATGGGGACAAGACATGAGACAACAGGCATTCATTAATTGCAAAGGATTTCTAAGTATTAAAAACAATCTTTACATCTAAAATTATGTTAATTTGTCCAGTTACAATGTGATAGGCTGGCTACCTGTCCAGGCTGTACCCCACCTCTCGCCCTATGGTAGGATAGGATCTGCTCCAGCCCCTCGCTAGCCGGCTAAGGATAAGCAAGCCTATACTGAGCCTCTGAAAGTGGGTGGCTATGTATAAAAACGTGTAATTAACCCAGAAAGTCTTCATTTCAAACATGTCTTGATTAAAATGTATTATGTTAGAGCCAAAATGACAAGCAGTTGCTCTTTTAAAACTCGGGAAAACACTCAACTTGCTACCAATTAAACTAATTTTGGAGGTTTTTGGTGCACAGTGTTTGGCAGATGGTCATACTTGTTAGAAAGACATTATTATAATTAAATCTAAATAAATCATTATCTTTACCATATACTGAACTTTTTTGAGGCTAACTTTACTCATGTTTTGGAACTAGCTTATCCAAAACCTACTGCTATGCAGGGTTGATACTACTGTAGCATTAGCTGTATTATTAGCATCTATTATGTACTAATCATACGTTGCCTCTGTTATTTCTTTTACTTTTCTGATTGAGACCACATCATCTCAATTTTATTATATTTTGTCAGATTTTTTTAATTAAACGCAATTATTTTTATGATACAAACAACCCTGGAAAAAATTAACACATTTAACTTTTATGGATCTCTGCAGGTAATTTTGATATCAAGTTGGGACTTCCAGTTTTTCCCCTTTTTTGCTTACCAATCATCAGCAAAGCTTAATGATTACACTATGTTTCATAAGGAGTCTTTGGTCCTCAGATCTGAACCCTTCTGCATCACACTGACAGGTTACCTCTGCTGCGATGCTCAGTGGAGCCAGCGAGCCCTGGGTCTTTTCTGGTTGACAATGTCCATGGCTGGCTGCAGCTATTGACATTTCCTAATACTGACAGCAAAGCAGTCTGCAACTAGAGTCCTAAATTCATCGTCTGTATGTGTGTGTTGCACATGCATGTGTGTGCATTTATCTCAGTCAACTGACTTTTAATTTTCAATCTCCCTCTTTCTGTGTGAAGATGTGGAGTTATTTTAACCCCAAGCCCCCACCACTTATATTGGAGCTAGGTTTGTAAAAGGGGTGGTCTGTCTAGGGTCTCAACTAGATCAAGTGCAACTTAAACATACATTTATTGATGCATTATTCATCATCATGCAACATTACGAAAAACAAGTTCAAGTTAAATTTTGAGATTAAACTTAAAATGGTGTTTGAAAAAGAAAAAGTCAAAATTAGAGATTAGAGTTATTGTTTCAAGCCAAACAACTGCTAGAGGTCCTATAGCCTCTACAAATTACTTTGTGTAGATGAGTTAGTAAAAAGCAATCTGCTGTCCTATTGTGTATATGCATCCTAATAACTAAAACGGACTCTGAAGTATGATTTCACCATGTCATAAAAATAAGGCATTTCGTAGAGAATGTAGCACCCGTGGCAGTTATTTCCACATTTTGACTGTTTTCTCAAAAGAGTATTTTGACTTTTACTTGAAATATTTTTTCCAACTTTAATTATTTATTCTTAAAATGATCAATAATATATTGTTTTTCTTAATGTGGCCCTAATACTCCTTTATAGCAGGGCGAATGTAATCTACTCCTAAATAAAGTCTTAGTCTGGCATTATAGACATCCTCATCATTTCTGAGTGTACAAGATGGCCTTTTGGTCACAGAGGACTCATGTGAGTGTGCCATCTTGGCAGTCACAGATGTCATTAACCACTATTTTAGTCTAAGGACAGACAAATAACATAAGATAAAACTGACAGGTTAACCTTTTCAATTATCTCGTAGCCATGAGGAAAAACAATGTAGACTGCTAATACAATGTGGCATGGAGGCAATTGAAATATCATTGCTCTCATATCCCGGGGCCTACGCACGCATACAGTGTAGCTCCATGAGATACAACACAAAAATGCTCAAACAAAACAGCTGGAATTCTATTCTGTGCATCTTTCCAAAGTTCAGCTCGCCAGTGTCAGTGGGCTCTCTGTGTCGTATGCCTCAATAAAACAATCGCCCACATAACACGAAGAACACACACAGACACGCACAAATCTGAGTGAGTGGCCTGCTAGACACACAATTTCCCCAATCCTCCCACAGGCACCAGTCCAGCCCATGAGGTCATCGCCTGCCGAGACCCTGGATTATAACTCCAAAGGGACCCTTGGAAGCATGTGGTTATACGTTCTGACAGCCCAGCAGCCTGATTAAGCCCCCTGTTTGCTAATGCTAAGCTAATATTAGCTTTGTTGTCCGCCTAAAGGTGCATTTTTCAATAGCTATGGGCAAAGCAGTGGTAGGCTAAGCTAAATCTATGCTAATTTCACTGGGCACACCTACGTATTTTGTCATCCAAATGACTTAATGCAATGTGAGGGATTCATCACTGTGTAATGAGCTCAATGCACCAAGCTAACACTGGATCACTTTTGTCTAACACAAGATTAAGGAAGGTCATATGCAGAGGATTTGGCTACAACTAGTTTGAAGTCTCAAGGGAACAAATCAAGAAAAACTTAAGTGGAAGGTCACAAGCATAATACTGTTAGTTGCATTCAGTATAATAACTCCTTCACCAACCGAATGAGCTGAACTGTATAGCACCTGTTCTATAGCATAAATATGTAACCTTAAATCTAGTAAGTAAGATAATAACAGCAACTCTCAGAAAATAACTGTTTTTACTGTAGTCCGGTTCTAATTGAAGCCCATATGTTTGATGTGACAACTGACTGTCATGGAGGAAAAGACAATGAGAAGACAATCATAGTTTTCAGTTTTAGTCCGAGTTGTTTATTTGCACAATTGTTTTTCAGTGAAAATCTAGAGGTACACTACACTAAACTCTTTTGTTATCAGATTCTAAACATTCCATGGTAGAACTCGTGTGGTTTTTCCATAAAAAGAACTTTGCTGACTTCATCTAATATGTGAATCAATTGTGTGATGGCATGTCTTCCAAGTACAGCTGAATACAAACAGATTGAGAGTTTCTAGATATGTAATAGTATTATAATATCAAGACAGACATTCACATTTTTGGGATATTAAATGTTATAATACCTTGCTCATTTTAACTTCTGAAAAGCGATAATCAGTTAAAAGTAAATAGTGACTATCAATATATTCTATTAAAACTTCTGTAAAAGAAAGAAAAAAGTATTTTCATCTTAACAACAAAAAAAAAAACCTCCCATCAATTAAGATTTTTTCTGTCTGCTTTAAAAGAATCCTGCCCTCAAGTAACATAACCCATCAGCGCTTCAAGTACTGGTTTTAACATCAATTAAAATCCCAGCGCCACTTGCTGAGCTGCACTGTACACTGTCACATCGTGTTGTGTGATCCCGCCGGGTGATGATCTGTGACAAAAAGCTCCATCGTGTTTGGCTGCACCACACAGATACAGAAAAAAAAAAACCTCTCTTCCTAATCTCGTATATGCAACTTTCAAACATGTGTCTTGTTCCAATAAATGCACTTGTCTACAATTACAATTAAATTGAATATTCACACATGCCTGCACAAGCAAACACAGCTACCAGATAATCAGAGCTGTCTGCAAAAACAAACAGATAGTGTCATTGAATACAATGAGAAAGAGACACGCTTGTGTGTGAGAAATCGCCCATTATCATCTCCACCCATACGAGTTCTCCGCTTCATTCTCCCTGTCCTAACACATTGCCCAGTAAACAGGCTGAGGCCAACGGCTCAACTCAATGCCACCACGTGTTATCCCACAGTGCCTACTTTTTCCTCCATGAGTGTAATCAACTCAGACAAACCAAATATCTGTGGAGAGTTTACACCACGTTGACTCATTGGTTGACTTCTAACTATGCAACAAATTACAGTTGCTTTCTAACAGCCATGTGATACTGAATTAAATTATAACAATAATAAATGAAGCTGGAAAAAGGCAAATAAAAAAAGATTTGTTTGTCTTTGTTGTAACATCATTTCTTGGCAGTACAGTTTGGCAGTAAACTGCTGGAAAGCCTTAAATGGTGACCTATTTGTATGGGAAATGCATTTGTGGGTTAAGCAGCAGAGTTGAATATTTGGGTTACCAAATCCTCTCTGCCTATCCCAAACACCTTATTATGTGACCAACACAACACTGGTTGAAGAGTGGAATGCCATCCCACAGCAGTGATTGACCAAGCTGGTGAGCGGCAGTGTATGTTTCTTCAACATACTACTAAGGCCCATGTTTGTTGAGTGAATAAAATGTTAAATTGCCACTATGTCTTGTATTTTTAGACTTCAATAATCCAATCCAATAAACGACAACAATCAAAAGTAAATTCCAGAATAAGCCATTTGGCATTGGCATTGAAGATTTGGCAAGTTGTTAGTGAGCACAACTCATATACTTAACCGTGCTGCTCAACCCACAAATGCAGGGGAACTCCACTTCCTCTCAAAGGGGAAATAAAAAGGCTATCAGCGGGGTATAAGAATTATTCCCAATAAAGCAAAAAGAAATAACTGACCAACCACAAATTTCCTTTGTTCTTCTGCTAAGTTTATTTGTGTGTTCATATATCCTGAATTCTTAAATGAGGACAGCCTTGTAGATGTTATTTTTGGGACTCTACCTACACAAATGAACTCTGGATAGACAAAACATATTACACATTTGTGTAGGAAGAGGAAATGGTCACTGAAAATCAGTGCGAGGTTGTTCTAAGTGATGGGAGTGGTATCTTCCAGGATGATACTGTCCTATCCATAGGGAATGAAGGTTTACTGAATGGTTTCATTAGTATCAAAATTGTGTCAATTGCATGCTGTAGCCGTACAGTTATCAAATCCCAACCCTAATGAACACTTTCAGGAGATTTTGAACCAATGCGTGATGGTGCACACACTAAATGAGTGACTATGCTTTGGAAAAACTATTTTTAAAAGTTTGGAAGATCTCCAGAGACTTGAAGGATCCAAAGAAACAGGTTTCTAAAAAATTTTTTTATTTCATTTGTCATCTGTCTAGATCTTCAAACATACTTCTAGAGGATCTATAACAGGTAACTTTAAAAGTGTAAAGGTTTAAAGCTGATTTGATAAACTGTACACTGGATAAGCCCAGCTGCACATTTTATTTTTATTTGTGCAACTCGTTTTCTTTTTTATACGTTTTAAATAGCGTTGTAGCGTAGTATAGTAGTAGGTTTATTCTAAGTGTAATAAAGCTAATTTAAACATAGGAAATAGCTTGGCATCATCACCACCACCAGGGCTATTTGTGTGCTCAGTGATGCTGACTATGTGCGTTCAGTGGTGCGTTCACATACTCTTGCATGACAGCTAAAGTAGCTCCGTCTAACAGCACTGATGTTTCCTGCCATTTGCCTTCAGGGCTTTTCCTCTTTCTCTGCCTCTTTCTAGCTGACTTTTAAAGTGTTTTTCTGTTTCGTTCTCCCCGAGGAAATATAGTCAACAAAGCCTAGCTTTAGAGAGAGCAAGGCCAATGATCTTAGTGTCTGTTTAGTGCGTTATCATGGCCCTGCCAAAGGCTTTGGCCAGTTTACATGTCATTAAGTAAAAGTCAGGTTGGGTTGAGAGTAAGTGAGGCAGAGGTTTAAACCATTGTACCTCGAGTTCCTTTTGTGAAATAAGGTAAAAAAAAAAGCTGCATAGATGTGAAAAAGAAAGTACATCCTCTTTCAAATTAAAATTCTAATTTATCAGGACATTTACAAGTGGAAAACCAATCAAGACAGCTGCCAATCTTCCCAGGAGTGGATGTCCCAGCAAATACACCTCAAGGTCAGACTGTGCAGTGCTTAGAGAAATCTCCCAAAAGCTACGTCTCAGACTTTATAGGCCTCAGTTTGTGTGTTAAATATTCAAATCCATGACAACACAATTAGAAAATCTGCAAGAAGGTATGGTTTGTTGAAAGCTTTGCCAGGAGAAAGCCTATTCTCTCTAAAAATAGCATTGCAGAATAGCATAAATTTATAAAGTTGGATATGTACACACCACAACACTTCTGGTACTTCTTTTCTTTGGATGGAGAAGATCAAAGTGGAGATGTTTAGCTATAATGCCGAGCAGAAACAAGGTGTTGTGATGGTTCAGTCAAAGTTTAGACATTAATCTGACTGAGTAAATGCCTGCAAACCTCAACAAACTAAAGTAACATTATAAACGAAAGTGGAACAGGATTCTTCTACAACGATATTAGAGACAAATAAAGCTAGAAAAGTTCTATTTCAAGTCATTGCAGCTAAAGGTGGTTCTTGAATGATGGGGGCACTTGGTTTTTCAAACAGTGCTTTTGCGCCAGCATAGATTTTATTAAATAAATAACAATTCAGTGTAATATGTGTTTAAACTGATGTATTTAAATAATATCAGAGCTGTATTGTTTAAATGCATCTGTGGTTGCATTTAAAGAATTTTAGAAACTTGGCAAAGACCAGATTAGGGTCTTTACCAGGTTCTAATGATTTTGTTACACTGTTGATTGTATTAAATCAAATGTTTTTTTCAGTAAACACGCTTGGGTTTACTATTTTACAGCAATGTATAATAATAGCAAAAAATACCACATGGTCTACATCTCAACATTGCATAAGGAATAAATGGGACAACCACTTGAGCAGAGGAAGAAAAGGAACACCAGAGGCCTCGGGTTAACAACCACTTAATTCAACTGCATTTTACTTCACTACTTCCCACAAAACCAAAAACTAAAGGTTACAGAAAAGATGAAAGAGGAAAAAAAACCTGTTTTACCTGAATGGTGCAAAGGCCAGTTCTCAGCACTCCCTGAAAGGAGAGATACAAAAGATGTCTCTGCACACTGAACAGTCTCAAATGTTTAGTTCAAGTACTGACATTAATTTTGAATGACATTTCAACTTTAGCATTTGACTTCATCGCCCCGATTCAACATCAGACAGTGAATCAGACATATTTTAAAATATCTCGAGTGAATCTTTTGACTGATCATCCATGAGGACATTTTAGACACTGTAAGAACTCCACAATAAATAATCCCATTAGTCGGATGAATGGTCAGACAATTTTACCTCCATAAACTCTCAAATACACAAAAAAAAAAATCACCTTGATTTTGAATGCATTGAAGTGAAAAATAATTGCATTGACCTTTTTTTCTCCTCATTAGCTTTGCTCACTTCTACCCTGAATCATTATGAGTAATTCTAAAAATGCAGCTTTCCATAGGGTTGCATCTTCCGCTTTTATATTTGTCTCTGTGCTTGTGTAGCTTTGGGGCATTTTCCTGACAGAGAAACAGTTAGAGTAGGAATAGTTTGGGGAAATTCTGTCTTCACATCTGTCTTATCTTCTGCCCAGCATCCTTTGGTAATGGTAAGTGTAATGGTATGTATTGTTCACTTCAGAGCAGGGCAATGTATTTAGTTCATGGCCCAGTTTAGTAAACCTTCTAATTTGTTAAAGTTCTGGAAATTAACATTCTTTTACATCAGCAATGGATCAGATGACCTCTTGTAGTGGGAAAGTTATCACTCAGGAATTAAACGGCAGAGAATTCAGAGAATTACCACCCTGCTGTAAAGTTTCACTTTTTACTGTAAGCCACTTTCAGCTCTGATTAACAAACTTGCACTGCCTGTCCAGCATCAAAAAGCAGATTAATGTAATGTAACTCGCAACCCCCACACCATTTCATTTTGGGCTGGAAGATGAAGTCGAAGGAAACTTGGCCACAGTTAGAGACTCGGCTCTTATCACCAAGATAATAATAGCTATAAGCTGAATTTCTGGAATTACTTCTAACTAAAAGTTTGAGTATCTTTAATTTTACAGCATGAAAAACCTAGTCGTCACAGCAAATATTTATTTATTTCATAGTATAAAGTCAGACGTGAGCACACGGCTTTTTCTCACATCATAAATTCGTAATTGTGCATGCTATCTGTCTGTGAGAAGTTGCTGACAGAAGTTGCCCTAGGAAATCGACATAATCACAAACAAATGGTGCATAGCTGTGTCACGTTTCACACATATTGTTGCTGCTTACGGCTACACCGCCCCAACCTCTGACCCCTCAGAAACAAGACACTGGTTGTTATGGTATAATTCTACAACAAAAGTATTATAGGAAAATGAAAAACAGATACTGTCTCTTAACAAATCTTGAGCAATAAAAGCCAAGTTTCCGAGGAACACGCGAGATTTTTACAAGGAAAATCAGCTTCTCAATTTACTAAATGAATGCACAATACTGGAATTGTCACGATCATGCACTGTAATTTTTATCTTGTCATATTAATGGTTTGAAATCACAGGAAGGTTAAAGATATAATCTCGACTTCCAAATACAGGCCAGATTTAATGAGAGTGGTTTGAGAAAGCAGATGACGGGGGAAGCCCAGAAACTTTTTTTTTTTTTTTTTTTAATTCCATCCTTTTAGCTTTTTCCTTTTATAGCTGTGTTCATAACAGTGAACAAAATCACAACATATAAAGAGAAGAATGAAGGGTAAACAAACTGACTAGTACTGAAACTGCCACTTGTTCAGCGAGCGTAAGCTGGCAAATTAGTTTTGGGGTCAGACCCCGAGTCTGTTCTATTGTCTGCCACAACACCAACTCGTCATGCTTCTGTGGAAAAAATCAAATAAAATAATAGCAGTCCAACAGGAAAGATCAGTTGATGTTTTAGTAAATCCGTGTGACGGGCATTGTTGAGGTCACAGATGGGTAGCCATGAGAGTGTTTTGTAAAGGAAGTGACTCAGAGAAATCTCTAAACGAGTGCTGCTCAAACAAGGTCTTGGTTGTCACACGAAACAGGTTTTGACTTGAGGGAGAAAACAGACACATTAATAGGATGTTTCAGTTAATACCACTACAGCAGTTTCCTTTCACTGCATGACATGGATAAGTCCTGCCATGTAATTTTTATGGCACCAGGTGATACAGTAATCTTGAATAGAATGGAAAATGACAGTCACAGCAACAGCAAATGCTGTGAGCATATTTATGCATTACACTTGGATTCAACAAAGAATGAATCACTTACTAACACTTCCTATTACATCATTGCTGTTTTTGTAAACTGAGGAGCTGCCAGTTCAAGTCTGAACTGTTTTTTCAAAGTTTGTAATAATTTATGCAGCTTTTAATTCGAGCTTCTCTTTCCAGTGTCCTCTCAGTCACACTGAAGCATGCATACACCTCTTTCAGTTACTCGTGCACCCTGTAACCTACCGCACCCACACACACACGTACACACAGTCAACTGTTCCTCTTCCCTTGCAGTGTGCACGTCCAGTGGCAGGCCCGAGTCTGTAATTGCTGCCTCTGTGGCGTGGACAGACAGGCGAACTGGGGATTGGAGATGACACGCACCCATTATTAGTGGACCAAGTGCTGTTTTTGCAATTACTGAGGATTTGGCTGAACACACTGAATCAGACTCTGGGATTCTCTATTCAGAAGCCATTTCAACTCCAACTGGCTGCACAGCTTCTGTTGGCCCCGGCCTAAACAGCACTGGGCTGGGCCTCTGTGCGGGCCTGAAAATCTGTTCTGGGGAAATGCATTTTGAAGAATATGAACCTGAATTTGTTTTAGATTGTGTTTATTTGGTTATCCTTTGACTGGAAAGCACTTATGGGTGAACTCCTGTAGTTGTTTTGTTTGCTTTAATGTGACTTGATCTGAGTTTTCTTACATTTTTATCTATGAGATAGCACCAAAAGGGCAGGCAGGCAGAACCACACAGAATTATGAAAAATACTTCAGAATAGGAGCACTGAACCTCTATTCTACCCATCTACCAACCTCTTATTTGCACTAAAGTGTTGTTTTATATGTTGGGCAATAACTGATGTAACAGAAGAAAAACTACACAATAATAAATAAATCTTCTTCTTTATTTATTTATTATTATTTTTTGCTTTGCCTTTTATTTGTCAATTAAAAATACTTTTGACTTTTGGAAAATGACTTGGACAATGTAGTAAATGGATGCCCAGCACCTCTGAAGGTCACTTTAATCAGTCACTCCCTACCAGAAGTGGGAAGTAACAAAGTACAAATACTTTGTTACTGTACTTGAGTAGAATTTCCAGGTCTCTATAACATGTGACATCTATGTTTCATACATTTCATTATTTTTCATATTGTGAAATGTGCTGCAAAACAATCTGAGGTAGACTAACTGTGTTAAAGGTTGCATGAAGAATACTCTGCAGGTGAGTGCAGGACAAACAGGTTAGTTTGCTGCACTGTGATGGATTTCGATCAGCTCTTCACAGCCTGTACATTAAGAAAACCTGAAGCTTTCAATAGAAATTGTTGTGCATTATGATTCTTTTACCCACACTGAGAAATTACAACTAATTTTAGGGTTCCCCACCTACTGACTCGCACTTTGACCTCTTCCCTACACATTTTCCTGTTTAGAGGCAAAGTCACACTCTACAAAGAGAGCTGTTATTTTATTTTCCTTATTTTTCTCTGCTCATGTTCTACTTAAATAAAAATATAGGCTAAAATGAAGTTTGTATTTCTATCTACAAATAATATTTTAGTATTACATTAATATAGCACCAGGTTCAGTTGCCTTTGCATATAAATAAGTGGTAGAAATGTTCTTCAAGGAGCTTCTTTTGCTTTCTTACTTTGAGTACATTTCAGAGCCGGTACTTTTTGACTTTTACTTAAGTAAAGAAGTCAAATCCGGACTTTAACACTAATATCTGTGCTTCTACTCAAGTACAGAATGTCTGTACTTTTGCCACCTCTGCTGTAGAGACATTAAGCTACAAAACACCTGTCCTCTTGATCCACTCATGAGCAGAAAGCACAAAATACAAGTGTAAACAATCACGATGATGGATGGTGAACCAGAACGATGTGTTCTGATGCATCCGCAACACGTTCGTAACAGGTAATGTGTCCCGCATTGCAGCAAATAACCGCTTCCTGTCAATCTGAAAGGATAGTAAAACCGGGACATGTATTTCTGTTCTCAAAACCTTTAAGCAAATGTGGTACTTGACTGCTGACAGACAGATGTTATAACTCTGCAGACTTAGTAGCACAAGTGAAAGTGTTAAACTAGAAACCCTGGAGATACTTGATATAAAACTAACTATACTAGAAGATTTTCTCCAAGGCACAAATCTGCACAAGCCACAATGCAGCACAAAAGTAAGCCTATCAGCACAGCTAGCCAAAACAATTTGGTAGAGGGGTCCTAGACATACATATTAGTTCTGCCCAGCAGATCAGTAAGTGAGGGGGAACGACTAGAAGCCAGCCAGCCATTCAGGCATAAGGACAGCTTGAACTTGGCTAAGTCTATATGGCCTGGTTCTAGGGCTGACGTTGTGGTGGTTGTGCCAGCAGCCAGTGGCTGCTGCGTACCTGCAATCTCCCTGATGATAATGCAACATGGCAGCCCCGAGGGCAAAGCCCATACAACTTTCTCAGCCCTCTCAGAGTAATTGGTGACCCCTGAACTTGCCCTTCATATAAAAGGAGGAAAAGGAGGGTAAAGGAGAGACAAGAAAAGGAGGGGGGGACAGGACAAGCGATAGTCAACGGAGACACTAGAAAAGGGGAGACAAGGTCATATGAAAGAAAGGAAGACAGAAGGCAAAAGAAAAGAAAACCCAAGAAGACATGAGCTGGGAGGAAAAGGTTAATCTCTTTTACTGTGGATAGTTTGAAAGTTCATCAGACACACAAAAGTCTGCAGCCCAGTTGTGTGTGTCCTATATTGGGGGCATAAGAGGAGACCAAACATTTCCAGTGTATTCTATAACTACATACTGTCTAATGAATAGTTACAGAAATCACGTTTTCTCATTTGTTTATTAGAGCTTTAACAGTGCTAAAGCAAGACTGCCACTAATTTTATTGGCATTTATTCGTATTTTTGGCGTATTTCACCAAGACAACAAAATAAAACTCTTCTTTCTGTTGTTTATATATCGCTATGTTATCATTGTTCTGTATGAGCTAACCCTTTTTGGCTATTTAGTCTCGTTAAGCAATACAGAACAACAGGCATGTGTTTTCAGACTAACCAAACTGGAAACAATTGCTGGCTACCTGACTTTACAAAGCTACTTCAAGCACAGACTGCTTGATTCTTCACTGAATGTTCAAACTTCACTGTTTACTTAACTGTTGATATTTTACTTTGGGAGAATTGTAGAGATGCTATAACAAAGTTTTGCTGACAAATTTTCCCAGTGATGCCTACTGGGAAAATTATTAAGAAGAACTAACCCCCCCCAACAGACACACACACACACACACACACACACACACACATTTTCTTAACTGCTTATCTATGTGAATGCTGGTGTACCTCAAAACTTATCTTTTTAAAGTACTCGTTTTTTCATATTTACATGTTCACAGAGCTCAAAAATGAAGAAAAAACATAGATAACAAAATTGATAAAAGATTAAAAGTATTTGAACAGTCTTTGTTTTAAACTTTGGTTTGAAAATATTATATTTATCTTTTTTTTCCAACAATATCTTTATTATTTTTTACATTTTAATGACTTAGAAACAGTCCAACATTCTGTATACTACATGAACATACACTCCTCTCAGACAGCAAAAAGAAAACAAAAAAGTTGTCAGATTTATCACTCCATTAAAGGCCTAAATTTGTCATTATCCCAAATCAAATGTCATTGCCCTCAGTCCTCGTCCTCCTCAGATAATACAAATCCTTCTACAAAATTCACAAATGGTCTCCACACCTTGTCAAAAACATCCAATTTCCATTTCAGTATACATGTTATCCGCTCCAATGGCAAAGCCACCATCATTTGTTTTATCCACTGTGTGATACTCGGTTCCCTTGTTTTTTTCCATTTTAGTGCAATTAATCTTTTTGCTTGTAACAAACCCATATCAATAAACATTCTGTCACTTTTTGTGTACCTCATGTTTTCTGGGTACAATCCCAGAATAAGGAAGCCAGGATCCAAAACAACCTCCTTGGATAATATTTGTTTCATAGTTTGTGTTACTGCAACCCAAAAGGAGCCAATCTTCCTGCAATCCCAAATACAATGCCAAAAGTTACTATATTTATCTTTTTAAAACTTAAATCATGTAATCGCTTGTGATAGAAATGTTGTTGTTTTTTTGTTTTGTTTTTTTTAAAACCATCAACATAGAGCGGAGACTGTGAGAAAAGACAAAAGATCCTTAACAGTCTCAGTGTCAAATGTGACAGCACTACCATCTGCCTATAGCCTAGATTGGGGTTTTTGGTAAATTTGGTAATGTTCCCTTGTTTCTACAACTGTTTGTTTAACACATTATTAAAAATAGCCTGAACAATTTTGTCTGTTACCAACTGTATCGCACCAAGCTTACCGCTAACCAGTTCTTTCAACCACGTAAGTAAAGAAATGCGCTACAGGGCCTTTTTGTGTCCAGTGACTTGCAGGCTGAGTCTTGTGTGTGTAGCATGGTTACTTGTGTTTCAGCTTGGGTCACTACAGACATTAATCTTCATAAAGTTCAAACTTCGTCTGTATCAAAAACAATAATTAGAATCAAATTCATTTGAAATATCACTTAATTCTATGGGGTTTTTTTCAACATGTGTAAAAAGATAATCCAGGAGGCATTACTTTTCATTAAAAATTATTTTTAATTGCATATGAGCAGTGCAATAATATATTTTTAACAAAGTTACGTGTAGGTACAAAAGCCTACATTTAAATAAAAAGAGCTTCAATCCAAATTAGTACTGCTGGTAAACTTTTATGCACATTGCATTTTGGGGTTGCAAACTATGATTTAGAATAGCACAGCAACCTGTCACTTTAAAACTTTATAGTGCATTTACTTGTTGCGGCTCACAGTTATGCATTTCAACACACAGCACAGTCTTATGGAAGTGAGATATTTTTGGTCCCTCAATATGTCTATAAAGTTTACCCAAGGATCCCTATACTCCTCATCTCACCTCTTTATCTTTGGGCTATACATATTAGTTTGTTCCATGGTATTCGTCACTCCAGCCCCGTCTGCGTGCATTTTTCTAAGCGGTATGAATCCATTGGTCTCCACTGACGGAAAATAATTGCAGAGCAAACAAATCATCTCTGCCACATTGAGCAGGCCTCTACTCCTGGGGCATAGCAGCTAGATAACTATAGGAATGAAAGACTGACTGACGCAGAGGGAAAGGAAGGCGAGGACGAGAGCAGGATAGAGGAAGCTCAGAGCAAAGTGGTTTGGCATTTGCATTATATATGCAGAGTGTTAAAAAGTGTTATGTTGGAGAAACTGATGCAGTCAGATTGAAAGTGACTACATGGTGCACAGGGAAAGCCAGAGAAAGAGAGAGGGCCAGAGACCTTAGTGGAAGACTGCCAGATGGAAACTCACTCCAGGAACATAAGGAGGAGGCATCTGGGAACACACCGCCTTGGAAAAAGAAAAAAAAAAAAAAGATAATTATAGCATGATGCAAAAATGGCCTTTCAAAAAGAAAACCTACATCTAGTATAACCGTGTTCTTGCTTTAATATCAGCAGCACGGTTCAGTGAGGACTCAGAAGAAGAGTGTTTCTAAAATCTACACAGCCCAACTCAGGCTGCTTCACTGTGTTAGTATCACTAGTACTTACTATTTCTACTTTATAGGCTACAGGCCCGAACAGAAGAGCAATGGAGGGGAAGTGCACGCTTAAACAACTCTTCCCACAAAACCCACAATACTTCAACCAAACTACCCAGAGGTGAAAAGCCATTAACCTGGAAAGGGGAGAATTAAATCTGTTTTAAATTAAATATGCCTACAAATTGTTAGCAATTGCGCAACTTACCTCTGTGTGAACATAGCCTATATCACCTTAAAATTTGCACCTGAAGGAAAGTCACGTGTCAAACTGAAAAATAGCATTGTTGCGCTGGGCTTTTCTCGCAGATACAAGTCAATAACTTGTCAACTGTCAGTTCACATTCTCCTTTCAGAAACGCAAAGAGTAATAATGCACGGAGCAGCTGGCAGCATTAACTGTGGTACTACATATATGACTACGGAGTTAGCAAAACAACTGTCGTGCAATGCTAAAAATCACAACAGAGCACCTGGATAAGGCGCAAGGATACAGGACGCACTTGCACGCCAGCACTACATGTTCTTCCGCTGGATAGCTTAAAAACATAAGAATAAAAACAACTTCACTGTGACAGCTTATCCTCTCTTCTGGGTATTCCTGAGATTCGCATGGACCTTTAACTCAACTCAAATGTGGAAATTTAATTGAACTGTGAAATGTTTTTCTAACATTTAACAAATTACTAAAGAAATGTATAAACTCTTTAATGAAGAATACAAATGGACTTTACGCTAATTAGAGAATTCATTGTTGAAGTCGACGAAAATACCATTATATGTTCTCTTGCGCCCTCTAGTGACATAATACGAAAACCACTCCCCGAAGTTGAAATATAATTGAAACAAATGAGTGCCAGAAATATTCACTGTTTATTTGTTATGCTTGTGGGGGGGGGAAGCAAGGCTTTCTACAGTTTTGAGATGACACAGTGTTGCTGCTAATCCAAGCTCTATGTCACATGCTGTTACTGATCCAGAGGGCTTACATTTTTTGTGTATTGTATAAAATATGGATAAATGTTACAAAACATTTACTTGTACATGCCCATAAAAAAATAAACATAACAAATCCCAACTCATTTTTTAATGTACACAAATGTTGCTGTAAAGCTGTAAGCAAAATATCAAGTCCCATTTCTTCTATTGTGTTCTCTATTGTGATGAGGTTTTAGGGGATGATTGTGGCATCCATATTTCATTCATTATTCAGTAAATGCTGCTTCAAAGTAATGCTGCCAAATCTCACTCACAGCCCAAAATTAAATGTGTTGCCCCTTGGAAAAAATGCTAATTCACTTCCTTACAGGAAGTACTGCAATGTGTTCGGTTACTGCTGGTTAGTGTCACAGCTCCTGCTACATAAACGCCTCTGAGAACACCAGTGGGACTGGATGTAAAATGGTCCTTCACCAGTCTCCTTATGTGGTGGAGGTGGTAATCAGGATCTTTATTGTCCCAAATGTGTCTACACATTTCTCAGCAGCCAGGTTGGAGGTGAGATACCAGACTGGGAGAAGTAGTTCCACCACCATGGTTTTTCCTCCCTCTCTCTCCCACTATCACCCACATCTGGATCCCTGTATTGCTCAAACTGGTTGTAGGGGTCAAATCGATCCCATGTGTCTGATGTGGGGAAGAGGTGGTCATCAATATCGGGCTCCACGGGAACCTGGATGCAGGACATGAGTGAAAATGTTAGAGCAGAGGTGAGGAAGGAGGTAATATTTAAAAGAAGGTGGTACAGAGGGTACAGCGGGACTTTGAAGACAAACCTTCTGCAGGACAAAGTCAACACGTCCAGCCTTGCTCATGGTGTGAGGCAAATAAACTCTCTTGCTGACCTTGGAGTATCCTTTGGCTGTGGCTGTCACGATGTGAGTTCCAGGGTTAAGCAGCCTCCAATAGTCTCCATCTTCAGCTGGAAGAAAGGCAATAAGTAGACGCGGAACGGTGGGAGGGAAAGTGAAGAAAGTTAAAAGAAGAAAATCAGTAAAATGTGTATTGTCTAAGGTTAATTTACACATTTACAAGTGGATAAAAAGTAAGACTCCAACACATCAAATATTGACATAGTTATGTATACCTGTGGTGACATCTTTTCTAACACCCCTGATGGAGATTGTTGCATCTTTTATTCCATTACCATTACCATCCTTAACTATTCCCTTTATTCCTCTGTGGACCTGTTTAGAGAAAAGGAATACAATGGAAAGATTTGTCAAGCGTTAGTTGGTTTAGTTTTTTTTTCCTGAACAGAGTAATTATCCATGCGTTCAACATTATAATTTAGCAATTTACTTACCATCGATGATTTATAGTATAGATTTATAGTATAGTATAGTATATATATATATGACATATAGATTATGAACATGCTACTATATCTTGTTTAACTTTGAAATATTAAAAAAACAAAAACTTTGAAATATTATTATTTGAACAGATATTTCTCTTTATTCACAGTTAAGATTAAAAAAAAGTGACACTTACAGATTCAAGAAAACTGAGGAGAGCTTCTTTATTCCTCTTCCATTCTGGGTACAGCTCAGCCTCTGAGGGGAATTTGTCGCATCCAAGCTCCACGGTTATCTCAAGACAGTTAGTGTGTAAATAATTAAAGTCTGACATACCTGCAAAAAGTAGGAGAGGTGCACACATTGTGGGAAACTTGGGAAAAAATATTTACGTAAAGAAGTTTGATTTATGTCTTTTGCTGTGAGAATTAAAGAGTGGAGTTAAAAGTATCTCACCACCAGCAAAACTGTACCACAGTGCCCCATTGATAATCCCCCGAGTTCGATAAAAGGAGGCACCACACCTCTCTGTGTCATTGTTTGACATAGTGGCATGAGCATCGGCATATGTGCGAGCCAGCTGCTTGAAGACCTGAGCATTGGCAGATTATTGGCCAAGGTAGACATTGATTGTTATTAGAAATCTGCTACCTAAAAAATTCCGCTCCCCTACCTGTTCATCTGGAGTGGGGGAGAACATCCGCTCCTCAAGAGGATGTCTAGAGTAGTCAAATGGATAGGAGATCACCAGATCCCCTCCGTGGAGGCTGGCAGACTGAACGAAAGGCAGAGACCTGACCCACTTCATCACTGCGTAAGTCTCTGGTGCCACCTACAGTAAAAAGAAAAGATTGAATCATTTTTGGAAGCCAATATGAAATAACTGCTGGAGATCATTTCTGGTAATTGTTAGTAAATTAGTACTATCTTCTTAAGAGTTGATGCATGCTCAATCATCCATGTACAGAAATCCCAAAAAGTTGCTTCTGGTCATCTGGATGCAGCATTTTCAGTGGGAGAAACTAAAATTGCTAGTTTCAGTCATTATGCAAATGTTCTGTTAATAAGTTTGGGGAAACCTGCAGTCAGCTGGGACTGAAGAAGTCACTTGGATGACTGACAAAACGTTTCTGCCACTGAAAAATCTCTACGTCCAGAGGAACAGAGTCAACTTTCTGGCACTGCCTTCTTACCTTCCCAAACCAGTATGCGTCAGGAATCGGGATGTGGTCGGTACGGTAGTGCCTGCTGCGTCGATTCCGGTACAAGGCAGACGTAAGGTCCGGAAAGTTCCGGTTCAGGTCAATATTCTGGGCATTGGTTCGACCGTTGGTCCAACCATTCAACAAGTGACCCTGAAACATTTAGATTCACACTAAAAGCATTAAAATGTGTAAGGCTACTGAGACTGATGACAACATTAACTGTAACGATGTCATGTCCAGACATTAGTAGGTGCCGTGACTATATTAAGAGTAAGATATTATGATTATTAGTCAGGAATCCAAGAAGGAACATGTTAGACTATGACTGTTAATTCTATTGTTAACATGAAGACAAAATCATATATCCGTCAAGAGAAAGAGTAGCGAATAGAAGCAGAAGCCATTAAGTCTTAAACATAAGATGAGATGAGATAAGCATTATTGTCATTGTAAGCACAAGCATGCAATAAAATTGGAATGAGTACAACAATTTCTTTATCTCATCCAAATAATCAACAAAGTTATTTTTTTTTGGATTATTTAAATTGTTACATGCTGTAAACATTTATGTATATGTGTCCATATACAGAACAGATATTTCGACATTCTGTTTTAACTCTCTCTCTTTTTTTTTTAAATAAATACAAATGGAAAGTTACCACACTACATGCAGTACATAACATTTAAAATATGGTCATATTCATATAAAATGTGTGATACGCTCTAAACTTTTGTATTTAAATCATGCTCTCTGGATAAATCACTCAGAGCAGTAAATGTGTTTGTGGGTGCTGCTGTATTTAAATTATTGCACAGTACATGTAATGACAATGGCAGTTCTAACAGTGGACTTCATAATCTTTTTATCAATCCTGTATCAAACAGCTGATACTCACATTAAAGCATGGAGACAGTCAGTGTATTCTTTTTATGCAGAGTGTGTCAGAGGCACAACATCAAGGCTGCATGCCTATGCAACATTTCAAATAAATGTTCCACCACCAGTGTTGTTATTCCGAGTATTCATTAAGAGATGCCAGCATAGAAGTCTCGCCGTGTTTGAGAATCCAGCATAATGCGTGCCAGAATAAACAGAGCTCAGAGACTTCTACAACTGCTCAACAGGCAAGTGAAGCAAGGTACATGCAGATTTCCCACTGCCAGCTATGATATTTATGCAAACTTAATTTCAAAAATTTTGAAACCCTGACAAATTCAAATCAAAGTTTATGCATTTGTCTGGGAGTAGGTGGACTTGCCCTGGGCAACAAGACTATGTAGACAGACAAGCAGACAGGCTGACAGAGAAAGAGGTAGGAGGTGGAAGCCTGGAGTCATTTCATAGAGCTTCTGTGCTTACACAGTTATGTATTAAATAGTTAAAAGTTTCCTCTTAGGTTTCAAATTTCACAGTCCACAATCCACATTGAAAAGCTCTGTGCATTAGCTGTTCTTAGCAGATTGACCCACTCTTCCACCTTCACACCTGAAGCCGAGCAGACTAAATAGACGAAGATCAATCAATAAATTGAGATCGGATAATGACAGTTTGCCTTTTTTCTGTTAACAATATTTACTTCATGGTTGATGAGCTCCGGGTCATTGTTATCCTCTACCTCTGAGGCAGCTAGCTCATAGCCATCGGGGTTCATGGAGGCTAGAATATGGATGCGAGTGGTGTTGATGATGGTCTGAATTCTTTGGTTTCCCAGGATATATTCCGAACACAGGTACTGGGCCAAATAGATGAGCAGCTGGCGGCCCAGCACTTCGTTGCCATGCATGTTGCCCACCAACTTGATCTCTGGCTCTACTACAGTTCATGGACAGAAGTGCAAATCATTAAATCTGCATTCTCTTATTTATTTTTTTTAAACTTTTGCCATTTTGAGCAGAACAAGCAATAAACACAAATCAAATTATGTATTTAGGTAGTTGTTCTGATAAATTTAATAACTGTGTGTGTGTTTAAACAACCTAAGAGGGGAGGGGGTCAAAATAACCTTTCAGGTATGTTTGTGTCAATTATCTACTTTTAAAGAAAGCACCTGGCTTGTTAGCTGACACTATATTGAGAATATATATTTAGTGTAGAAAATCTAAAGCTAAAAACAATTTTAAGAGGGCTAATATAAAGCCAAACAAATAAAGATGAGTAAGGGATCTTGCATTTAAAACATTAAGCTAAATAATGGTAAAACCCTGCAGGGCTGATAGGAGGTGCTATTCGCTGATAAGATCACAAATAGCGATGCTGTATGTAAAATATCTGACCATTTGTTTTCCCCAAGTCTTAGAGAGGTAAAACATTTTTTAAATAACATCATACATTTGCATTAACCTTCCTTACTCACATAGCTCATGTTGTCCTGGGTTGTTGGTGAACTCAATCACCAGTAGATCCCTGCCCTCGGTGCTCCGTCCGATGCTGTAGACGTGGGAGATATGAGAGCACTTGGCTGCTGTTCTCTTCAGGATGCTGTACATCTGTGCATTGGAGGTGTAGGTGAACTGAATGATAGTACTGGGCTCCTGAGGAGTGAGACTGGACAGTGCTTGCTCCTGTCTGGCTGGAGGAGGGACACCAAGATTTAGAGGAAGCCAAGAAGAGTGCTTCAAAAGAGCGTCAGACTTACTCAGACTAGGCAGTATACAGAGCATCAACATGACCTTTACCTTTCAGCCCTGCCAGCGGATCAAAGCAGCCTTCTTGGTCACTGGCAAAGAAGCGGTCACAATCCAGGAAATAAGGCCAGGCCATCTCAATGGCCTCAAAGGCATGTATGCAGTCCTTCCTCAGTGCCTCACATGTGCTCCGGCAGGGTTTGACCATCTTGTCATCTCTGCAGGGTGAGGCCAGTACTGAGCAACCTACAAGACGAATCTCAGGGGAGCACTCCCCATTCAAAAGGCCATGGATGACACTTAGGAGGAGGTACTCTGCTCCTGACTCTGCCTCCAAACGAGTCCGATGACCAAGGATGTTAGGGAATATGGTTCTGGATATAATGTATACATGATTTTTAACAGCATGATTTACATCAACATGTAAAACAATTTAAAAAAAACAGCACCTTATGAGACCGTTGTGTAGTGACAGTTTTTGTTGGCACAGATTTCTTGGCCAAGCCCTGTTACTTACCTAGAGTATTCCAAATCATTACAATAGCCCAGGTTCAGCTCTGTGCATTTAGCTGTTGGAACAGAGTAGATGTAAAGAAAGATAAGGAGTCAAAAAGAGGACACACATGGTTCGACTAAATCATTATTTTTAAGTATTCTTTACATGCTTTTTTTTTCTGCCAGTGCTCAAATATAAAGACTATACTGTAAATCACATATTTACAAGTAGTTTGAAGATAATTCCTTATCTCTTTGGATACAGTTCATATGGATTACATGGTTTGAGTTTTTCACATTCCTTCAGAGCTCTGATGTTGTATGATTATGTGCCATTAGCCCTGACTTGTTATGACTTGTTCACTGTCTCTTGGATGAGAATCAATGAGATAAGTTTTTTTGGGGGGAAAGCACCATTTGCTATCAGCTTTTATAAGATTTTGTGGGAAAACTGCTAATTTGTCTGATATAGCACCTCATCACAGAATAGACAAGCACAAATCCTCCCATACAGGCTGAACCTTGGTACTGCATTTTTTTTCTTTATGTCAGAGATTACAGCTCTATCTCATCTATCTGGAGCAGATGCATGCTGCATCTCGTAGGTACAGCTCTTCTGTTTTACCTGACTCAAGGGTCAGGTCATGGGCTCAAAATTCAACTAAGGCCACGCTCCACGGCTAGGTTTATCCAATCGTTATTCAATCCATGCAGTTAAAAATTTGTCCAGTAAAAAAAAAATGCACATACGTTTTTCTTCATATGCACTGTTGCTGCATCTTCCTGTGAAAAAAATAAATAATACAAACTCAAAAATGTATAAACATCGCTCATTGAACGCTAGATGGAGACATCGTAACAACAATCCAAAGAAGAAACTCCATTTAAAATCACGTTTATTCAGAAACAAACAGCAGCTGGCCATGAGTCTGTCACACACATTTATTCTTAAATCTCCCTTACACGTCTCTGCAGAGTCTAATTTGGCTATTATGTAATAAAACTGAGAAATATGCAGACTAAAAAAGCGCCTATTAGCTGTCTCGAAGCAGAGAATTAAAATGAATAGGTAGGCCTTAAAATTATTTGAATTAGTATCCGGGTAACTTAACATCAGAAGTCGAAAGCAGTCTATCAGCTAAACCGTGTGGACGTTAAGTTCTGTTTTAACTCCCACGGACTCTAAGCATGCATCACAGGTTTGGGTTTGCACGGTACGCGTATTTGTTTGGACCAGATGACCTTACCTAAATACTCGTCTCCTGGATGGCAATTCTGCTGCGCGACGCACAACGAAGTTTTCGCCCAGAAAAGAAACATTACCAAAAGTCCTAGCTGCATGTTGGAGTGCTTTGCGCTGCCAGAAAACTCGGTGTGTGATGTGGCAGTGTGTGTTTGAAGCTGCCACTTTTCGTTTTCTATGCTGGATGATAATTACCACCCACAGGACGGAAACCTCCTTCCTTTGTTTTGTCGGTGCATCCCTGACCTGTAAAAACTGAGGCGAACCAGGAGCGCGGCTGTGCCGATCATATTTCACTGCACAGAGTGCTGTGCGCGTATGTGTGTGTATGTGGGGTGTGGGCACGAGGAAGAAACGTGGCTTGTGGGGGTGGGAGTAAGAAAAGTTTGTGTCTCTGCCTATTATTTGACATAATAGCGCTGCAGAGGCTGTTCACACACCAGTGTATGGATAGATTTGCACCATTAGGGTGTCTGAGAATCTTCATCGACCTTTCGTATTCCCGGCTTTTGTAAGAATAATAAGCCATTACCAAGCTGTAACAGGGATTTAAAGTGCTTAGCAGCAGTTTCCATGGGCTTAAGAGGAAGCAGCAAAAGATTAAAAAATAAGTATGATAGCTTCACAAGATCACAGGTTTCTAATTTTTTCTTTTAACCGTTCAATATTGGATACTTCTTCATTTTTATGCATGAACAGAGACACGTGGAAATATAAGTTTAAAATATGTTCAGTTCATATTAGTTAATAAAAGATCACGATTATAATATTTGACTCACTAGTCTAGACTCATGCAGTATTGCAGTAAAGACTCACTTTAAGTACTCAAATAGAAGACTCGATTTTCATCTGTGGCAGTGGAGTTTATTTTTAAAAGTGCTCTGATATGACAATTTCACACATCTTCTTTGTATCTATTTTTGCACTCTATTTCAGTCATTAACACAAACAAAATGTAAGCATAAAACAATAATAAATGAGCAAATGGACAAATCCAGTGTTATCACACTTCATAGATACATTTCCACAGTACTAAACATGTTGCAGTTTTCATGTGGTTGTGCATCTCCAGGCAAACTAATGAGCCCTATGGAAACAGCAATCTGTAGAGGCTGAAAAGGCTTCGGCACACATCGGAGGTGAGAGGTGCCGTTCAGTATGAATTGTTACGTGTCCTTCACAGTTCTCCCAGTGGAAAATAATGTTCCTTTAACAGTCACATGACACAGTTCTTTGTTACAAAGTCCTTGAGCAAGGCATTGACTTCTTTCAATCTGCTGACCTTTTTGACTTTAAAGACTGTGACCTTTTACAAAAAAGATCAAAGCATTGAATCATTTAAAAATGACCACATCAAGCTCAAGTAATCCTGGCAAGGCAGCTGTCATCTGTGGTGTCAAATGTGCTGCTTCCACTGGTCACAGACAGTAAGTAGTGATCTTTTCCTACAACTCGGCTGATAATACTAACCAGGACCTTTCTGTACTGCTGCCGCAGAAGACAGTAGACGAATGGGTCACTGGAAGCCTTGGCGTAGAACAAGCATTTGGTGGCAACGCCCCAGTAACGAGGGATGCGCACAGAGGGCAACAACTCCACCAACCTGTGGGAGTAAGACAGAAAAAGTAAATTCCACTTCCCCGGATGTGTATTTATAGCATGGAAAGTTGTGGAAACAACAAAAGGCATCTGTTGCCTTCATGGGGGTTCTTCCCCTGTTATATTGGTTTAGAGGCAAGTTGTTTTATTTTTTTACTGTTCAAATAAAGGGTCTAACGCAATCCACTGCAACATTCATACAATGAATGAAACCTTATTAGGGCTAATTATGATGCTGTGTTACAGAAGTAATGACTCAACTTTATGGAAGATGTATACATTCTAGATATATTCGCGACTTAATATTATAAAATATAGAAGCCATTCACATTTTACAACAAAGTTCAGTCAGCTTTGGTGCCATGCTGCCATTCCACTTAACTACACTGGAAGGGTTACCTGGTGATAACATATGGTGAAAAGCAGAGGATGAAGGAGCCAATGAAGATGCAGATCTTTTTAGTGGCGCGCTGCTTTCTCTTCTTCCGTTGCGCTAGGCACCTCTCCTTCACACTGATAAAAAAAAACCACATTAATTTCTGACATTAATAATTAATAAACTCATTAATATGTTACCTAATATTACGCAACCGTTTTTTTCAGTATGGCGTAACTAGTCGAGATTTCTTTTATCCAATTAAGCTGTTTTGAAATCAGAGGCATGTCAAACTTTTTTTTATTTTTTTTATTTAAGAAAACACTCTACCTGGGGTGGATATCAACCAACAGAAGCAAAGTCTGCACTGTAATTACATCTATCCTCTTGCAGTGTGACTTAGCCACTCTCAAAACTTTCAGGTAAGCGAAGCACAAGACGAGGAGGCAGAGCGCAAAGCTGCTACCGTGGAACAGCGCTGTGAAGGTGGCGTAGATTCCCAGCTGAGACACCTGCTCCGAGTCCAGGTGAACTGTGCATGAGGCGTAAGTGTAGCTGTAGCCTCCCCAGTCCATCATCAGCTGAGTGAGAGAAAAGATGAGAGAGTGAAGCCAGGAGTAGGCCACGATCAGAAAAGCGTCCCTGTAGCGCATCTTGCTGGAGTATCTCAGAGGAAATACTACCGCTATCCACCTGTCCATGCTCAGCGCCGCCATGCTCAGCATGGCATTACTGGTGATAAAAGTCTCGGCAAAGCTGACGACGTGGCAGAACAAGTCCCCCAAGGGGTTTGCGCCACTGACCACCCCCAGAAAAGTGGCGGGCATGTTGATAATACTGAGGAGGATGTTAGATAAAGAGAGATTTATCATAAAGATTCCTGGTACATGGGCTCTTAAATCGCTGCTCTGAACGAAACATAGCAGTACCGACAAGTTGGTCAGCAGAGAGACAACAGCTATTATCACAATGGACACTTCCAGAAGGAACTCCGGTATGCTCATATCTCGTGGTTCGTGTTAGCAGCAGCTGTGGGGAGGATGTTATGGAGAGTCCGCCATGCTCTCTCCTTTTGCCCCCCACCAGCTATGACTGATAGTCATTGCCACGTGCCAGACGCGCACTTGTGAGCCAAGCAGAGAGAAAGCGCTGTCCGGTGCTGAAATGCCTCAACAAACCTTCCCGTCAGCGTTGAGATAAATAACTTAAAAGTTGCTTAAGATTTCTAGGAACTCAAATACCACTGATCGCGCCGATATCTCCACTAATGACAGTAGTTTAGTCCAAATTGAAGAGCTGAGCAAAGGATAACACGAGATCGCCGGGTGGTCTCAGCGCTTACTCTCGATCATGCGCACTACCCGGCGCCTCCTCTCTCACTGGCAATGCCGTGCGCCCTGCACGTGCGGTCGGTGACTGGCTCATGTGACGCTTGAACAATATGCATGCGAGCAAGAGTTAATGTGAGAGATGGGGATGTTGTGTTTGCATCCAGCTTTAAGTTTTTATCCCAAAAGACAAGCTCAGCTGTGCTGTCTGTAACTATGGAAGAAGAGCAGAGCTGTGTGTGTGTGTGTGTGTGTGTGTGTGTGTGTGTGTGTGTGTGAAAAGCTTGACTCATCCTAACCACAGCTGCTTCATGCCTTACTCTAACCTTTTATTCTAGATCTGAAACACATACTCACCTTATAATCGAATGACCTGCCTCAGCAAACAGCCCTTTGTCACCATGATGTAACTGTGAAAGCAGATTTGGGTCCCCCATAACATGA
Organism: Neolamprologus multifasciatus; assembly: GCF_963576455.1. Classification (NCBI taxonomy): domain Eukaryota; kingdom Metazoa; phylum Chordata; class Actinopteri; order Cichliformes; family Cichlidae; genus Neolamprologus; species Neolamprologus multifasciatus. The sequence continues at coordinate 7,656,031 of NC_140444.1, read as the reverse complement.
GTAATATCGGGACCACACACACACATGCACGTACACACACACAGACACACACACACACACACACACACACACACACACACACACACACACACACACACACATCTCCATAGCAACAGAAGATCTCTGGTGTCTTCATCACTCTTTGAACTTCATCTTACTTAGCACTGATTTGTTTTGATTTGCCCTCAGTTACCTTCAAGAAGTCATTTGCCAGCGCATGTTTATTTAAATACACTTCTTGAAAGCATCATACGCTGTGTTACGGATCATATAGACTACAAAGGCAGGTTGAAAGGACAGAAGCTGGCAAATTAAGAGAAGACGGACGGAACCTGAAAAGCTGAAGGGAAACTGGATTGAGGGGGAGGAGGAACACGTGTGGGAGAAATGAAGAAAAAAAGATGCTGGTTGTTGTTTTACAAACACAGTGCAGTTTCAGATTGCCTTTACGGGCAGTGTATTTCCATTTGAACTCTTTGATAGATTTTAATCCTCAATAAAAACAGAAAAATACTTTAACGAGTTGGTGGAAACAAGCTTGATGTTACATTACTGTGCCTAAAAACCCCCCCCAAACAATTCAAATCAAGAAGAAAAGTGAAAATAGTACACATTATTTTATTTTAGGTTTACATTTTATGTATGCATTTTTTGTTTATCGCTGTGATGTTAACTTTTCAGTGTTACATATTCCTACTCAGAGGCTGTAACTGGGGCTTAGTTTGTTCTCATTTTGGCAATAATGACATGTCTCCATCTTGACATAGAAAAAAGCCCTTTTTTCACTTCAGTGAAAACCAATAACAGTGCTTTAAGTGCAGTATTGACAGCTCTGTTGCACTGAACTGCGGTATTCTGTTTTCTGTGCTAACATTGTTTTAAGGTTACATGGATAATTCCTGTCACATGTAAAATCTAATGCCTGCACAGTTAGTTCAAACACAGTTCAAACACAATGTGTTTGAAGCCTAAAAACATGTGCGGGCTTGTGAGTGTGACTGATGGACATCTTTTTCCTCATTATACACACATTATTCAGTTTATGTTATCTTAGGGCAGCGAGTGGGCTGTGTTTTCTTTCCTATTTTCTTCATGTGTTTCATCCTCTGTGTCCCCAAAGGCTACATTTATATTCAATTATTAACAGGTTTCTAGAAGATCATATTTACAGTATGTGCTGCAATAGCCTCAGTGATGTACTTTTTCTTCTTTTGGTGTTTTGTCATGCTGCTTTCCTCAGTGGGATTATTGTTATTGAGTGTGTAATCGAATGGCTAAACTGCTGTGAAGAAAAACCAGCACCTCTCAGTTGCTAAGAAGAAGGAAGAAATATCGGGAGAAACAGCAGAAGAGAAAGAAGGAGAAATTACCTTCAGAAACAACCCTCTAAGTGATCTCATATTCTCACTGGGCTTCTGTGGATGGCGAAGCTGTTATGCCAGTATCAGAATAGTGATGGGGAAGCACTTAAGAAGTCCCACTGGCTGGCATCCCACTCAACCTTGAGCCACTGCCTCTGGCTGTTATATATATATATATATATATATATATATATATATATATATATATAGATATATATATAGATATATATATATATATATATATATATATACACACACATACAGAGAGAGAGAGAGAGAGAGAGAGAGAGAGAGAGAGAGATGCTGTGAGTATCTGCGCCATTACGTAACATCACAGTTCCCACTGTCAGCAACATAATACAGAGCTCTCTCTTCACCTTAACTTCATCTTTTATTAATTCCCCGTAAAATATAACAATATTTTTAGTTTCTGTCCATGCATCCATCTGTTAATGTAGCCTTCATTATTACTACTGCACACAAGTCTTTTGTACATATGAGGTATGTATTCCTTTTAATATTTTTTATTCAAGTGTTTGAGAGTTTGCATTTATATTATTTAAGAGTTTTCGCTTTTTTTGTTTGAGTACGAGTAAATTTCATTGTGATGCCGTGGCGGTGGTTTAAGGACAGTCTCTTATCTCTTATGTTAGGTTCCATCATTCTGATATATGGATCCTTGTAGGTGTACTTGGCCTATTTTAAAATGAAACCCATTGGTTTTTATACATGCTTATTCCACTATGTTTGGTGTAGTACTAAAGGCTGCTAGTGACAGAGAGAAGAAGATTGCTCCTTTTTGGCAGCTATGACCCTGATCTGTCTGCTCTATTAAAATCAGTTGGACATTAGAAAGACTTAAGAGGAAGGCGCTCTGTGGTGGTGTTGGTAGCATGCCCCGATGATGCTGATGGTCATGAGAGGAGAAAAAGAGATGGGCTGCCAAGAAGACAAAGACTGTAATCAAATGTCAGGGTGATTGTTTCTGGAGTGTGAGATTCTGGGTGAATGAACAGGTCGTGACCCTTTGAGCTACAGAACAATCACAAACACTAACTCGCTCAGACACTCACATGTCCAGATACACACAGGCCATCAGTTTCTCCAAGGTTCTCTGTCAGTCTTCCTGTTCCTTCCTTCTACTACCTTCCTATTTATTTCACTCTGAGTCACATGTTAACAGTGACTCTACGATACTGTTAAAGGTGTCACTCTTTTTACACTTGTTAATGAAAGGAGGGGACAGGAGTGAAACTACTTCTAATGATGTGTATCCAGGTCAGGTCATACAGACTCAGGTGAAATCTATGATCTATGTGTTCATACATAAGTGTAAAAATGATGCAGATATTTATTAATTTGTTGTTTTTGGATTTCACCCAACAGATAGATGATAGACAGATTGATACTTTATTGATCCTACAAGGAAAACTGTTGTGTTGTAGCATCATAATAAAGAGCAAATAAATAGTACAGTCTACAATAAACAACAAGTAAGTAACACCGTTAAATAAATGTGCAATCTGGCAACCCATCAGCTAATATAGTGATGTAGCCTCAGGGGGCCAAAGGCAATTTTAAAGGCTTCTGGTGCAGCAAGCACATATTCAAGCCAAGCATCCCCGTTCAATCTGAAAGCCACTGTTTACAAATAGAGATAAATGAAATAAAACTAATAACAGGCTAAATTTTCTGTATATCATTACAGTAAATAATAAATAAAGTTGTGAGGTGATTGCAATGCAAGTTTTCACCTTTAATTCAGAAGGTTTTACAAAACTATTGAATTGCAGTCCTTCTATGTATGGTTCCCCATGTTCAGTGGCTCAAAAGTAATGACAAATGACCAACATGATCATTTATCATTGTATTGTATTGTAAAAAAAAAGTTAAAGAGATTAAAGATTAATCTGGAGTCGATTTTGAGTGTTGAATTAACATTTTAGAGCAGTTCACTAGAAATATCGATATGAGGTGCAAAAAGATGTCAATGCAAGTGAAAGGGGCCATCACGTCACAGTACCAGCTCTGGGACTCCGTGTTTTTTGATTAATTTATGTTCTTGGATTTGTTGTTTCTCATGGTTTTGATTCTCACTATTGTTTTCTGCTTATTCAATAATTCAATTCAATTCGATTTGATTTATATAGCGCCAAATCACAACAACAGTCGCCTCAAAGCATTTTATATTGTAAGGTAGACCCTACAATAACACATACAGAGAAAAACCCAACAATCAAATAACCCCCTATGAGCAAGCACTTTGGCAACAGTGAGAAGGAAAAACTCCCTGGTTGGCTCAGGGAGGGGCGGACATCTGCTGCGACCGGTTACAACTGGTCTTTAGGTTTCTGGCTGTATCCCAATTCAGGGTCTGCAGCCTTAAAGGCCGCATTTTAAGGCCGATTACGTCACAGCGACGCGACGAAGGCTGTCCCAATTCGAAAGCTGCTCGCAATGCGGCCCTCAAATGCGTCCTTCATTTCCCTGAATTTTAAGGATGTGGCGGTGTAGACTTCGTGGCCCAACATATCCCAGAATGCATAGCGCGGCGGTGGGTGTGGATAATTTTGCCGGAAAAAAAAACAGCGGATGAGGGGCGCCTGAAGAGTAACTTAGTAAACTAAGTATTGAATATTATGTCACTTATTTATGTGAAAATCTTTAATAACGAAGAACATTAAAACATTACTGTTGGCCACATGTCGGCAAAGTTATGTGACATTAGTGACGTTTGTACTAACTTGGTTTTAAAGCCTTTACTTTAAAATATACGCCGTTCAATAGCTGACCTTAATCAGAGAATGATCAAAGCTCATGTAGAAACAAACAAACAAATGAACAAACGATATTCTCCTTCATTTTTTGTCAAACAATGCTGTATGAAACGTTTCCAGCTGTTAGTATCATGGTTGCTAGGCAACCTGGGCAGCGCGACGGAGGCTAGACCGTCCCATTTCGCAAGCCTTGCACTTCCGGCCTTAGCGGTCTTTGAGTACGCGGCCCTTGTGGACCGTTAAGGCTGCAGACCCTGAATTGGGATACAGCCTAAAACTAAACACATTGAAGAAAGGAACACAGGACCTCTTCAAAATAAAACAGGAAACATAATGAAACGCAGACATGACTGCATGAACTTTACGACAAAAGACACGCAGACATGAAAAGCCCTTGAGGATCGTTGAGGCTGCGTACTTTAAGGCTGCAGACCCTGAATTGGGATACAGCCTCTGTCTCCGTGCCTCCCGTGTGTTCCTTGTGTCACATCTAGTCAAGTTATGTTTTCATGTCTTTGCTTCTCCTTGTTTCAGCGTCAAGTCCGTGTCTCTGTGCCTGTCTACTGTTTCCTGTTTTGCTTTGACGGTCTCATGTCCCATGTTAGTGTTTTCAGTTTTGCTTCTTACAGGTGTCGTTGTGTGTGATTGCTCCCAGCTCCTAGTGTGTCTCATTCCCTGATTATTCCTCTGTGTATTTAAGCCCTTTGTCTTCCTCTTCCTCTTCATCTGTGTATCATTCGCTGCATTCCTCACATCTTAAGTTTCTGCTTTCTTTTTACTTGTTTCTAGTTTTTCTCTGAGTTTAGTCATTGCCTTCCTCCATTTTTGTTTATGTTTTGCGCTATCATAATTAAGTATAAGTCCGTTGTATATTCCTTACTGCAGGGGTGAAGGGAGTGCCAAGCATTGCAAAGACCAAAGTCGCTCATATACTGCTTGATTATATTTGTGGACTGCCAATTGCACTGAGTTCCTGCTGCATTGAGCGTATCAATTTTTCCATTTAGCCCCAGGTTGAGGTCACCCCCAAGAACGATTGTGCAATCTAAGTGTTGAGAGAGTGTAGTAAAAAATCAGTGGAAGAATGAGGGGTCATCAACATTTGGACCATTTATACTTACAATACATAGTTTTTTGTTAAGTATAGATAGCTTAACGATTAGGAATCTGCCCTCTGGATCTATAACTGTGTCGAGTACTGTGAAATTAATATTTTTATGTATTAAAATTGCTACTCCCCTTTGTCAAGAATTATAACAGGCTGAAAACACATTAGGAAACATCATTCAAATCTGTTACAGGCCTGTGAGTCTCTTGTAATAAAACAGTCTGTAGGTTTTTAAGTTGATTAAGTATTTTTAACCTTTTTTCTCTGGAGCATAGTTCGTTCAGAATAAAAAAGTCAATAGTTTATTTACACAGAAACACCAGGTGAAGACATATACAGTGCGAGGGGTCAGGAAGTCCAGGGAAGGAAAGGAGTCCACAAAACACACTCCACTCCCACACTCTCCACACTTCGTTCCGAACTCTTCATCGAGCACTTACGCTCCAATAAACTCCACGCCACACTGCCAGACTTGGGGACAGGACAGGAAACAGGAACAGGTCTGGGAATCTATTCACAAATAGAGCACAATCAGAAACCACTGTAGGGTTGCAGAAACAACGATTACTGAGGTTACTCAATGATCCAGCTAAGAAGCGCACTGAGCCACTATTTTAAATAGTGGCTTGGCAATCACACAGGTCAGCGGCAGGTTGATTATGCCAGATGTGTGGGCCAAGGGCCGGAGCCCAACATGAGCTCCACTCAGGCAGACAGAGGAGAGGAAGGAGAGAGAGAGAGAGAGAGAGAGAAAACAATAACAATGCAAACAATTGGCCCAAAACTAGGTCAGCCAGGAAGACACGGGGACAAATAACAAAAACTTTAGGAGTGGTCAAATCAACAATATGTTACTTTCTTAAAAAGAAGGAATGCACTGATAAATTCAGTAATGCCAAAAGGTCTGAAAGACCACAGAAGACAACTACAGTAGCTGATTAGTGAATTCTTTCCGGGATTAAGAAAAGCAGCTTCACAACATCTTGACAAGTCAAAAACTCCGTCAAGGAGAAAAGCATATCGCTGTCACAGTCAAGAACGTGCGCTGCAGATTCACAACACGGTGGATACGTCTGGTTACACTCAAGAAAAGACCAGATTAGTCATTGCTAGAAAACATTTAAAAGAAGAATCTACTGTGGTTTAGAGAGGCAAAACAAAAGTTTTTCAAAGCCCTAATTGTATATATTTTCTCTCTACTGGCACTTTGACTCACTGCCTTTATGTCATTAAATTATTTTTGGGGTATCTTGAGTCATCCCAAGTCATGTTAGAATTCTATATAATTTTAATGTGTGTACAAAAATTGTTTGTATGCTTATATTTACAGACTTAGTTCCTCGAAAGTGTCATTGAGGAAAGATTTTAATTGCTTTCAATCATTGCCATCTGCACAGTGTTTGCATTTCTTGCCAGGCACCAAAAAACTCTGACAGGAAAACTGATAACTTGATGGGTCTTTCGACTTGGCATCAGCCTGTAGGTTTAGGTTGTGATAAAGTCAAACAGTGCTGTTTTGGCTTCCAGAAAACTAAACGTGTCAGGCCCGTGGCAGAGATAAAGTCAATTTGTGTCCTCTTGTTTAGTGTACACTGAGCACATTTTCTGATTTCTCTCTGCTAACCCTCTGCCAAGGGTTAGCTATGAAAACTCTATTTGAATCCCAGACCATTAGAGAGCATATGTTTCTCTTCTTTCCAGTTATGCAAGATTATAGTTCCCGTTTTCCTTGGCTGACTAGTAGTTTATTTTCACAAAGATACACTCCAGATGTTTCTTATTTGGAAATATTAAAGGGGATTTCTAGATGCTGTATCCAAAAATTTACTTCATTACTGTGCATCTTGTCAACAACATCGATGATGCTTCACAGATGATAAACATTTATAACAGAATGATCATGCTGAAAGCTAAACATTCAGTTTAGAGGATTTTTTTCCAAACAGCAGTAAAATGTTGCCTTAGGTATGTACACCAACTTTACCCACTGAACTCTGTGCCCAAACACAGCAGGCATTACTCTCATTAAGAGATTTAACCAACTATCCAGCTACAGCATGACGCAGGAACACAACGGCTGATTACACACATAAAGATACCACGTGGCATTAACCACCACATACATTGCCAGTGTGAAAGCGCACACTCACACCCACACAGAGGGTGCAAGATGTGGAAATGTAGCTGAATTATTCAAAATCCAGAGAAATGCTTGTGCAAGAGGAGACAAGGGAAAAGTCCACCGACTAGATTTACAAAGAAACAAAGAAAGACAGATAAACACACAAAAAGAGAACGAGAGGGGGAGATGCATGAGTCAGCAGTCTGCCAGAAAACAGGAGTTGAGAGACATAAAAAGAGCTCGGAGGATTTAGCTCTCGCTGGAGTGCTGACAAAACGCTCACTTTACTGTGGCTGTTTTGTTTATGCGTACTTGTATTGCTTATGTTGTGGGGACCTCAGTGTGCTACTCGGTCACATTTTGGAGACCAGCCTTCATACTGGGACAAATTATTTTGATTTTAGGATGAATTTTTGGTTTCAATGAGACAAAGTCAAGTAATAGTATGGTTGGGTTACAAATGAGCGTAACTCAGTGTTTGTGTGTGCGGCAGTCTGTTTGTGAGGAAAGTCTATTAAACATGGGCAAATATTTCCTTCTATATTTCTTTTAAAATAATTTTTCTTAAAAGCATGAAGTGAAATTGTAACTTGTAGCCTTAAAGAGACAATTCAACATTGTAGAAAAAAACGCATCGTAGTCACAAATATTCAGCCACACCAAGAAAGCGGGTTAGCCTAGCATAGCATGAAAATGAAGCAGAAAAAGCACAACGTGTAGCTTTTAACACATTCATTTGTGGACATATAGTTATTATAAAAGAGGCAGCCTCGCAGTAATGGCAACACTAAAGTGTCTATGTTATTTTTTTCAGCGTAAAATAAAATAACAGCGAATCATAAAGTGAAAACAGTGTAACAATGTAATAAGTGTTGGTTTTAATAATAATTATCACCTAAACCTGAACGCTACATGGAAAAAGACACCGAGTCACACCTCTTTGTCAGGTGTTTTCAGTCCCATTGTTCCATGTTTATAAAATCATGTATTAAAAGTGTTATGTATTTAAAATACAAAATATGAGTAACTGTATTCTGTTACAGCTACTGGTTAAATAGGTGATAATTAGAACAAAGTTACTTGAACAAAGTTACTTGAAATAAATAGATTACACGGTAGCGTTTTCCTGTTTCATATGTTAGGCTATCCCCGCTCTTATTTTGGTAATTCCACACTGGTGGAAACTAGGGCTGGGTATCGTCACTGATTTCTAGAATCGATTCAATTCCGATTCACAAGGTTCCCGAATCGATTCGATCCACGATTCGATTCGGTCCACGATTCGATTCAATTCGATTCGATTCACTTCGATTTCAATCTGGGAAATTTCGACAGTCAGAAATATTATAATTCAGATCAGGACATTTACATATTTTTGTATCTATAAAAAGGAAGCTGACACACGCAAGACTTTATCAAAGGTGTGAGCGTCACAGCAGATGCCTTTGTGTCAAAGTAGCTGAAGATAAAACACAGAAAAACATGAAGGTGATTTTACTGTTCTGGGATTTTATACAAATATTCTGCAGTACATCAAAAACGAAAGAAAACCATTAATCAACACATGAACATCACCTCTGAAGTTACAGAGGTTTTATTAGAGACACAGCTGAGCGTTTTGCATTTTGCATAATTTTAAAAAGTTAAAATTTGTTCAGCATTGAACGGCAGAAATTAGGTTTTCTTTTCGGAAGTATATAAAACGAAAAAAAAAACGTCGGCCGACAGCGCTGTAAACAAAGGTAGACTTGTGCGTAACAAGCAAGCGAATAATGAAGAAAACAGTACAGAGAGAGAGAGAGAGAGAGAGAGAGAGCTGTGCATCGTGGTGAAGCAAAACAGTAAAAGTCAGAGTGAATTCATGATGATGTTTATGTGAAGCTTAGTTTGGATCTTCTTTTGCTGCTGGTTCAGTCAATATTGTTTGGAGAGAGATAAAACCTGCAGCTTAATCAGCGCACAAAGGGCGTGAACACAAAGCGCGGACCCGCCCACAGATCAGAATCAGCGAGCTGTCGGCTTTCAGCCCCGACCGTGAGAAAGGCGATCACTGATCTCACTGATTCTGATCCGCGGGTTGCGCTGTGTGTTTAAGTCTTTGTGCAGAATCGTGTTCCTACTGTCATTTACTGTTTTAGCTGTTTGGTGGTTGTTGAAATTTTGTGAGATTTCACCAGAGATTCTGGCATTTCGGGCAAAATAAATTTATATTAAAAAATCGATTCAGGATTTTAATGAATCGATTTTACGTTATCCAAGCCAGAATCGATTTTAATCGATAAATCGATTATAAAAACCCAGCCCTAGTGGAAACCCAAATAAAACATGCAACGAGAGGCTCTAATGTTAGTGTCCTGTTAATGTTGGTAGTGTCAGTTACACAATGAACCCGGAGCCAGGACATCAAACCCAGCAGGAATGCATTTCCTACTTGGAAATTCCGACACCACTTTATACTTTAATTGAAAGGAAGGTTGTGTATAGGAAATGAATTACTGCTGTACCATGTGTGAAACGAAATGAATGAATGAATGAATGAATAAATATTTAAAGAAGAAAGGGATGGGAGAAATCTGACAGTGACACGCAAACTCTGTTTGCCAGCAACCAACCTGCTCTCAGCGTCAAAAGACTCCACCTCCAACATCTGGAAGTATTAGCCTGCTGCAACCATCTTGTTTTAGTTGTTGTAGCTACCTGGTTTACTACCACTTTACACAGTATCTTCGATGTACAATTGGTGATTTATTACTATTACTGAAGGCCACTCGGCAGCGAGCTAACATTGTTAGCTGGCGTTAGCTGAGGTTAGTTCAAACTGTTAGACTTGATGGATAGCATTAACAACCTGCTAGCTGCAAATAATCATGTGCAGTCCTGAAAGCAGACAGAAAGAAACATATTACTGATACAGAAATGGTTTACTATACAAGATCACTGCAAAAAGCGCAGCTTTATGTCCACCCTACTGTTACTCATTTTATATTAAGATTTAAAAATCTAGTTGGTATTGGTATGGCGAGTAACCTTCAGTAATAGTAATAAATCACACAGCAATAGTACATTCATGTAGTTGTAAAAAGCTTGATAATATATTAAGTAATCCAAAGTATTCAGAATACATTAATCTAACTGAGTAACTCAACAGAATGCATTACAAACTACGTTTGGGGGCATGTATTCTGTAATCTGTAGTTGAATACATTTTAAAAGTAACCTTCCCAACACTGAACATGTGTGGGTAACTGATGACAGAGGATAAAGCAAACTAAAAATAGTGGCTGCAGTCTGAAAACCAGAAGAATGAGCAGGAAAGACCATAAAATGTTATAGAGCTGATAAGATGCTGCATACTTGGTTGTTTTACTGTCCATATGTAACTCCTTACTACAAGCTAACCTTTCACATACCAGTTTTGGGAGCTGTTGATAACTTGAAATGTTGATAGTGGGAGTTCAAAATACAGACGATATCAGATCCGCTATCATGAGTGTCTGATATTAAAACAATTCTTGCATAAGTTTTAAGCTTAGTGAATATTTATAAATACTGCAATATCAAACAGTAGGATTTAATGCCAAGCACATTCACAACTAGAAATATTAAATGACCGGTCTTCCAGAAAAGGGCACCGTGTCTCCTACACAGTTTCCAAGTGTTTTATAAGCTCTGCAGTTAGTGCCTAAGGGCTAGGCATCTGAAAAATAGACACTGGTGACTAATTTTCCTTCTGAAAAACAAACTAGAAGTCAAAGAAAGAAGAGTTAGACAGGGAGGGCATCAGCAGCTCTGGCATATCTGCATATGTTAAATGCATGAAATAATGAAAGTAAATGTGTATTCACTCTTTCCCCTTTAGTATAATCAAAAGCAGCACATCTGTCATTTACTAAACCCACGTGGAACCACTGTTAGAATGGGTTGATAGGACGTATGTGTAGCAAAACAGAGAAAAACAAGTGAGAACTCATCTCCTGTCACTCTGAAAAAGCCAACTCTGAAGTGACTGTGGACTATTTCCAAAAAAGATTTCAACAAAAACAGGCCGTACTTTGAGAGGAATGCTTGGAATTCAAGCTCTCGTTAAATTTTAGAAAACCGACCTCTGGGAAATATAATCTGAAGTGTCCTGAAGTGCACGTCATTCCAAGAATAGTTTTGCACTTCACTGTGTGATAAATCAACTTATGTTTGCAGAAGAGGAAATTTTTTCAGCAAAATGCTCAACGCAACAGCACATGGGTGTATTTAATTTTTTCTAACACTAATTGTCCAGTTGTGGAGCATCACTGTGTGAAAAACGTGGTGTATTGCTGTGTTATCATCCACGCTGAGGATGTTTGTGTGCCTGTGTGGGAGGTAGGTTGAAAGACTAACAGATTCACTCTGTAAAAGTCTGGTAGCTTTGCCTTTTTGTTTTTTTAGAGTAAATTGCCCACGTTAGTAGTGATCAGTAAGCCATGAGTCATAGAGAGTAGGATTTGAGACAGATGGGTGTAGTTAGGGCCTGTACTTCTGTAACACCACAGTTTAACAGGGTTTCTTTTTTTTTTAAGCCAGTGCAAGCTGTCTATGCCAAATGCTCCAATCTGTGGTCTTGACCCTTAAACTTCCTCTAAATATAAAAGTTTACTATAAACACAGTCTCTTACTAGAGGTTGCCAGTAACACAGGTCAAACCTAATACTGTCAAGTGTTTACTGTTACGGACGTCTCCAGTTCACTTCCTCAATTGGACGAAAACCCACAGATATGCACAAATCCAAAATCAGAAGGGTTTTCTTTTCTTTTTTATTATTAGATCATTAATTAAACAGTTACATTCCCTACAAACAGATAAATTCATCCCTGGATATTCCGAGTGGCACATAAAGGTCCCGTGTGTGTTTTCAAGCATCGAGGAGATGATGTTGCTCAGCTTCCATTAAGTGCTGCTGATGGGACTCAAAATGCCATCAGGTTCTGAGGTCACTGATGACTCACAGTTTGACATTATAAGGGACGTTATGATTAACCCCTAATATGAATATCTGTTAGCCCTTAACTCACAAAGCATCAAAAGCATCATCACCATTTTTGTGTGAACATGTAATTGAGCTGACGGTCCATTTTTCCCCATGGCTGCCTCTCCTGGATGTCTAAGGTCTCTGTCTCTGGGCCTTTACCCTGGACTCTTACCATAAACTGAACACTGACAGATGGGAGCTAAAGTGTGGGTGGCTTTGAATGAAACCCTGGCGTGGAATGAGCGGAGAGACAGTAAAAGAGGCAAGGATGAAAATCCCTGAAAATGTCCTTGAAAATTGAAGAATTTCTCCAAGATGTGAAATATCCCGTGTTAAATGTGCAGCAGTGAGATGGCTGGAAAAAAAAAAGTCAGGTTGTTATTTATTTCACTTCAACACCAAGATATCAGATTAGATTGACAGCACCTTGGTAACATTACATCACAAGTGTCATCCGACTGTGATTCAAATGCTGATGATGGCTGAGTCATAGAAAACAGAAGACCACAGACAAAAGCACAAATATGGAAATCCGTCTATCCTTTGTAAATATCAACACTTCACCGAGTTCTTTTGATTCCTCAGAGGCATCCAATGGAAGACAAAACACTGCTCAGTAGACCATTTAACACTTTATTACTTCTAGAAGAAAGATGCGTCCTTCATGACACGTTGCTGCGGATCTCAAAATGTTGGTGTGGCCCTAACAGTTTTATTACAGAAGCTCATTCTAGTCTAAACAACAGTGTCTCAGTAACTTTCCACTAGAGCTGGTCCCCTCTTATCTACATTTTCCCAAGCAAGCGTGAGCGAGAGTCTACAGCTTTCTACTCCCCAAGGACACATGGTCTCATGCCTTTATTTTTCAGGGCTGTGTCCACTTAATACTACACTATATAACTTTATAACACTGATTAATGAAAAAGCATAGCATTATTGAGGCACTGTAAATTATTTCCATTTTCTTAAATGTGTCACAGGGCGAGAGGTAACATACAACCTAGAGATATCCAGGTTGTCTATTATGAAAACCTTATACATAAAAAAATCAATAAATAAAATAGTTCCATCTGTATACAATTGATCTTATTAAGAAAGCGGTTGAGAAATTATGTACCAACAAACAAAAGTGAAAAGATACAGCAACAGTACAGATCAATTCATGAAAGTTTGAGGTTTAAGATCTTTATAAAGAATATCAAAATCTGGAATAATGTGTTTAAAAATGTTCAACATCAACTATTTTTTCCACATCTTAAAAGCACAATCTTTGGATCGGATAGAGGAAAAATGGGATGTTTTACACCCATGTGATGTCTCGAGGTTAATAAAGAATTCTTTTTGTTTATAGAAAATGAGACATTATCCCTATATTGTTTTTAGCACTATGATTCACACTTGGAATCCATCTATCCTTCCATTTTCTTATCCCTAGCCTATCCCAAGTGTCACAGGGCGAGAGGTAATATACACCTAGAGATATCCTGGTTGTATATTATGAAAACCTTATATATCAAAAATCAATAAATAAAATAGTTCCATCTGCACGATTGTCTCTCTGACAGTCTTACGTGCTGTTGAAATGTTTAACTGTCTCTTCTGCTTTAAGTGCAAAAGGATGCAATCAGAAACCAGAGCTATATATAGACTTCGATAGTGCAGCAGTCCTTTAAGATGAGCGTTTGAGCAATTGCCACGTTGGGAGGAAATTCTTTATTCTCCACCTGCCATCTAGTGGACTCTTTGGGAATCATAAATTGTGTTTATTTCAAACTAAATTATATTTGGCCTCTAGATGGCAACACCTTGACTGGGTTGCATAGGGAACGCACTAATCTAAAGTACAAACAGTGTACAGAAGAGTATATGTTGTGCTTTAGATGCACGCAGAGATATCTGTAAAACTCTGGCTTTACTGTAAAAACACATGGCCTTTGTTGTTGAGTGAAAGTTTATATTTAGTGTGGGCTTAGATATATTGTTTTAGTGTGGACACAGCTGTGTCCTCTGCCTTACTGAAGTAGTCTGGCGCTCTGCTATAACAATCTGTCTTGGCAAGACTAGAAAACACCGCCCACACTCCAACAACTGCTCCATCAAGTCACACGCTGAGTGCAGCACAGAGAACTATATTAAAATCAGTCTGCGAGGACCGGCTGAAATGGTAGTTATTTGTTCACAGCAGGAGTCACTTATTAGCTACATTTCCTCCCTGTTTTTCCTGTTTATGAGCCCAGCAGCCTGTCTTTCCTTTTTGTTCTTCCAGTTTGTCTTTGCTTCCTTGACCTCTGCTTGTTCCAGCCAACGGTAACCAGACAGAGTCTTTGTTTAAATAAACAGGAAGGGTTTTCTGTCTGGGCTCAGTTTATGATGTGTGGACTTACAGGGAGTTCAAGTGGGTTACAAGGTCATTGCTGAGGTCATTTCAGCATGGAGGAAGGCTTTTAGAATGATAAATAAACCAAAACAACACTATTCAAAAGTATAAGCATATATGTAGTATGTGCAAAATGTCAAGCTACTGAAAGATATTTTTCTGCCATCTTAATTTAATTTGGCTTTCGCATAAGTACTTTCAGGCTTAAGAGTTCAGGTTATGTTATGACTGAAGATTTTCATTTCCAAAACAGGAAAGAATACAACCAGCTCTTCCCTGTAACAGGATTTTACTCATAGTGTCTGTGTTCCGTATGTGGAGGTGTTGACTTGGGTTTGTTTAAATTAGGAGAAAATCTTTCCAAGAGAGAGGATGGAGGAGGGATGAGAAGACATAAACAAAGGAATGGAACCTGCCTTCTGGAAAGCAGCTGCTGAACAGACGAGACAGAAAAACACACAACTGCACAGATCCTTCTTGGAAGCTTTTATTCTAAAGCGCCTTAAATATACAGTGCAATGGATTCTACTGAGCTGTATTTTGAAGTCTGTGTTAAACTACAGTATTTCAAACTCTACCAAAGCATACATCATCAGGCTAGTTGGGAAAGGAACTGCTCTTTTCCGTTCTCTTGTTTTAATAAGAAATCAGTTGACATATTGAGTCCTGCCTCTTCACAACTAAAAGATATCAATTCTCCCAGTTTTCAATGTACCAAAAGCTGTGGGTGGATATTGAAGAGTAAGTCATCGTTCCCTCTGCGAATCTCAAGTAGGAGTGGCTGGTCGCTCTGCAACACCTCATGGATGTCTTCAGTGGTCCTGACTGGCTTTGCGTTCAACTTCACTATAACGTCACCTTCCCTAATCCCTCCTCTAAGACATGGAAAAGAAAAGAAACTCGAGTCAACCATTTACTACAAGCGTGCCAGAAAGAGAAAAAGAAGATTCAGACTTATAATGACATCATTGTCCATAAATCTGCAATCACTTTCTGGAAGTATGAAACAGGGTGATATCATTTGTGTGTGTGTGTGTACTTTTTGCAAGTGTGTGAGAGCATACTTTTCTGCTGGAGTGTTAGGTATGACTTGCCGCACCAAAACTCCACTACTGATGTCGGGGAAGTCTGGGTTATGAAGTCGCAACTCTTCTACAAGACTGTGGCACACGTAGGACACAATATTAATGCTATTAACACATTTTTACACATTAGGATTTCAATTATGTAAAAAAGGAAGTGCATCACATAAAACTAATTCCCTTTTTGGACATACTCAGACATGCAAACATTTGATTGTCTATGAAACAGCTCCTGCTGACAAATCAAAGGTAAAGTTGTTTGGCTACAGAAAAAGTAGACAAGCAGCAATACCAGCTCCTGAAGCCAACTTATGTTTCCCATAGAATAACACAGAATTTGTCGGTTTGTTTGTTAAATGATTTATTTACAAAACAAATGTTGCTCTTAGTATTATTTGGGTATGCCACCTTTATCTGTAGTAGGACGTGTATTAAAGAACATTAGTGCAAAATGTATTTTCTCCTTACAGTCTAATATGTGTGTGACTTTGTAACAACTTACGCTTTGGTGATGGTGACCATCCAGATGCCTAAAAAATATCTCTTAACTTGGGATGCGTCTGAAAGCACAACAATATAACCATAATTTAAACACAGCCTCGTGCAAAGGTCAAGTTGGGCTGACGGGGAAAGATGAGCTGAGAAGACAGTTAACCCTTTAAGATCTACCATAGAACCAAGTCTGCCAGAGCTTATACTATATTTTTACATGTTGTAGTGCCATTTTTTGGAGCATTTCAAATTCATATACATCAATGCAACCATTATAGCCAAATTTTTAATAATATGTCTGCATTAAGTGCATAGTAATTACATAAATTGCAAAAAAGTGCAATAAACTACAAAAAAAATTGAAAATCGTTTTTGTTTTTTTAACATATATTTCTAGTTAGAGAAATTTAAGAGGCTTATCCCTCAAAACTGTAAATACAAAAAAGTTGCACAAAATAGTTTCCCACCACAGGAAATTTATTTTAAGTGTCTTCATAGTTTTATTTTTGAAATACAACAATTTTTATATACTGCAGGAAAAACGAAAATAAATATTATAATGCAAATTTGCAAAAAAGCAGCATATGCATCAAAATAAACTATTCCCAGCAGTGCAATATGAGTCCTAAGGATCCCAGAAACGACACAGAAAGTCATAAAGTCAAACATAACTTTTAAAAACACCAGTATAGGCTCATAAGGCCGTGATGGTAAAAAAAAAACTACATTTCCACAAAATGACGTCACTTTCGGTTTCGGGCAGGTCATGGCGGACATGCGATAGTTCACGGTGATGGACGTAGGAAGTGTTACAAACAGCTGATCGGTAAAGCGTGTTTCTGGAATATTATATTTTTGTTGCTGCAAGTGCTTTTTATGCAGTTTTTGCAAAGCTATATGTGGAAGGAAACTGTGACCGAGGACAAGCTGATGGCATAAGATGTAAGTACAACTCCTCCGGTTTCATATGCAAAAAAAAGTATTGCGCTAGTTTACGTGGTTGCGGTGCTACCGGGATTTAAAAATAGTTACGCAAAACAGAGCGTGCGGCTCACCGGCTTTAAAGGGTTAATAACTATTTTATTAAACACATATTAAAATATAAATGTAACCATTAAAATTATAGTCCAAATCCTGAGGATTTCATTTGTTATTAAAGATCTATTAACTTTGAGTCTACACTCTTAACTGCATGTTTTGCCATATTTTGACATATATGAAAATAGTTATAATATTTGCACAAAAACGTCTTGTCTCTCACCTGCATCAGACTGTGGTTTGTCCATTTTTCTTTTCTGCTGTCTCTTTTCTGTCACAACAAAAGCCAGTCAGAGTAGTAGTTAATGAAAATTAGAGACATATACTGGGGGAAAATAGTCATTTAAAGATATTAGATATTTTAGATAATAAGATGATAAACTTCACAAAAAAAAAAAGTCACCATCTTTCTTGTGTTTAATCTGTGACTCTGAGAGAAAGCGGCTGATGCGGTCTGCCGGTATAGCGAAGGAAATTCCTGCTGTCACTTTAAGAGTGTTGATTCCAATCACCTCGCCATCCTGAAGGAAACACAAACACATGTAGAAAGACAAACAACATGATGGCTGCCAAAAAGGACTTGATGCTGACATAAATATCAGCCAGTAAGAACTGAGAAAAATATGTCAAGATTTCCAGAAAAAAAAACTGCATCAGTTGGTAGAGCCGAGCATGTGGCACAACTACAGCTGCTATGATATATTGATAAAAACACAATGCATGTGCCTTTTTAAACGTGCACTCGTTTATGGCGTTATAAATGTGTCATTACACAGAACACTTTAAAGCATGTGACACATGATGTGTCACGATTGTGTCCCAGTGTTACTGCAGTCAATAAAAATAAACTGCATGTTTATACTTTGAGATTTTCTATAATTAATATTAGTAGAACTCCAGAATTGGAGTAACAGCTATAGCCGTTATAGCTAGAAAAAGCAGAAATAGTGGTACTGATCAGTGTATTATTTGGTGACTGTAATGTTTTAATCACTGGCCACAAGAAAATATGCTTGAACAAATCTGTAAATCAATTTTGAGCCATTTTGAGTTCATAGTTCATGGGACACAACCATTTTTTTCAACCATATATATTTAATATGTGTAATATACTGAATTATATTTATGAAATAGAGCCGTTTCTATTTATTAGTGCTCTTTTGCTATATTTTTCAGCCACTGTATTATTTCACTTAGTTTAGTTTAGATAGTTCCTCTTTTTGTTATTTTGGAGCAACTGTGACCACATAATTTTCTTAAGGATTAATAAAGTGTTTTGATTCTGATTTTGTGTTTGTTGAACATCTGGATTTCCTATTTTCATTTCTTGTTCTCGTAGAGCGTGAGTTTTATTTTTTTATGATATCTTGTGTTTTGATATTAGCAAGCGTTTCCATGTGTGTTCGTTTGTTAATTGTTAGTGTTTTACTTTGAAGGTTTGCTTTCTTTCGTGTCTTGCGTCAGTTTTGCTTCCTGTGCTCCTCTCCCTACTGTCATCCATAATAATTTTTCCGTAATTATAACCCTGTCGTCCCTTTTTACTGTTGATCTTTGGAATTTCCTGTGTGTGCTCCTCCACTTCCCTTTCTGTC
The DNA here is from genome assembly GCF_963576455.1 of Neolamprologus multifasciatus. NCBI lineage: Eukaryota > Metazoa > Chordata > Actinopteri > Cichliformes > Cichlidae > Neolamprologus > Neolamprologus multifasciatus. Next base: position 7,637,076 of record NC_140444.1, on the reverse strand, counting down.
CAGTTTATTTTCTTTGGAATTAACCTGGTACTTTGTTCTTCTTTCTAGATTCTCTGGGTTTTCGTGACTCTTAACTTTGTGCTTCTTGGAGTACTGTTCAGCTGGTAAAGCTCACATTTTGTTTGCATTCTGTGCCTTGTTATGCACACATCTACAAAGCTATTTGTGACAGTTAATAGTTTCTTTAAATGTGCTGCAATACATACAACAAAATCAGGTATAATGTCTGTAGTGTATATCACACTTAAGCTCCCTCTGTGCTTTGGGGAATAATACGTTTGTGATATTCAGGCTCATATGAATATCACAAACTCATAACTGTTTATGCTGCGTTAGTGAAAACTCCGTTCTTTGTTTGAGGCCAAACTGAAAACACTCCAAAATCAAATGGATCATCTACTGTACCTTAGAGAACACCACTTACCAAGTTAACAAGAGGTCCTCCCGAATTGCCGTACTTGACACAAGTATGGAAGATATAAAATAGAAACAAGCACAACAGTAATTCTTACACATATGGGAATATTAAAAGACAATTATGTAGTTCAATAATGTAATCAATGTGTATAGATGCAGATATTTAAAAATGTTTCACGTTAATAATAGCATCAGTTTGGATGTAGTCCATGTCTGAGTCCTTTATGCCCAGCTCTTTGCCATCTCTTTGTGCAGTGCTGACGATGCCGGTGGTGACGGTGTTCTGCAAGGCGAAAGGGCTGCCAATGGCAACCACAAACTCTCCTGGCCTCAGATCAGCCGAACTGCCCAGAGACAGCACGCGAAGTTTCTTCTGCTACAACAAGCACAAAAAAAAAAAAAAAAACACTCAAAAAATACCAGCACACAGGCGAAAACACGAGTATGTCAGAACAACACAGATGAAAAGAAGAAAAGACATTTAGAGGAAGAGGAATAGTTGAAAGCTTACAAAACTCAGCAGGTATTTCAGACAGGGGTGTGAGATTACACACATCAGCGCTCTGTCTGTGACTCACGGAGCTAGTGTTTATGAAAGTCTTATTAATGTCTAGCAGAAAACTGTCAGATGTTGACAAAGAAATGTGTCAGGATGTGGGCTGTGTGGTTTATGTGGGCTCGTTTAAGATTTATGGATGTAAAAAAAAATCTAAAGATTCATGTGTTTATATTTGAAAAGGAGAAGAGGGTAGAGAAGCTTATGATGATAGCATGTCAGGGCTTGTGCCCTTACCTGTGGATTGACCTTGATTGTAGCAATGTCTGCCTTCCTGTCTATGTCTTTCACCACGGCTTCATATGCGTCTCCGTCGTGGAGCTGAACACGCAGCTGTGGCCTGCCTGTCACCAAGGCAGCTGTGGTTACCACATGAGCGTTGGTCACAATCACACCTGAGTGGGACACGATGAACCCAGAGCCACTGGAGAGCCGCATGTGGCGACCTAACAGAGGATGCCTGGAAAGAGAGGGCAAATGAAAACTTATTAAAGTGAACATGATTAATAATAACAATAATAACTAAAATGTGCTTTTCTTGCATATATTTCACATTCTGGTTGCCCTATATAGAAGTAATTTTGGCAGCTTGGAGAGTTTTATGCCTTAATGTGATGTGCTTTGGACTAAATTGTACGCTTAATTTTATGCATGATTTGAATTTTATTTTAATTTTAAGCTTAAATTTGAATGTAATTTTATGCTACTTATAATAGCAGGCAAACAGCACTTGATTTGGCCCAATATCCCCAAAAACAGCCTGTTGAGGAAACAGGCTGCACTCGTTTTTTCTTACTTGAGTTCAAAGCAGACAAATCAAGCCATTACGCTATAAAACAATATAAATAAGCAATATTTGTAAAGCTTTTTATGTTAAATTTTAATATACACATACACAATCCAAACCTTAAGAACAGCTCAATGTGGACGACAGCAGGGGCTATTTTCTCCACGACATCAGCAATGAAGTTGAACTTGTATCGAGGGCTGCTGAGACGAATCAGGGTATGACCTACTGACAAGAAAACCCCACCAAAACATTAATACAGACAGCAATCAATCTATCTATAGCTACAGTTGGGTCCATAAATATTTGGACAGAGACAACTTTTGAAACAACTCAGACTTTCACCTTTAATTTAGTGGGTTGAACAAAAAAGATGCATAAAAATGTGAGAAACTAAAGCATTTTTGTAACACAATCCCTTCATCCCAGGGGACTCAAAAGTAATTGGACAAATTAAATTACTGAAAATAAAATGTTAATTTCCCCATACTTGGTTGAAAACCGGGCACCACGGTGGCTAGCACATATATGTGTATACACATATACATATATACAGATACACATATATACATACACATATATTCACGTTACCCAAATCCCAAAACAATTTATTCCACCCACCAGTTTGTGGCGACCTCAAAGCAACCCTACCTGCTCCTAAGGGCGAACAGGGTCCTTTGTGCGCTTGGCTGACCGCGGGTCTCCCCTTGAGTAGAGTTTTCCGACTGGCTGCTCTCATCTTACACACATTTCCATACGTTTTCCCGTCGCTCCCACACACTTCATGGTCCATCTTACACCGACAGACCCCTTTGGAGCCTCGCCGCTTCCCCGCAGCGAATAACTTGCACTCCAATCCATCCCCGCAGGGCAGGTCGTCTTTGCGGCCGCAGGGGTCTCCTTCACGCGGGGAACACACCAGGCAGCAGTTACATCTGTCCGGAACGTAGCCACCGGGACAGCTGGGGCTCGGGCACGAGCTCACGTCGCACCGGGAGGTGCACTTGTCAGAGCGAACGGCTTCGGTGATTTCGTGCGCAAAGAGAAACGCAGCCACAAATATAAAGAGCTGCATCATGTCAATAGTGCCAGAAAGCTTAAATAAATATGATATATATATATATATATATATATATATATATATATATGCCCTCACAAAATCATATTAAATTACTACACTGAAAACATTGGGGTTGCTTCTTTAAGAACTAAAAAGTAATCTAAGTACAATCTCCCGTGGCTCTTCTTGGTAAAAAGGACTACAAGCCAAGCCGTCTGTGTCTGCATATTTTTACAGCCTTGTGACTTTACATCACTTTTGAGAACGACTAAACTCATCGCCTTGAAGTGCACTTCCGACGGCAGGCAACTAAAATAAAACAGATACTGCGCGCCATCTAGTGGAAACAAAAGCTCATAACAGACAAAACTGCAGGGAAGCTTGTACAGGTCAGAAATTTACATACACTCATGGGCATGAATGTCCTGGTAGTTTGGGCTTCTGATTCCTTTGAAACGGTCTTAATCTTTAAAAAACCAAGAACTGGGTACACTTACTTTTTTTAATTTTGCATTTTCTCCAGTTCTTGTAGATACAGGCTCAGATATAGACGTACATTTATTTAAATATTTTAAGAAGCAGTGCTGAAGGTTCTACATTGTGCTTTTACTTGACAAATGCAAGTCCTGTTAAATTTTTAGTGTTCATGATTGATTACTTGGTAGTTTTTCTTTTGCCAGTACTCACTGGATTGAGCAATACTTTGAACAACGGGAAAGCCCAAGAAATTCAGTGACGATTTAAGAAGCGGAATTGTAGATTTACACAACTTAGGAAGGTCTTTCAGGGCCATTACGAAAAAACTGCAGATTACAAAACCATTAGTTCAAGTTACTGTATCTATGTATGAGTTACCGCATTGCCAGGATCTGGAAGAAGATCCAAACTGTCATCCTCGGATGAGAACAAACTGGTTAGGATGTTCTGGAACAGCCCAGGAACCGTCAAGGCTAAAGCGTGAACTGGAAACTGTTGAAACTCCAACATCACTGTCCACAGTAAAGAAAGTTTTACATCCCCATGGACTGAGAGACTGCCAACCCAGAAAAAAAGCCCCTGCTTCAAAATCGACACGTCATCACTGAAATTTTCACTTTCTCACACAGGCATGAGCTTAATGCCTTCTAGAGGAAAGTTTTATGTTCAGATAAAACAAAGATTGGGCTGTTTGGTCACTATGACAAGAGGCATGTTTGTAGGGGTAAAGGTGCGGCTTACAAACCTAAGACACTGAACCAACCCTCAAACATGATGGTGGCAGCATCATGCTCTGGGGGAATTCTTCAAATTCTTCAGCTTCACCTCAAATCAACATTTAGAGAAATGGAACTTGGACAGAGTTGAGTGTTCCAGCAGAAAAATAACCCTGAACAGACATCAAACTAGTTTTAGAATGGATAAAACAGGAAAACATCAAGCTTTGGAATGGCCCTCCCAAAGCTTCAACTTAAACCCAATTGAAAATGTTTGGATTATGCTTAAACACCAAGTCTATTCCAGGAAACCGACCAAATATCCAGCTAAAATTATGTCAGAAGCTTGTTGATTGCAACCAAGAGCGACTTGCTAAGGAACATTTAACCAAATATTAGTGGGTTGTGTGTATATATTTGACCCAGTATGGATCAGATAAAATAAAAAATAAACTCAAACTTGACTTTTGAAGTCAGTAAAGGTGTATGCTGTACAATCATTCCACCGTGGATAAAGAGCAGTTTAAAAAAGCCCCAAATTACCAGGACATTCATGCCCATGAAGAGTGTATGTAAACCTTTGACCACAGCTATATATACACAAGCAGAGTACAGAATCATACGTTTGGTTATTATAGTGTTTTAAAAGACCTGGTACTCTATTTTAGAAGACTGCCTATTGTTTTTGTGGTGACTTGAACCCCTTAACCTGAGGTTATAAAGAAAACTTTCCACATGAGGGCACTGTTGTGCAAGGCTCCGTGTCGCACTACTGCTAAGATGACGAGACATTCTGGTAGTATTGCAACATCTCTTTTCACATTTTATTTCCTCTCCAGATGTGTGTCGCTTCTTAGCGAGAATGTGTGGTGACCCTATTCAGCTGTGCTTCACATCTACCACCCCCTTGGTGTATATTGGTTTGAAAACCTCTGCTACACAAAGAACACACGTCACAATTTCAAGGCACACCTGTAGGAAATATTCTGTTTCTCGTCTTAAATGACATCACTGATATTCTCGAATGGTCAGATGAACCTGGGCACCTTTTTGTTTTTTTGCTTTACAAAAGGCCCCATTAGCTTGTAATCTTAAACCGCTCCCTTTGTCACTTTCACACTATTAAACATTTTCCATGGCTCTGGTTTAGATCGTGTACCTTTGCAATCGGCAAAGTTCCTCTCAGAAAATCTTTAATTGCTGATAACCTTTTTAATCATTTCTCAAGCTAAAAATTCACTGATTTCAATATCTCGCGTGTGAAGATCTGTTATTTTTGTTTTCACCATTATTACCCGGATATCTTTGGGCTTTAGCAGGTTGGGTTGGAATTACTGTTGACATATTTAATCTTAAAGTCAATAGGTATTAATCAGGTGCATGAGAACTGTCATCCTGCAGATAGAGCTCTGCTGAACAGACCTTTGTCACTGCTGAACTCCAGCTTGGTGCACTTCATTCTTTATGCCTTCAAATGAGCCTTTTCCTATAAACTAGAACATCTACTAGTGACAACTACAAAATACTTGATTTTGCCAAATTTTATTGTTTTTTTAATCTGTTAAATATACAACTTATCCCATATAGTCGCTGAGTTGGAATAAAAACTTCAAGATGCATACATAAGAAAACAGAATGGCATCAAGCAAGTCTCCTCAATTTAGTTTTTCCTCTTCACAGAGTACAATATAAAAAGCAAGGAGAGTTGCGACCCCCCCAATGCCAGAAGATTCAAGAAAAAGCTGCTTACCAGCAATTAAATACAAGTCAAACAACAAATACATTCATAGTAATGAGAAGTCTATTTCTTACAGAATTCTCTTGTACTGAAATGTTTAGGAGCAAAATTCTGTGTATAAACGGTAAACAGATTACATTCAAGCAAAGTGTTTATTCGCAATCCTCCACTTCCTACAAATTCAAGTTTCAACAATTTTCTTGTCTTGAAGCTCTTCAATATTCCTTCAACAAAGACTTTGGCAGCACTGAGAATTGAAGACACTGTCTTTGTTTAACACGTGGTTTTAAAGCTGGGTAAAGTGTGTTTTGGCCCAGCTGGGTGGAACTGGTCAAACACTTCCAGCAGTGTAAGTGCACATCTATATTTCACTAAGTAATCCTATAAGGCAAAGCAAATATTTTGGACTTTATCCCAGATGAGGAACAATGTCGACCAAGAAAAACTTCTTTAACATTCCCAAACACTACCAGGACCACTGTGCTGTTAGCTTGTGGTATTTAGGTGCTTGCTCTTTGGCCATCAACGCACTACATTATCGAGAGACCTTCAGTAGGTAGCTTGGGTGGTTGGAAAAAAGAAAAAAACAACAACTTTCAGCTTCCTAACAATAAACAAAGCCCACCTCTGTGAAAAAGCTGATTATCTAATCAAGTTGCCATAGTAACCACAAACAGCCCCAAGGTCTCTCTAGGAGACGGTGGTATGCTAATCTCTCCCGCTCCCACGGTTCCCTGCACTCTCCTCGAATGAGGAATTGGCCTCAAGTCAATTTCCTCACAAAATATTTCTCATCTTATTTTCCATCATCACCGTATCCTTCTTCACTTCCTTCCTGCCGAGGACAAATATGAACAGTTTCCAGTATAAGCTTCTCTCTCTCACTTTCTTTACTCCAGGAGCGATGTGTGGACAAAAAGCAGATGCTTCTCCTCTGCTCCCCTCGTCATCCTTCTCCGACTACCAGGAGGAAAAGAATGGCCGCTTGCAGTGGAAGGTTTGTGTAAACGCATTCCCCAAAGTGACCACACGACCTTGGCCACCTGAGCGGCTGCGCTCCACTACCACCCGAGGCATCTGCACCAGTTGGAGGGGGCTCTTCCCGTCCTTCAACGCCTGGGTCAGGTTCAACACCTGGGAAAAGACGGTGCATTAGTTGTGCAAAAGCAACTCGAAGTTTTTAGAGAATATGCAAACAACTTATTGGAAATATGAAACCGTCTGTGCTTACATATTATGCATGTGACATGGCTTTGATAAAGGACAGTAATACATAAAAACTGCAGTTATTATTAGCTACTTTCTTCACAGCCAGGTCATTTTAATATCTGACAAAAGTTAAATAATTAACTAAAAGTTAAAATAAATAAATAAATTACAAAACAACCACACTACAGGACAAAGTCTTGAGCCATCCCTCATTTTGTTATATTTTGCTTGGAAAATGGGAAATAAGTGCAGTGATCAGTGAAACGTGCAAACGTGTGTGGAAATAGCACATGAAGCAAACACAGAAATGGTGAAATTCTGACAAGCTTGCAAATTTAGTACAAGCACCTTTATTCTTCAAAACAGGCTCTATTTTAGTAGTTTTCAGGAATAATTCTCCAGGCTTCTTAACATTGAAGCTCTAATCTGGATGTTACCTGATTTTCATCCATTTGTTTCCTGCCTCTGTCTCACACTACTTCAATAATATTGAGGTCCAGGCTCTAGGGGTGGGGGAAAAAAATCGATACTGTGTAGTATCGTGATATTTTGTTTGCTAATAATGTATCGATACAGGGACAGCAGAAATCGATATTTTGTTACAAAAAAGGTTTTTGTGCTCTGATTTCAGAGCATGTTGATCCTTTTTCTGAGCAAGAATCCTGACATTCCTTCACTGTCCAAATGTGTTTAACTTTTTTTGGCAGCAATAAACATGACAGTTTACTTATTTTAATTTAAGACGTGTTTTTTTTTTTTTAAATTTTAATTAAGTTTAAAACTTTTTTATTTAATGTAAAATTATATTTTGTTTTAATTTACTTTCAAATTCTTCAGTTGCTGAAGGGGCTGCATAGTTTTCATAAATTGCATAGTTCAGAATAGCTATAATTATATCAGATGGTTGCATTCAGTTAAGTTGGACTAGACTGTAATACAAACCGTTCAGTTTGTCAACAATAAAACTGACTGAAATGAGAGAAAGACTGAGTGTGAGACTTTGATATTAGATAAAATGAATATTGATAAAGTTTACCTTTATGTACAGAATCTGAATATCGCAAAATATTTTAAAAAATTGCAATAATATCGTATCGTGCGTTAAGTATTGTGATAATATCATATCGTGCGTTAAGTATTGTGATAATATCGTATCGTGGGATGTCTGGTGATTCCCACCTCTACCAGGATCTGAGGACACCAATCCATAACTGATAGCATTCTATTATGCGTTTTCTACCCAGGTGTGCTTTCACTGCACTGGCAGTGTGTTTGAGATCAATGTAATGCTGCAAATAAGCTACTGCCAATCAAGGCGCTTTCCAGATGGTACTGCACAGTACTTTTCTGCGTTTATAATTCCATCAATTTTGACAAGATCCCCCACACCACTGACTGAAATTCAGCACCAAACTATGACAGAGCCTCTACCACATTTAACAGATGCTGCACACATTCACTGTTGTACCTCTCTACTGATGTCCTCCATAACACTCCAGCGACACTGACTAGAACTTAAAATTTCAAATTTAGATTCAAAATTCACAAGACACGTTGTTCACAACAAGTTGTTGTACAAAAGTCCAGTTCTTGTGTAACTTGGCATAACTCAACTTTCACCCTCTTTCCCTTCTTTAAGAAGGGCATCTTTACAACAGTAGATGGATCAACTGACAGGTCGGATGTTTTTCTCAGGTCCTTGGGTCCTGTGTTATGCCTTTGTTGGATTTATTCCTTTTTCTTAAGGACATGACTTTAAGCACTTTAAACCATATTAAAGAATTCCAATAGGGAAGGAGAACAAAAATACAAAGAATTGAGAATGACTCAAATCCTGCACAGTATTGTTTACTAATATAACATGTTTTTATTATTAAACTGCTTGCTGAGAGAAGAATAGAAAGACTGAAAGGTGAGACAGGACAGTGGCTGCAGACGCAAAATTAGGGTAAAATGTGTGGTGATAACGTTACAAAGCATACAAAGTGACAGAAAGTAGGCCATGAGAGGAGAAAGGAGAATGAGGTAGGATATAAAAGGAACAGGCAGGAAAAAATAAAATAGAGGACAGAACAGTGCAAAGTAAAAAAAAAATGACTAGAGGAACATTAAAGTACTCATTAAAAAAAAAAAGAAAATTACAAAAGCTCACCTGTCCTCTCATGACGGACATCTGTCTCTCAAACATGGTTTTGTCAAAGCCTTTATCTGTCTGAAAACAGAAAACGACTGATATTAGCTGATATCCTGCAATTAGGAATTCAAAAATCTAGAAACAGATTAAAAAGGAAAGCTTATGAGAACATCTCATACCTTGAACATCTCATAGAGGTCCTCACAGAGATCCTGAACAAAGTTCATGTCAGAGAGGCGAGACAGCACAAGGTCTCTGGTCTCCTGGGAGAAGGGTACCTTGGCCTGAGGAAGCCATGCCCAGTGGAATGGATCTGTTAGGAGGACAACACAAATGTTTCCGTCTGTATAGCCTTTCACTGTCACTGAACCTATAACTATCATTGTATTTGATAATAAGGCCACATGTAGGATTGTTTAGTGGCCTAATTTTTCTTTACAGTTTGTTTTTTTTATTGTAAAAAATTCTTTAATTCTTGCCAGAACACAGATGACAAGATTCTACCATAAGAAGAAAAGGACTGAAATCATCGAATAGCAATGAGATTATCAGAAAATTAAAGGAACTGTCGGTGGCAGTGTCCAAAGGTAAAAATCATACCATCACATCTACAACTTACTAATTGCAACACTTTATCAAGTTCACAGATTAGTACAATTTTACAAGCTCTTACATCAGTTTTACATCTGGAAAAAGCCAAGCTAGTAATTTCCTCCTATTTACAACCTTGGTACTAAGATAAGCTAATTGTATTGTCTAATCTGGACAGCGGGTCTAAAGGTAGTATACATCTCAACAAGTATGCAAATAAATCCCCTTTCAGACATGCAATCTCCTCCGGTAATTTCATGGTATCTCAATGTTTTGTCTTCAAGTACGATGAAACTTGTGGTGCAACATAAATGCATTCGTGCATCACTCAGTACACAGCACAAGTCTAAACTGCATGCAGTCACAGTGACTGGTTCTGATTTGTAATGAGAGTAAGACTTTTAGCTGTGACACATTTTGCAAGAGAGATCTCCTAAAGCCCATGTGAACAAAGAGCCGGGTCAACCATCAATCACTGTGGCACAGAAAGAGACTTTAAACACTCAAATAAAAGTGCCTTTTCACTTTGTGTTTTTAGAAGGTGAAGTTGACAATACCCTTTCCTACAAGTGCAATGAGTCTTTTTAAGCATCACACAAATCGCACATGTAAAGGGGCCCTCTCATTACTGTCACTGACAGAGATGGTGAGCAAAAGTGAGATAAGTGATAAACATACAGGCTCTCCATTCATCCGGGTGTTTAAAGGGGAAGGCCAGGCCGTTGTCAATTGCTGCAATCTTGATGCAGGAGTCCTGAATGTTCTCTGTCCATTCTGCATCCTGCAGCATGAAGGAGAAGAAGATTAAAGACCTCGAATTCATTGAGTAAATTATTAATGACTGATGACCAAGCTAGTTATTGATTGAGGGGTGATTACTGCCACACATAAATTACAACTTTTGTCATTTATCAGCACATTGAAAATAATGATTGATGATAGGTAACAAAGACGTACATCAAGTTTGTTCCACACGTGTGTTTATCTATGCATTTGTGAGTCTAGTTTGCACATACACAGAAGCAAAAACAACAGGTGGGTTCTGGTTTAAAAATATATAAGTGTTCACGTGTTTCAACAGAGTTAAGCGAGGTGAATGCGTGCTTGGTGAACAGTCTGAACACACCTCTGTCATGTGGTAAATTACCTCACCTTTTGTTCCTCTCCCTCTCCTTCTCCTGGTGTCTCGTACTTGATCAACCAGTTGTCATTCCCTCGATCTAACAAGGAAAACAAACAGAAACAAGTTTTGATACGCAGAAATGAGAGGGGAGACAGAGCGATGTCAAAGATAGCAAACAGCTGTTGTGCGCAAGCATATACTAACTTAAAATAAATATAAAGCCAGTGTATAACTAAATCGAAATAAAGCTGCCAACACTGTAATGAGACTACGATGACTGATCACTTCAATTTAAACCATTTATCGAAATGTTAACAAGTGCACGCCTACCTGTGTTTCTGATAACATAGTCTAGCACCACCAGCCGCTCAAACTGCGACTGCAGCTGCTTCCTGATATTCTCTGGCAGTGGTTCAGCCTCAAAGCGTCGCAGCCAGTAGTCGGCTTCACGATAACCCTCCACAAACAGCTGAAATGAGCCCACCTGGAAACACACAGAGGCGCATATGGCATGAATACAACTAACTAACATACCCATTAAAACAAAACACTGTATAGCAATGTTCACTGCTCTGAGAACAGTATGTAGGCAGTTTAAACGGAAATGATGTGGTGTGCAGTGATATTACAAGTGAAGCTGTAATGTCGAAAGGCTGAAATGTCAGCTGTGCCTGACAGTTGAAAATATGCAGTCAGTTTCCTCATATTTACTTCCTCGAAGACACTTCAGCTATGTTTTCACATCATCTTAACATCCACCTATCTTTAGATCACCCACAAGGCTGTCTCACGTAATAAACAGCGAGGAATACAATACCCTGTTATACATGTTTTTGATTAAAAGACAAAACTGATATACGATTACAGTTCACGATACAAGAGATAAATATATCCAGTAAGTATTTACAGCCCGTGAAAAAGAACATGGCTTAAAGCAGAAACAACATTTATGGTTCTGATGGCCTTTTATCTAAACACATTGTTCTTCTTCAACACAAAAATAGTGTGGCATGATTCCTTTTACCGTTCTCTACCATCAGTGGCTATTCTCAGCCCTCCACTCACTGATGCAACAACTCTTGTATTTTATAGAGAAGCAGTCAGCGTACATATAAATAGAACAAATCTGACAAAGAACCTCTTAACAAATGTTGAAACAAGAAGATTAGAATTTGTTTTAACCAGTATCAGTATAGGTTTTCCTGCATGTGGATGTGTTTTTGCACAAATACAAAGAGAAAGCAAGGAAGCAAGAGGAGGACACGACACAGGAATGAACAAGAGAAAGATTCCAAGCTCCTCATGAATTGCTTACAGTAAACAAATGGTGAAGTTAGACTGTGAAGGTTTAAAAAAGTGTTTGGTACCTTGGGTGGGAGGCCCACTCTGTGGAAGCGTCGCCCCACTTTGGGGACTTTCTCTAGGGCGTACTTCTTCCCCCTGGACTTTGCTCTGTCTATGGCGTTGTAGTGGAATGTCTCACTGGCCAAATACACCACCTGATAAAATTTAGATAACACTGGTTTACTGTGAAACTGTGACCACTGCTGAACAGAAAGAAGAGCACAGAGACCCTAATCAAATCCAGATTAATTCAAGTGTTTACTTATACTGGGATTTGGAGATTACATGTTATTAATTCAAAAACTCTACAGAGAAAAAAAAAAAAAAAAAAAGCACACACCTTGGTTTTTGGCACCACACCAAGACCGAGTTTGGTGTCAACCAGTGAAGCAGCAGCCTCTGACAGATAACCCTGGTTAGGTAACAAGCACCCTCGGCCAAAACAACATGGACAGCAAAGCTAACAACAGAGACAGACATGGGGAAAGTTTTACAGATGAGGTGTTAATATTACCCTACTTTTTTAAAAAATCTTATCTTACTCACTGTGTGCAGCCATTAAATAAAATGAATGACAATATACATCTTAATAACTTTTCAGATGTTTAAAAAAGGTGATACATGTGACAGAAAGTACCTTGTGAAAGTATTTGGTCCATTTTGGATTCAGATGACCATAAGGTTCCTCTGACTTTGGTTTAAAAACACCAATGATTTTCTGTAAATAAAAAACAAAAACAGAGTGATACATTTGTTTTTCTCTAAACTTGCAATCTGACATACAGCCCAGGTCAGAAAACAGAAAGAGTGAGAACTAATTTTACCACGCATATTAGTGTTGCTTCAAGCTCCTTACAAAAACTTAAAAAGCCAAAGACTAATGGTGTATAACTATAAGCAACAAATGTAAAGCGTGAGGAATGCGTCTGACATCTTGGGCTCACCATCTTCCCAGTAATTACCTGTAGATGCTAGTGATCTGCTGTTATCAGCTAAACCATTGCTTTTTGAATAATTAAACGAGAATCACAATCCTATGCATTTCCACATTCCTTCTTCCTAATTTACAAACTATTATGATTAAAGCGATTAATGTTTTGAAAAAAGAAAAGATAAATGTTTGGAAATGTTGCTAATCTACTGATTTATATTCTTCCTCCAAGTTTAGCCCATGAACCTTCCTTTGCTTGTCATGAATCGGTGTCATTTGTACCAAACTTACCCCTTTTGGGTCTTTGACAAAGTAACTCCCACTTGAGCCCTGGGAAATCCTCTCTGGAAAGACGCCACTCTCAATGGCTTGCTCTGCCCTTTGGATAATATCGGCAAACTCGGGGTCGTCAGGGAAATGGTTGAAATCTCCACTGTTGGTACCTAGAAGGGAATAACTCAAGATTACTTTGATTTATTTTTACATTGTATACAACCAGAACTTGCTACAATTAAACAAATGTATCTTCTTAAGAACTAGAACAATAAGATTACATTTACAATTACATGTCCATTCCAAAATATGGCATTAAGTAAACATCAAGAGATTTCTCTGCAGTGGTGTTATGTTTTGGTGTTTAGGACCATCAGATACCTTTGAAATGATCATGAATGAGTTATTTACATTATACATGCTGAAAAATCAGTGGTAAAAATATTAATAGCAATCTCCCTTACAGAGACTACTGTAAAGTGTCCGTTACCTCACCCATCTCACCTTTTGATTATTCTGTTCTAGGCAGTGGGAAACTGGAAGTGTTCCCATTACACACTGTGCAAAGGTTGGGATAAAACAGGTGGCCAAGTCTATCACAGGAATCACCCACAAAGAAATACACAAACACACATTTAAGAGGAATTCCAAATCACATGCCCATATTTTGACTGTGTGTACACTATCACAGAGAATTTACCAACTAAACTAAAAAAAATTGGTCTAAACGAGTGATTCCGCCACTTGTTAAAATCAGGCATTTTCTACTGCCTTGTAGATCAAACGTCATTCTCTTGAAATCACTGCTCTCTGGTTAATAGTGCCAATTATTATTTTGATAAAGGTCCAAACACATGACATGGCAGATTATAACTTCTCCTCCTAGCACAGGGCAGAACGATCAGCTGACAGAGACCCATGCTCTGTATCAGTCACACTAAAGTCACAGTGGGATGCAAGGAGAGATAAAGTCACAGACATGTGGTAGGTGCTATAAAAACAGGTCAACATGCCAAGGGTGACCGATAAGGAGAAACAAAGATAGCTTCAAAGCTAGTTCAACTGCAGGGCCCAAGAGAACCTAATTAACACGAGGAAGAAAAGAAAGAGTGATAAGCAAACGTTACATAATTAATCTGGATTATTTAAAACAGTGGATACTTGTCAAACCTTGTCTGACATAGTATGGCCCAATTACTCCTGAACAAATACATGAAAAGTACCCAGAATCATACGTTAAAAGTCAAACTCAATTTAACTTAACGGGGAGGTTCAGAAAGTAAAGTGACCAACCAAGATCTCCTCATTACAGCACAGTACTCGCACCCTGCAGCCAATTATCTGTTAATGTCCCGGTAGCATACTATGCATTACTTTGATGCGTCAAAGGTATTTTGGTGATACACTGGGGAGCTATCCAACATTAAGATGAAGACAATGTTGGATAATTCCTCCCACCCACTCCAGGACAGGCTGGTCAGTCACAGGAGCACGTTCAGTGAGAGACTGAGATTACCAAAAAGCATTACCAATAAAGTATTCTGATTAGGTAGGTGTTTATTATGCTGTGGCTGTAAGATAACTCAATAATAAGAAGAATTTAGACAGACTGATCTTTTCCTTGTATCTTCTCAATAAATGCTGCAAAGTTTCACTCTGCGTTTATATACCACTGTGCGGGTCATCAGATTCTTGGGGTTTTCTCCGCATTACTGTAGTCTTTACCTTGCAAAATAAAACGACTTGAGACAACTGTTGTTGTGATTTGGTGCTATATAACTAAAACTGAATTATTTGAAACAGAGGTTTAAGCTAGGCTGCACCTGTGTTTCATGCTCCATTTGGTACCTGCAAAGCAAACATCCTACTTTAAAAAGAATTTCAACTGTGCTGCAAACATTAAGCAATTTTATTGGGTAAATACTCCCATAAATTTGTGATCATGCTGTACGTGCACAATCTCTGAGTGTTTTTTGTGGATGTGGACCACACTGGGACAAGATGTCTGGCCATAAAGGTAACTCTGATCTCTGGAAAAGCTGTCCAAAAGTAATGACTTAAAAATAGCTCCATTTTGACTTTAGTATGAAAATCTTAACATAGTTTTAGATTGTGCTCTAAAACAGTAAATCTCTGATTTAAGGAGTTTGTAATCCAGTTCTGTGTGATGCAATATTTTATCTTCATTTAATTCCCAACAACAGGTCAAAGTGTGCTCAATCTATCATCTTGTATGATGACAGATCTACGCTTCCTGTGCGCAACCCTGGTGCTTATAGTCTGTGATAAGATCACTGTGGTGTATTGCTCCAGATGGCAGTAATGGGCCTTATATGTCTTCCACTTCCCATTAGCTTCAACCTGTAGGAAACCAAAGTAATAGTATATGTGCATATAGTACTTCCTTTCTCTCAATTTCCCTCTTCATCATCTTCAAACACTGTACTGGACTACAAAGTGCATCTGCTAGCACAGGGGCATTATGCATATTTAATATCAGCCTCTCAGATGTCCTGGTCAGCTAATGGGGCACACACAGCAGGAGTGTACCTCACTTATAACTTCAGAGACCTGCAGAGCACAAAGTGTGTGACATGCCACAACACTGGACTGTGAAAAGTGTTCTATAACTATATATTTAAGTTACAGCAAGCGCCTAAAATTGATACAATTTGTCTTAAACGCTAAAACTGTTTCCCTCGTGTTTTGCCAGTTACATGATAAAATGCTTCAACTTACTCAAGCTTATGAAAATGAACTTTACATAAAAGACTATAACTATAAATAAACCCTGCGTGCCGTTTCTAGGCTCTTTGGACTGGTGACAAAGAAGGCAGCAAAAGATGGCACACGTGATGAAAAATAGAATGCATCTATGGACGGATGCAAATTTTTACCAATTACTTTGTTAAAAAAAAAAAGCACTATTGCTATTTGGTGCTATTTGGTTAATATTTCCCATGACACGTAAAGCAGAATTTAAGAGCCACAATTCACAATTAATTTACATGATATTTTTAAATGGCACAAAGTGCAAGAGAAACGGCTCTTAGTCAGTATTCTAACAATAATCTGTAAAACAGTTCTGTAATTTTAGAGGAGAAGATTATTCTTCTACAAAGGCCACAAGTAATGGGATGCCAACACTTGCCATTTAAGGCTCAGACTCTCTACCTGTGGCCTAGATTTCTGGCCATAATAGGACATGGATCTGAACAATAGATCTCTGTTGGGAGAGGCTGAATAACAGAAATGAATACAAATGCTCAGAATTTGTTTTGCAGGGGGGGTGGGGGGGAGGAAAAAACAAAAGGTGGGCGGTATGAGGGGGAGTGTTGTTAAATCCAGTGAGCATTTAATTCCATAGCGACTAGGTCACCCTTTTCTTGGTCTTTCCCTGCATCCCCCACCCCCCTTCTCATCGTCCAAAACAAATCTGACAGAAACTTTAGTTGTTCCTGCTGGACAATCTAGTTCACAGCATAGCCTCAAATCATTTTATCACAACAAACCTCTTACAACAGACCAGAATGTTCAAAAACCTCCTAGCTTGAGGAACAAAGATAATTTGGATGAAGGAGGCAATGATCTCAACCAGGTGGCAAGAGTTCAATGGATGAGGCAGTCTTATTTATTATCCTGGAAGTATTATAAACTGTTTGTTTGTTGTTGTTGTTTTAAACTTTTTTTCCATCATATTTGTAGCCTTGATTCTGTCTTGATTGTCAGATAGACTAAAATGGGTGATGATGACAAATTGAGCAGAAAATACAGACACGATACAGACTGCACACCAAGCCTTCAGTTCACCAAGTGCTGTGGAGAAACCAGGTACTTTTTTATGTAATGTGACACCAAGTTTGTGCTTTTTTAAAATTCTAATAATAACCAAAGTGTTGGTTCTCCAACAGCCTCAACAGACAGAGAGACCCAAACATTAAAAAGCCACGTGAAATGCTCACTTCAGAGAGCTTACATAACATATCTATTTGACCACGTTGCATTACCTGTTATCACAACCGTAATCAGCCTGAGTAGGCAGAATTTTCCCAGAGCCATATGCATCAAATAACAAAATGTCAGAAAAGACATACCCCCTATGAGTGTCCGAGTGTGGCTGTCTATTTATTAGTTTTATATACAACCATTTCAAAGGCCGTGATTTGAAACACTTACCCGGGGAGGCTAATGCATCTTTATCCGAAGACGAGCTGTGCCTGTACCGCCTGCTTCGCTTTTCTTTTACACCTCTCGGAGACGACGAGCTTCCTGCTAAGCACGGTAACAGCAGCGCCTCTTCGCCGGAGCCCTCTGTCTCTAGTTCGGTCAACACGCTTTCACAAGAGTCCGAAATACGTATGGCGCCACCGGGGTTCGCCCCAGTTGTTAGACCTATCCGGTTCCTGTCAAATAACACCTTTGGAGGGTCTATGGAGTGAAAGTTAGACTCCAGCACTGGCACTGCTGTTTCCCCGGTGTCCAGCACTGGCTCGCCGGTCTCTGTCTCTGTCAGGTCGCATTCTGACATCATTCTGACTCAGGCCCTAATACATACAGTTAAATATATATCGTATTAACTCAACTTCGTTTCGAGCTGTCAGCTTTTCATTGTAAAAACACGGCATGTATCCAAATCAAACAGCTACTGCTTTCACTCAACGATATGTCCACATAATCCGTGGAGACCGTCTCATCTGCTTCCTAGTTAGCTAGATGCGCATGCTCCACACAAAACGACGCTGCTGGCTATGAGTTGCCTTCAAGTACAGCTTGGAAAAACCGAAGAAATTCAAAGACGTGAGCGAGCGTGTTTCAAATTCCCGGTTGACAAGTACACTCAAGAGCTTTACATCATTACTTCTGTTATTGCCGTGTGACTAACGTAGTTGTCAGTTTGCAAAGTCAGAAACAGGAACAAAAAAATACAAATTAGGCTGTAGAACATGTTGGTCTCTAATGCAGTCTATAAACACGTACCTTCCTACGCTATTTATTAGAGATTAGCTATGTTAAGTAGACCTGCTATCAAGATATCCGTTTCTGACCTGGCATTTATTTATTTATTTGCAAAACAAATATATTCATAGTTTTGTCCTTTCTGTCTTCTTCTCCGGTGCTTGAAGAATTTCAAATTCATGAACTGAGTTAGAATTATTGCCACATGATAGGGCTACGTTAGTATTTCTTTTGTTTGATTAAAATGCATTTTCTAAGCTATTAATACAAAAATACTGTGGTGGTTACTGTAGTGGTTACTGTACAGGCTTTTCAACTGACTCGACGCAGTCCAGCAGTTTTATTCACGGCCACTAGATGTCAACAATATTACATAAATGAAAATGGTTGTAAGGCATCGCCTCACAAGCAAAAATTGTCTAGTCTTTATACATTTTTTAAAATTTGCTGTAAAATACTTAAATACTATTTTCAAGTTGTCATCAAGTGCCATTGTTTGAAGTGTGGCAAGCATAGTTACTGGTTTAGAATGTCTCTGAAGTTAATATTGGATCCACACATGGGCCTTTCCTGCTGCCACCTCATGGTAAGATAATGACATTTTTTATTTAGCTCAATTTTCCAGTTTCGACCCAAGGTGAATTAATGCAAATTGAATAACCTCTGCATTAACTTAGCAAGGCTTAATATGGTAATTTTTCATCCCTCTGTTTTACTTTCCCCTCTCTCTTCCTGTCTCGCCTATAAATTCAAGCTCCCTCTCTTTTCTTTCAGTTCTGTCAGTGCCCCTCAATCACCCAGTGGTCTGCACAGCACCCACTCATCCCTCTGCCCCCCTTCCACCTATAATTCTGCCCTTCCACCACCACCCGTCTCTCTAATAAGGGAGTGTAGCTGAAACACTTGCAAATGAACAGTCAGCCAGCTGGTAACACAGCAGTCATGTGATCTATCAAGGTAGGGGGTTAGAGGGTGAAGGAGACATGGAAGGTGAGAGAGGCTTGGTGTGCCTGGGATAGAATATGGATCTGGAAAAAGGAGAAGGAGATGGACAGTTGTAAAGACACACTGAAGCCTAGACAGGTATATCTCTGCTTACTCTTTGCTAGATGTCATAATAAACCCTCTCTCCCTTTGTCCATCTCCTCTCTCGATACTATTTCTTTTTCAGCCTCTTCACCCTTTATTTCAATATCCATCTCACCTTCAAGAGCAAACACCTGAAATGTCACTGGAGTGACACATGACACTCAACAGGAAAACGCATCAACCACATCTCTGTTTGTTTTGTTTTGTTTTTTTTCATATGCGTGCCAGTGTGTGTTTGAAAAAAAGAGAGCGAGAGCGTGTGCATCGAAACTGTGCACTTCACCCACCACTGGGTGACAAGCTCCTGCAGCAGTGAAGGCACACTGCAGACACACTGCTTGCACGTGCACGTGTGTGTGTGTGTGTGTGCGTGTGTGTGTGTGTGTGTTTGACAGAGAGAGCCCCATGTTTGCCTCACTGTAGCACCCATTCCAGTAGATTCTGCTGGCAGAAGATCTAGTTTACCCTGCCAACAGCAACCACTCTTATCCATTCCTGCTCCTTTCCCCTGGCGGCTTGATGGGGGAGAGAGGGAGAACCCTCTAGCCCAACTAATTTTTTACATGCATCTGTATTGTTGGTGATTAGAGTTTTTATTAGTTTGTGAGGGAACACAATTATGCCGCATGCCCAGAAATCTAAAAGTGTAAGCCCCTGATTGCAAAGTCTTAAAAACTTAGACATCTACCAGAATTTGATGCTGCAACATTCACAAAATGTATTTATTTGCACTGACTCACATCCAAATTAATTTACATTACAAAAGTGAACAGTCACATATACATAGCATTGCCCAGTTCTACCACATTTATAAATATTTTAATTCGTCAAAAGGGAACAAACAGAGCTCACTCTGTCCTACAAGGTTTACAGTATATTCCGGTCCTTCATTATTATTTATTCACTCCTTTATCTTTTGCCTTATATAAACCAGATCTTTTAAATGTCAGCATTTGTTCATTTTGCCTCATCCTGGCTTTTGTTGAGGGGATATACTGTACCACACCGACGTCAGTTACCTGTTACCTGTTAAGAAAGATTTACACAGAGAAAAGGCATTCAGAAATAGCGTGTGGTTGGTCAGAGTGCGTGTTTGTGTTTTCATATTGAGATGGCAGTATACCTCTCGGTCCAAACATCTTCAGATAGCAGTGTGTACAGTATGGCTTCTCATCATACTGAAACACAACGAGTAACACATATTTATAGCATCATTCAGTAAACTGCATTCATATTACTTTCCTTGAATACTTAATTGACTCAGTTGTTGTCCTTATATACCTCAGCATGTTGTCCAGGGGTGAGCTGTCTGTTACACTTCTGACACTTCAGACACAGAGGATGGTAGTCTCTCCCTAAGGACCTCTTCTTCTCACCTGCACCAAAGGAAGAGATGGACTAGCTTAATGAGAGGCAGGATCGGATATTTTTATTAATATTGAATTAAAAAGTCAAAACGATTTTGCATATCATACAATTTCTGATAACACAATGTCTGGATTTCATGTGTCTGATGTGTGCCTCATCAGTGCAAGTAGGCCAGAGACTGTGATGTTGAACTAAAAGTAGGGCAGCTCACATCAGAGAATTTGAACTTAGCCGGTGCATGAACAGGCGAGAAAAACTAACAGCAGAAATAACAACCAAACAGGAATCTAACTGGTGGTTTGAGTCCTTTTGTGGATCTAATGGCTAGGCCTGAATGTGGAAAAGGACTTGTTTAAAAGAGAGAGAAGGTAGGGAGGAAACCCAAAGAGCAGTGCATGCTCGTTTGGCTAGACCCACATCCTGTTGTTATCATGGATACGAGTGTGTGCATTTGTGTGCATGTGTGGTTCAAATAAAGCCAAAAGCCTTAAAAAGAAAGAGTGAAATGCCTTTTTTTGTCCTCTAAAAAGAAAATAGATAACAATTTTGCATTTAAGGAACATATTGATAGCATTGCACTTTGTCTCTTTGCAGAAAGAAAACAAAACACAAGGTGAACCTCAATCTTATGTTAACTCCAACAAATGCCCTTTATTAATTTTATTACACCTGGTTTCACCTGTTCATTATTTGTGCTTTATTTCAGATTTCAAGTTTTATGACAATGCCAAACTGATCTGCCACAGAGGTGATAGACAGACAGATAAAGAGCGTGTAAAGCAAGTGCCAGACAGAAAGAGGAAGACAATTGCATCGAGTTTAAAAATTAAACAGGTCAGACTTACCAAAGTAGACAGGCTTCCCGCAAATTGGACAGTAGCCTACCATGATAGTATCTAATTATTTATCAGTATATGCGTTTATGAGTGCACCTTTTTAGTCCACGGTGTCCTATGAGCGAAATCGCGTGTGAACTGAAAAGTGACAGGAAAGCCGTTAAACTGTAGACATCTCAGCATCTTGTGCAGTCAAAACCAGGATGTGGTGAGACGTCACAGGAAGAAAGTAAACTTTAAGATTTGAACAGTAAATGGTGTCATCAGTGGAAAAACTAGAGACAGGTAGTTTCTCTCTCTGTCTCTTTCATATATATGTGTGTGTGTGTGTGTGTGTGTGTGTGTGTGTGTGTGTGTGTGTGTGTGTGTGTGTGTATATATCATTTGATCATTTTACATAATTTAAATCACATTATTTTACAGTGAACTTTTCACATCTTCATATAATGTTTTGCGCACTCATCTATAACACTGTAAAGAGAGAAAGAAAGAAGGAACAAAAAACATCTGTCACCAGCTCAAATTCCCAGCTACCTTCTCCCTTTTCATGCTCTTTTCACCCTCTTTTCTAGATTAAAAACAAGGATTTGAGCTCCTGAACTGAAAAGGGAAACTTGACACTTGTGCCTTTCTTTTCTTCTTTCTGTCTGTCTTCTTTCTCTCTGTCTCTCTCCCTCTGTGTGTGTGTCAAATACTCACACACACCTCCCGCTCACTGACTCACACAGACACCATACACCCATTTACACACACACATGCACTCACCAAAAAGGCCATCCTTCTGCTCAGTGACATCACATAAAGAGGCTGCAGCCAAAGTGCGGAGGGAGAGTCAGGGTGAGGCTGGCCTAGTGGAGGGACAGATGGGGCTGGGCAGCGGAGGCAGTTATCCCCTAGGGATAGGTGATGGAAGCAGACCTCGGGAGGGACAGGGGTGAGGAGAGATGAGCGAGACAAGGTTGGAGACAGTAGCCAACTACAGCTCAGCGGGGACAAAGACGATGAACTGTGATGAACTTTGTTGAGTGCAGAACAAGGCCACTGAAGTCACTGTGGAAGACAGGCAAATGTCTGTGTGGTTCGATTGCTATCACTGTCTGGGCAAGCAGTCCACGCACTACCACCAAAGGACTGATATACACATACACCTCTACAAACACCTTACAATACTCACCAAAAGACTCAAAAACTTCCGCAAATCCACTACAAACTGGACCTGGGAACAATATGCTTATTTTCACACTCAGTCTCATAGTTACTGAACACATATCTAAATTATATTATATTTGCACATTTTGCATCTTGCACATGTCTTCGTCCTGTCTCGTCTACAATATCCTGACAATAACTTGAACCTGGTATTCAATACCTACTGCACAATCCACTTTGTGTTGTCTCTGTCCTGTCTTTGTGTATTGCACAGTTAGTATTGTATAGTTATTACTATAGTATTGTATAGTATTGTATAGTTAGTAATTAGTACCTTTTTATCCCTTAATTTTACGAAAATTTAGCATGTTATTTATTTGTAATTCCTAGTTTTATATCTCTTGGAGATGTATCTTTTATATACTTATAAATGCACCATGAGGGGCTTGGGGTGAAACAGCATTTCGCTACGCTGTATACTGTGTATACTGTTGTATTGACAATAAAGCTGTTGAATCTTCAATCTTGAATTGAATCAAGGAGTATCCAGGAAACTATGGTGATGGAAGACTTATTCAGATGGTTTAGTTAATTAAGAGTATTTCAGGGCAAAATAACTCCAGCACTTTTTACTTAAGTAAAAGTTAATTAGGAGTAATTAAAAGCTAAATGTTTTTGACACGGGGAGCATTATGCCATAAAACTGACTAGTTGTTTCTAATCCTTAAGGGGAATTCCACCAGCATACACATGAAAATCTATTTAAGGTCTTAGGGGGTGCTGCTACATATGAAAAGGTTTAGTGATGCTTTTTGTAGCTCTAGAGTGGGTAACTGAAATGTGACAAATTCTCTCCAGTGATGTCTTTAAATTGAAAATTAAAAAGTGCAGGTGCAAAGTCAGAAAAAAGGGTGATTTGTGCAGCGCACTCCTACTCCCCGTTCAATAATACATACATGTGCAGCTGCTAAAAGGACCAAATATCACATTCAACTTAACAGTCAACAACTGTTCACTGTTAAGTTGCATTGTAAGATATGTTTGCGGTTGTTCTTCTGCAATAATTTTGACAAAAACACATCTTTTCTACCCTACATTCACAATTTAGATGATAGAAAAATGTTGTGGATTAAAAAAGTCCTATATTTGGAATATAATGCAAGAGTAAATAGTATATAGACACATGCATTCATCATGTATTTTCAATACATAGTCAATGTTTTACAGTTAGTGTTTGTTTTTCAGCCTTTAGATGTGCCGAAAACATCTGCAAATCATTACTGCAGCTGATGAACTTCTGAAAACCATGGAATATATGTATTTCATCATTTCCATATTTACCGGCATCCCTCTCCTGTGTGTCATGCTTTGCAGAGGGATGGAATACCAAGTAGGTATTTCATCTGACCAGCTTTCCCTACAGGATAACCTATCATGTCTCTCCATCAGCATTCATTGTGTGTGGACAGCGCTTGGAGAGCTACATCCTGAATTAGAGGCCTATACGCATGCAGTGTTTTTTTTGATGCAAATGATGATGTGCTTTTAATAGAGAGCAGATTTTGAATATGCAGAAAGAAAAAGAGACCGTTGTCATTAAACCAAGAAGAAGCAAAAGATTTCCACAGGTTGAAATTGCAGAAAAATGAATACTGAAGGAAAGGGGATGGAATTAGGAAGAAAACAGAAGTGGAGCATGGAGAAACAGAAGTAATGTAATTGTGAACTAAGGAAAAGAAAGGAAAGAAGTGGAAAGAAGAGAGGAGGCGTTAAAACCACGTTTCCCAGTGGATCTCTTGGTGAGGCTATGCTGAGAAAACTGCCAAAACTCTTAACAGACACATTCCCGTACTGGCAAGCGCATATGCATGGTTCACTTCTGCCAAGTCATATGAGATACACCAACACACTGGATGGAGAGATGTGGGAATATGGTGTGTATGAAGTGAAGGATTTACAGTAACATTCAGTGAGTGGTGGAAAGAGACAGAGCTTGGGAAGACACAGAGAGAGAGGTAGAGAAACACTGGCTTCTCTCCTCTGTGTCCTCTGGTGGGTTGGATCTTGTATAGGCCAAACCCTCCGACGCCAGCTTTGAGAATTGTATGCAGAGGGGTGGAGGGGACACAGGAAGAGGCTCAGGAAAGAAAACGGCTGGAAGGATTCCTTCTTCCCACACATAAATGCACTCTTGATCACATGTGCGTACACATGAACGTACAGTCACACATACACACAGCCAAAAAGAGCCTTTGGAAGGATTCCTTTTTCCCCACTCGCTCTCACACACCCACTAGTCATCACGTTTCAGCTCTTGGCATCCTCCTTTCTCCTCCAAGCCCAGAATATGACATGGCTTTAGGGTTGCATCTCAACTGCATACACATAGTCAGCCTCACAGTACAAGACATATGGCAAAGAAAATCAAGCAGCATTTCAAACATTTGACAAATGAAGATAACCAAAGGACCACATGGTGATTTACTTGGTGGTAACTCTTTGAGGTGCAGAGAATGCCTTTTTGTTTTTGAACTTGCCTCTTTTC
Source organism: Neolamprologus multifasciatus (assembly GCF_963576455.1). Classification (NCBI taxonomy): domain Eukaryota; kingdom Metazoa; phylum Chordata; class Actinopteri; order Cichliformes; family Cichlidae; genus Neolamprologus; species Neolamprologus multifasciatus. Next base: position 7,611,777 of record NC_140444.1, on the reverse strand, counting down.
ATTGTTGATGTGTAAATATCAGTTTTCAAGATGAATTTTCTTTGCCTCTTTGATAATCGCTAGATTGTTAAAGAAAGGGAAACAGCTCACGCCTTTGTAACCAAGTCAAAACGAAGTCTCTCACCCTTTGCTGTTACAAGCCTTTCTGGTGTGCATTTGGAACAGTCAGATGGATATTTTGGTTGCTTGCACTGTGGTGTGGTAAGCCATTCCTGGGGTGTGTTTTTCACAAATATCCCCCTCTGTGACAGTCTTCATGGAGTCAAACAATCTAAAGGCTATAATCCTCTACTAAGGGTATCAGTGGATGGAAAAGTCCGAAAAATAAGTCCTTGTTTTTCACTCATAATCTGGCAAAGCCCATAAGTCCCTTCATGCCTCTATGCAGTGATATGATTATGGAATGGCAACTATTACTACATGATTAGTAGATGTGAGTGGCTGGGTCAGTCAGTTTCCATTAAGGGACATTCTGTTGTTTTTCTTTTTTGTATATGAGTCTTTGTTGTGTGTACATCAGCGACTGATTTATATTATGGTACCATAATGGGTGCATGTTTAAAATCTCCATAATGTCGTTTTAAGGTGAGTATAAAGTGAGTTGAGGATAGGAAAGTAGTAGCTGTGGTTAAGGTTAAAGAAAGTCATTATAATGTCCTCTGAATTCATGGGTTTGTGACACACACTGTGTGCGTGTGTGTGTGTGCGCACAAGCGTGAACAGTAAATTAAACAGATGCCAGTATTGCTTAGGCTTTCAATTCTCCATAGGGCTTATAAACAATACCAGTCCCCCAAATGCCTAATGTCGCTTCCAAAATGCCATCCCCGCATATGCAACAGACTGGGTACTAACACACACACACTCACCAAAAACTGAACATGATGCACAAGACAGCAAAAACTGTTGTGATAGCAAACTTCAAGAGCTGTTTAACAAACTAGAGTGAACAGATTTTTATGATGTTCTTCTTTGTAAGCGACAAGTTGGTCCGTCAGTTGATTGATCCTCCTCGTTTTGTTTAAATAAACCTAAGATATCCCAATAAATGTTGAATGGTTTATGATTTTGTTTGTGATTACATGTACAACTACAATTTTGTTGTACACGTACAATGACAATAAAGAGCTATTCTATTCTATTTTATTATTTTTCTTTACATATATTTGCTGACTTTTTCTCTAGTCCCATCATAGCCTAGCTAAAATGATACAACTGGACGATGGATTTAGACAAATTTCGGTGCAGATATTTATATCCATCTCAGGGTGAATGGTCAGATTTTTCCTCTGGTCCCATAATAATAATAATAATTCAGAAAATTTTCTAATGTGCACCTAAATTTGGTTCATAACTAAATACCTGACAGACTGTACCCAGCAGACTGTGCTGTACTCTGTGTTTAGAATGTTTTCCACTACCATAAAACATTACATTTACCCAGCAAACATACCCATGTTGGCCCACAGTGAGTAGCTGTGGGTGAACTGTAGGGCTTTGTGGACAGGGCAAACCCACACTTATTCCACACAGGCCCAAACTGAGTGTGCCCACATGGGGCCCATGGCAGTTTTGCCCTTTGGGACGCCAGTATTGGTTTTCTATGGGCAAGCCTACTGTGGACTTCCACAATAAAGACCGGTGTGGGGCCACAGAAGTTTAGGTTTACCTTTTAGGCCCCCATAAAGGTTTTCTGTGGGTAACCTATTGTAGACTTGCGCACAAAAATTCCTCACTGGCCCCTCCATGCCAATGAGGCACATACAGGCACCCACTGTGGGCCATTTAGGTCTGCCTTCAGGGGCCCACACAGGCCTGGAGGGGGCATGTTTGCTGGGTAGTGTCAGCTTAACAGAACTTTTAGCATGCCTAAACTTCTAGTCTTGTATTGTTACAACAACATGACAGTTTGATGAAACTTTTGTAGTAGCGGTAGTAAAAAAAAAAACAAAACAAAAAAAACCCCACTGTGTCCAGCTTCTGAGCCAGCACTGTGAAACCAAGCTTTGTTCACGATTACAGAATTCAGTTTAAATTACAGTGGAAACTGGACGCTTTTCAAAGTTACAAAATAGGCCAGATTTCATTTAGGAAAACGTCTTCTACAATGATGCAGAAGATATTTTAGATGTTTCTTTTCTATTTAATGTTGGAACCATGACAAACATGTTCGTCTTTGCTCTAAACATTTCACATAAAAATATCACCTGGCTGACAAATAAAGACTGTGGATACAGTCAGAGCAGGTGGCCTAAGATGACTGGCTACCTATTAGCACACAAAAGAGGAAAACTGTTAGAAATAGATAGAATAGAGTACCTATATACCCCAAAGGGAAAAACTGCCATGAGCTCTCAGTCACTAAGTAGGTTTCTGACTGCACAGTGCTTGGTTCTCAAGGCTGGTCCCACCTATTGTTTAGATCTGCTTTAGGAAACAGTAAGGCAGGCAGAAGGAAAGAACCTAATGTGTTGCTTCTTGCCTGTGCATTCTTGGCATAGCTTGTTGCCCTTTTCATTTTTTGACTGTGATTTTTTTTCCCTCTTGCTTTAATAGTGAAGCCAAGGGTCCGCAGCCAGCCAAGTCCCACCGCTCCAGTCTGGCTAAGCCACAGAAAGCCTGGTCTCCTCTACTCTGCTCTCTCTGTCTCCCATTCTCATCATATGTACTACAATATGTACCCCTCTCTCTTTCTATTTGTATGTCAATATACCTCCTCTCTTACGTCTCTTTCCTTCATGTTTGTCTATACTGGTCAGTCTGTCTTTTTGTCTCATTTTCTCCCCTCTTTCTTGTCTTGTTCTCTTCAAACAGACACACACAGACGCGCACACACACACACGCACCACCCTCTCTCCCTGCCTGACAGTCTGTCACAGCCAGCGGACTGGTTTAGCAGGCGGGGTTCAGCTGGGCTCCACAAACACATGGCACTCAATCTGCCTTCTTGTGTGTGCTGGAATGGTATTTCTTTCTCTGTGCTGTTTAAAGCTTTCTGTTTAATCGGACATGTTTAAAAACAGTCAAGTATCTTTATGTTACACTGTAGACGGGCAAATGCGTACTTTTGTAGTGAAATTTATGTTTAAGGTTAGGGAGTTTCTCATACACAGGTCGTTTTAAATATCGTCGTTGTCACGTCTAACCTTCAAAAGCTGATTGCATAATGCTTAGGTAACACTGATATAATAAATGCAATGACGCGTCATCTAAAATTTAGTCGCTCTACAGAAGACATTTGGTCTTTTTTCAACATGACTACAAGAGAGTTTGGATGTATCCAAAAGAGGCAGTGTAGACAATTTGCTCCTCTCTGCGTCTCAATTATAGATCAAGAGCCCCTTGTGTGTACAAAAAGCAGAATTCGCCAACTCAAACAAAGCCTGCTTCCTCTTCTGCTCTGCTCTGTTCCTATATGATCAGCACCATTCATTCCGCCACTCAGACAGGAATCTAATTAGACCAGAATATCAACATTAAAACCTATCTGCCCCCCTCCATCCTTCTCTCGCTCTCTCTCTTTGTTTCTCTGCTCTTCCCTACAGCTGGTGAGAGTATGGTTTGTGGCTGCCCCTCCCCCAGGTTTTGAACAAGCCAATAAGAGAGCACGTCAGCAAAATACCCCCCCCCCCCCCCCCCATACACACACACACCATCCCTCGGTTTCCCTTACCACCCTATCCATTTCCAATCCCATCCCCCAGAGCCCTCTCTACACCCCATCCCCCTTTCATACCACCCCTAACCCACTTACTCATCCAGCCTCCACCCTCCCACACACCCATGAGACTTCCCCACCCTCTCCACTTTCTCACCCGTTCTCACCCTCCGTAGTACCTCCATGGTCCTCGTCTTCTCCATTCCTTTCACTTTTCTTCTCACTCACCCTTATTCCTGGACACCCTTCCTTTCTTCTGTACTCCCTCCCCGTCATTACACCCACTCGCCATTTTCGTTATCCCCATCTCTTCTGTTTCCCTCCTTTCCCCCACCTTTCTCCCTCCCTCTCTTTCTCTTCTCTATCTTCTGTGGCCTTATCTTATGAATATCGGTAGCACACTGGGTGAAAAATTGATCCTCCCCGCCTGTCTGTGGACGCTGCCACAGCGCATTAGCCTGCGTGTGATGTGTGTGTGTGTGTGTGTAAGCTTGCTGCTTGTGGGAGACACAGAGGGAGGAAGGGAGGAGTGAGAGGAAGGAGGGTAGGAGGGATATTTGCATATCATCAAAGTAGGAAAAGGGAGTGTAATGAGGAGAGAATATGTGTGTGTCTGTTGGGCGTATGTGTGTATTAGGCCTGTTGTTGATGGGTTGGGCTTCAGTATGTGTGAAATGAGAGAACAAGACCAAGGGAATAGGGTATAGGAGGTGTGTGTGTGTGTCTGAGAAAGAGAGGACAATCAGAAAACGTACAGTTTTCCTCTCACATGCCATTCTTCTTGCTCCCATACCGCCCCCCCCCCCCCCCAAACACACACACACAGTAACAGTAGTTTTCATAAATATTTCAAACAGGGCATGTTCTTGACCTTTGACACGGCACCATTGAACATTTTCCAAAAAAAGGTATAATGGTCTCAAGCTTCTGCAGCTGTTTGTTTGTTTGTTTGTTTGTTTTAACATTCAATCACATTTTTCTCCAGATTATGAGAAAACATGCAAAACCCCTTTTTAAACGTGAAAACTTTGGCCCAGATCTGATAAAAACAGGCACTTCATTTATCCTAGTGGCCTAATTTATTTTAGATTACGGCTGAATAATCTGCCCTCCTCCCCCATTTTTCTATGTTTGTCACTATTTAATAACGTTCTAGTTATTTTTTTTCTCGCTACTGTAATTTTGTAGCTCAAGTAACTTCTGCAAACACAGCAAATACTTATTTTTAAAGCGAACTTTCGACTCCAAAGGAAACAGCTGCAATGGGTAGGCTTGGTATTTGTAAATAAATAATTTAAAGCCCCTTTTAGTCTGCCTCTCTGCTATCCACGGCTTCTGATTTAACAGCCCTACTAATAGATTGCCGAGCTTAAACCGGTTCGTTTCACCGGTAAAGTCCGGATTTTAAAAACTGTATTTATAAAAACAAACTAACATTAACAGTTTTAGTCATTTGTCTGTGTTTTTTGCCATCGGTGACTTAACCAGCATTGTGTCTGGGGGAAGCAACTACAAATGCACTCTGTTTTCTGTCGTCGATTGATCCGGTCTGGTGAAATCCGACTTGAGCGTTGACGGTCTGTCACATTTCACGCTGACACCGAGCGAACACTGGGCTCGCACACTCGCGTTCATACACTCTCACAGACAGGGCTCGCAATATTATCGACAGATCCGAGTTGGGAGTACAGTCGGGGAGAGCGCGTTGAAGGTAAGTTGTTAAAAAAATACTCAGATCAGGGGAAATAGACCCGGTTTCAGCGTTAGACACAGAGGCGGGGTCATTCCTTAAGATCCTGTTAATTTTAGCCATGGTTCTTTCTTTGTAATTTTAGACCGGCCACTTTTAATGTTTCTCTCTGCGCTTTGCTGTTTGCTTCCATACAACCGGGAAAGCTCTACCGGCTCATCCCAACGCAGCGAAATCACCCGAATAAGTTTATACACAACACCGTTTTGTTTTCTTACTATTAACCAAATATTTTAAAGCGCTTCGAGGCGTGGGTGGCTAGCTATGGGATTTTTCTCTGTGTTGGTGGGTAGAGGAGGAGGGGTTGGTATGGCTTGACAAGCTAGCGAACGACATTACGCAGACTGGCTAAACAAGTTTAAATGTGGGTTAAAGTGGCGAAAGTTGTTTTAAAGTCGGTTCGAGGATAATTGGGATTCCGAGAAAGCGAGCTGGTGTGGTAACACTGTAGTTATATAGTTAGAAGAAGCATCATAACGCCTTTACCACAGCGTGCTATGCGCACTAATGTTAGCATCGCCCCCAAACGCTAGCTTCCCGTCAGCTAGCGAGCCGTGGTCGTTGCTGTTGTGAAGTTAAAGCTGCTGGTGAGCCGGGAGAGGAATCGTATCCCTGTCACATTCATGTAGATTGTTTTTTTTTTAATTCCCAAACAGTATAATTGAGTGAAAACTTAAATATTCACAATGTAAGCTGATGAACCAGTTTATGAAATAGCAAAGTTTTAGTACCAAACTACGAGTTAACTCAAAATTACAACACACGTGCATGTCAAAAGAAACTGATGGCTTTGACTTGTTTGTGTAGGTAGTCCAGCTTGGTGAATGTTGTGATGTACAGTGTTAACAGAGTACCTCACAACTCGATTTAACTCTTCCTAACTCATTTAATTTGTCATTTTAACAGTGTGTAAAAGCTGCTTCGGTGAGGGGAACGAGAGGAAAACGCAGGGAACAAAAAAAGGAAAAGAAACGAAGGAAATCCCCCGAAAGGAAATGCCAATCGCAGCCGCTGGACAGCCAACGACTCAGGAGCCTCGAGTTTGCCCCCGGCTGCCCTCCACCCCGGAGCCTGTCCCTAAAGGGGCTGATTTATTCGACGAGGCGGGGGCGACAGAGTCTGCGGAGCGAATAGAGTACGGGGGCGCGGAGGGGGGCAGAGGACTCGGGGGCTATAGTTACAGCCAGAGCGGCGCGAGGGGCTTTGTACAGCCCGGATCTACCAACGGCTCTCCGCCGCAGTCCCCAGAAGCGTCCTCCTCTTTTCTTTTCCACCCCCTTCACCCCCACCAAATGACCATGGAACCTCCAAGGACTCGATCTCGCTCACGGTCTGGATATTATCAGTCGTGCGGTGTTGGAAATGGCAATGGAATGACCGGCAGCGCAGTTATGGTATCTAACCACCACCACCATCTCCACCACCACCATCAGCAGCAGCAGCAGCAGCAACTACATCCACAGCAGCAGAACGGTGCCGCTTGCGCACCACTTGGAACTCACAGTATCCACTCGGAGAACCAGCAGCGAGCCCCAGGAAGTAACGCCTCTCCCGGCATTCAGAGGCTGTCTTCTGTTCCCGGAGCGCACCGCATCCCATCAGCAGGTAAACGTCTCCACTTGTCATCGTCACTGGACGTGTATGTGGTTGTGTAGATTTAGAACAAGAAAGAAAGGCGAGTCACACCTCCACTCAGACTTTTAATTTCACACTGTATGGGAGTTGAAGGGACATAAGCGGAGGTGTTCTAATACCTTTCTTTAGAAGCTAACAGAGAGAGGGAGGGGACTGCCCTGGGCTTGGCATGACTGTAGTGTCTGTGCATGTGTGAACACATTTGATGTATTTTAATTAGATGGGGTGTTTTATGCTCTTGCCACTTAGCTATAGTGTGGATGTGATACACAGTTAGCACATACAGTAGGCAAATGAAAAACAGCAGCCTGTGCTGTGGACTGGGGTAGCCTCAAGCCAGTTGAACTGCTGTGCATAGTTAGTTAACCAGACTGCATTTCTTTAGGCACTGTGGCATGTCTACTTTTAGTCAATTACACAAATATTGATGTAGCTAGGTAACAAGCCTTATAATGTGTACAGGCAAAACCTTTGACTAAACTAAACTGTTCTTTTTCAAAGCTTCTTGGAGCGAAAATTGTAGCTAGATAACCCAACTTGTTGGACTGTAGTGTGAAGTTGTGAACAAGAGTTAAAATATCCTCATATATTACTCATATATTATGATATTGAATAGATCAATATTTAGTCAGCATTTACTGTTGTAAATGCACATACACATACAAAAAAGTGCCTATGACAGAGAATCAGCTGACCAAAGTGGTAAACAATCTTAGCCATGGCCTCTTTTTTAACAGATATTTGGTTTCCGTCTGAGGTTGTTTTCTGTTTCAAATGTTCTTTTCTTTTTAATTTTTTTTATTCACAGCTACCTGGGTAACCTCTGCTGTGACGTTTTTGCTCCATTGCAAAGCAAACTTGGTTAGAGTATGTGCGGACTGGTGTTGGGTGTTAAATACATGTGAGGGCACTCTCACACAACACAGTGAGTGCAGTGTTGTGAACTTCATAACATAGAAGCAGCACAGCTAGAGTTTCACATTCACTGAGGCTATGGGAAAGTTTTCCTTTCACTAAAGCTAATAGCACACCTAACTGGCTTCGCAGGTTTGAAAATGCTTCTGCAGTTGGTAGTATCCACGGGTGTTGTGGAAACATTTTACTAGTTTTTATTAGGGCTGGGCGATATGACCCAAAATTCATATCTCGATATTTTTTACCTGGACGGCGATATAAGATATATATCTCGATATTTTTTAAGCCATGAAGTAAGAACAAAAAGAGAGTTCTTAGTCAAAGCTGTGTCCCAGATGTCACACAGGCACTTTTATTAACATAGAGCATAGATGTACATAAAATTTACTCAAAAATAAATTATGAGCATTTATTAAATAATAATGTTGCATAAATAAAAGAAAACAATGTTGTTTTTGTGCATAACAAAAAGCTCACAATTGTGCAGTCAAAATGTAAACTAACAGACGCTGAGCATAGTAACAAAGACAGATTTCACAGCTGCTCTGTTCCCAACTTCTACTGTGTGACTGACAGCATTGAGTTTGAAATCCTCTTCGTAACCACGTCTCTTAACAGGTGCCATTTATGGTCCTTATACACAGTAGGGTAATATTACGTTGAAGCACAGTACGTATCACTCCGCGAGGCTCCTCGGTCACCGTAATGCTCTGACAATCCATCAACCGGTGCAGCACCGTAGCTTACCAAAGTCGTATTAAAACATTTTTTGACAGATTGCTGAGCGCTGTGTACCACATAAAATCGGTTCGCGGCCATCAAGCACAACCAGAATTCATACATAAGGCGCGCTGTCAACTTTTGAGAAAATGAAAGGATTTTAGGCTGTGCAGCGCCTCTGGGCTGCATGGCGTTAGCGTGGTTAGCTCGTTAGCGTGGTTAGCTAGCTAACACGTTGACGGCGTCCAGCCCCACGCACGGGGCGATGCGCAGTAACTCGTTAACGGAGATTTGCCATGTCCATCTTGTCGCTTCCTGCAGGTGAAGCGATGGGGGAGGAGGGGGAGTTGTGTTCAGTGAAGGAGAGGCGAGGCCGAGTAATGTTGCGTAAAGACAAAAGTGGACGAAAGAGAGGCAAACTTGCGGCTCCACAAGTATAGTTATAACGTAACATAGACTATATCGATATAAAGGATATTGTCACATCTTATATCTCATATAAAAATATATCGATATTTTTTAAAAACTCGATATATCGCCCAGCTCTAGTTTTTATTATTATTATTATTATTGTTATTTTAAAGAAACATTGTAACATTCTAAAACAAAATCCCCTTTTTATACAGTGACATTATGTAGTGGAACTTTTGTTTTATACATATTTTATTTTGCAAATTAGTTTGAGTCATTGACATTAAAATGTAAGGACTCTGGGAAAAGCAGGGTTTAGGTTTGGTCTCATTACAGCAGACAAATTAGTCATACCGATTCTACCTCTTGGGATATGTCTAAGACTGCAGTCATTTCTCTCACTAAGCAACTCATATATGACAGACGGCCTAGTTTTTTTTTTTTTTTTTTTTTTTGTGGAGGTACTTACTTCTGCTCACCTCTTCGAAATACGTCCTCACTTGGGTACACCATCGAGATACACAGTGAAATGAAACTATTGAAGTCCATGGCTTGAGTTGCATATATAAGAGTAATAATGATGAAGATGATGATGACTTTAAAAAACAAAACAAAAACCTGTTAGATTTTAAACAGTAGGTGTTTGCATATCTGTGTACACAAAAAACTGAGCAGGTCTTTAGAGAGACTGGATTTACCTGTTTGGAAGACTGAGAGCAAGAACACAGCTGAACCCACATAAACAAAGAGAGGCCTCTTTTGAACACTCAGTCATTAGGTTGTCGAAGCAGTGTGTGTGCTACTTGTATACCTTTGTGTTGAGTTCCAAGGAAATCAAGTTATGTCTCTGTATGTTGTTCTTAGGAAGGAACGAAGAACCAAGACAAATTAATAGGGTTAGGGTTAGGGTTATTTTTATAAGAATAAAAATATAGACTAGTTTGCCAAGTCACAGTGTCTCACCAAACTGCTTCTAGTTATCTTCAGTGTTTATCGACCCACTGAGACTTGCTGCCTGTACTCTATCATAGTAGCTTCGCTGTGAAATGGATAGCTCAAATCAATGAATGGAATGACTTTATTGTATTTCCATTCAAATTGATTTTGATTTAGAGGAGGAGGACCTGGGTAGAAATTCTATAAATTTACCAACTTATTGTTCAGACAAATTTCAACACAACCTGACACCCACAAAAGAACAGATACTCAGAAAGGCTACAGGTGGATGTACACATTTGTGTTTGTACTTTACTCTCTCCTGCATTTGCGTAGGTAGATGATGAGTCTAACAGTAGAACAAATGCACACATATAAAAGTTTCTTTCATTTAGTAGATACTGCAGTTTAAATATAATGTAAGTTATTGTTTTATTTCTATGCATTTTTAATTGAGTGCTGTTTACATTGTTAACAGCAGGAAGCAGGGGGTGGGGTGGGGGTGTACTTTTATAGTTAAACATACTCCTACAAGAGTAAAGCAGCTGGCTAGCTGGACCTTTCCCACCACTACACACCTCTTATTAAACCCTCTTTCCATTCTCAGAATGGGATTTGCTTGCTGGGAGAGAGGAGGGATACTTAATCCATTCTCCCACTGCTAGTCACCTGCGTTGGACATGAAAGATAATGATATCCTGTACTCTTCAGTCCCCTCCCTACTCTCCTCTCCTTTCCCCTTTTCTCCACTCATCTCCTCTACTCTCCTAGTCCCCCGTTGTAATTATTTTGCTCCCATTTTCCTCTTTGTGTGTTGTTCTTTCATACTTGTTTCATATTGTATATAGTGCAAAGGGTATTTTCCTCTTTTTTTTATCTGTCATAAAGTTCACGTGACTTTTTAGGAAATCATTATGTTTTCAGACTTAAGAGAGCTGATGTCTGCAAAACTAAGACTTGAGGTTGCAAAAGAGAAGCACAGAAAAGCTCTCAAAATGCTTAAGACTGCTGCCAATTGGTCCGAGTTGATAAAAACATCCTTTGTAGCAGCTGATATCTTACCCTGATTGCGACCCACCTCTGTCACAGTCTGTCCTGTTACTCACATTCACTTCTCCCTCCCGTCTGAATCAGTCAACCCTTTCTGTACCCCTCCGGTCCATTTTCTTTGGCTTCCTCCTTCACATTTGTCTAATGGAGGGATCGTTTTAATGGATTGCCCAAAGCAGCAGAGAGGCGGACAATCCTGCCACTCTACCTCTACCCCTCCACTCCACTCCTGTCCTCTCCATCCTTCTGTCTGTAACAGAAGTGGAAACATGCACTCTGTTTTTTTGCTTTCCTTTGTCTTGTCGCCCAGGCAACCCCCTCTAGTTTGAAGAGAAACTCTTTCACTTGGATTGACCAAGTAGCAGGGGTTCCCTGCTACTCTGTCACTCCAAATAAACAACAAAGCAGTCACTTTGGTCAGCAAGAGAGGATCCTTGGAATAGGGGAAAGTGACCTTAAATTAGCTCAGAATCTAAGGGAAAGGACTCTGATCTGGTTTGGGAAAAAGGTGCTTCTGAGACTAAGTGTAAGAGAGAATGCCAAAGGGTCACTTGACTCCTGAAGAAAGGTCAGTATGAGGAGAGAAGAAGGAAGCCAATGAGTGAGCAAAAACTGCAATAGCGGGTTAAAAAACAAGTCAGTGGTGGGAATTTGTAGTCATAGGACTGCATTAAGCAAGTACAGTGAACGAGTTTTAGGAAGGTCAGTTGCAGGCAGGGGATGAGGAACGGGAAGATGATTAGGCTGAGACCAGGCAGTGATAACAAAAGGAAGATGTGAACAAATATAAGGAAGAGGGCTGTTGAAGAAACGTAGCACGTCAGGGGTGCGGTCATAAGCAAAGCATAGACAGGAAGCATGTCTTTCTTGCACAAAGCAGTTGAGTGTGCAACCTGAGAGGAGGTGTGGATACTGAAAACGTGTTGGAGGCATGAAGAGGCCAGAACAGTTGACTGAAGTCAAGACAAGCACTAACTTTGGGAATGTGGGTAAAGGTATGTGTCAGAAAGGAATGGATGGTGAGTGAATTAAGGAGGAGGATGGGAGGGAGGCATACGTTGCTCCTGGTGTTTGCATGTTGGCCTTCGGTTACTTTCAGTTTAATTGCATATGTCCACTGGATGTACCTTTTTGTTATTTCATGGCTGCAAGCCTGTGTTTCCCCTTTTGTTGCAAGAAATATCCTCTTTTGTAAAATTCTTTTCCTGCTCATGTAACCCTTTCTCAGTAAGCTGCTGGGAAATGACATATTATGTCAAGTTGTACTTTTTAAGTACTATGATAGGGCCACCATTAACCTTTAGCACAAGTATAAACCCAACCAACTTCATACAGAATAGAATAGAATAATCCTTTAATTGTCCTACAAGGGGAAATTTGGGTGTAATACAACTTCGTGATTTATATTTTCTTATTCTTGCCTTTGGAAATTTCTTTTTAATCTCAAATAGCTTCTGTTGCAATTCTGTGCCTCAACAGTTGAGCATCCTTATCTTTGTTGATCATTTCAACACTACCCCTCAATGTGTCCTTCTCCCTTTCCACCTCTGTTTGTCTTTGTTTTCACTGCTTTAACCAAGACTGCTCATTTACATGAACTGAATATTTTAATCTGCATAGTTGTAGATTGAAGTAGTAAGTTTCTTTTGGATGTTTTGTAAAGTGTAACTGTAAGAAAACCCTTCCCACCCCCAAACCTCATGTGCAGGATAATCCACTTCTCTGCTGTCCACACATATGTGGAGTGTTTTTCAAACATTCATCATTTTGCCAACATATGGCTAAAAGGCTACATCCATTGAAAATTCAGCGCTTCATGGAGCTGTATTTTGGCAAACAGGAACTGTTTAAACATACTGTGCATACAGATGGGCAGCAGAGAGGTGGAACACGCTGTAGGGATGGTAGAGAAGAGTCATTAAGATATTTCAGTGAACTATAAGCTTCTGTCTGTGTTTGTTTTCATACCCTTTCCTGCCACCTCTCAAGCTCTCAGGGGTGAAAAAAAAACCTTAAAAAAACTGGGAAATTGGGTTTTGTTTTTGGTATAAATATATATATATTTTAATTGCACTTAGGGTGTTTTATTGGTCAGAATGCGAAGCTAATTTCATTTACTTATTTATTTACTCAGTATCTAGTTGCAAGTTTTTGGGGGGGCTGTGAGATTTATACCTTCCAGCTTATGAAATAATATTCCACTTTTTTCTTTTCATTTGAGATAAAAGATGTCCAGGAGGCTTAGTTTCACTTAAGTTAGGGATTGGAGCAGATCCCAGCTCTAATAAGTAGAGAGCCAGGGTACACTCTTGATCCTGGCTTATAAATGATGTGTTAGTTGCCCCAAAGACAGAGAGCAAGCACATTTTATTAGTAGCTATTTCCAATGGGCTCCTCAGAATGTAGTTCAAATAGTTGAGAGCTCACTTTGTGGCACTAGTGTCAAAATTTATGATGGAAAGTAGAGAATTAAGACAGTTAGCACTCTCCTTTTCTGCCCATTACTTTCCTTGTCTTAATGCTGTTGCTCAGATGGCTTCTGTCTTTCACTGAGGGGAATGTGGAGAGGAAGACTGAAGACAGAAGGTAGAGTGAGAAAAGAAAACGAGTGTGAAAGAGCGGTTCGCGTTGTGCATTTTGTATTTTTATGAACTTGACTGACTTGGTGCGTCAGTGCACACGCCTTATTTACTTGCTGCCTGGGTGGGCTGGGAGCAGGAATGGGACTGTTAGAAACATGTGCATACAGACAGGATGACGTCACAGTCGAGCTAGAGACCAGCTTCATATCAGCCGCAACGCTATTGACTTCTTAGACCACTATTTCTAACGCACGTGCTTTCTTAAATTAATTATGAAATAAAACTCCTCTGCAAATATTTTAATTTTGAAATTTTTTGTGTCACAAATACATAATAGAAGAGCAGCATACTGGAGCGGTGTGACCAGGTTAATTTCCAGTGAGTCTCGTACCCTGCGAATGGACTCTCAACTCCACTGGATTGAACCTGCTGGCGGTAGTACTGTCCTCTGTTCTGTAGATGCGGTTATAGCGACATTATGGCTCCTGAACCAGTACTCAGAGTCGTGCGGGCTCTGTTTAGAAGAACAAGGGACACGGGGCCAGCTGGTATGAGTACAGGGAGTATTGGTGCTAGTTGGTTAGCAGAAAACTTTTAAAAGCAAGAGCAAGAAAATTAATGGATGTAATAGTTCAGGGAGACGGATTTAACAAAAAAGAAAAAAAAAGTGTAGTAGTGGAGCACCACTTTAGCTCAGTAGGTGAGCAGGCGACCACATGCCGCATGGAGTTCAGTGGCTTGGGTTTGAGTCTGACCTGTATTGTAGTATAATGAAATGAAAGACAGTTGCAAAGTATATTTAAGTGGGTGTTAAGATACCCAAATGGCAGAGCACAGTAAAGTTTCTGTGTGTCTGCAGATCCACATTTTGCCATTATGTTGAAAAATGCATAAGGTCAAAACAATACCAGCCTCGTCATAAAGAATGTACTTTATACATTTACACATCCAGTTTTAAACATTTTGTCATGTCGGAAGAAGCCATAGGCCATTTCTTGGACTGTGCTCATGTTTAAACTTAGCCTGTATTTGAGCTCACGTAGACAGTACTGGGACAGGCATACTCACAAAAATACCAGACTTGCCTTTGACAGGAACTATGTTTACTAGCAATGTACTGGTTTAGAAAGTAGCTGCCATGAAATCAGTCACTTACTATTTAAGGTGAGCATGGAGAAACTTCCCCTTTAATTAAACAATGCAAAAAAATATCTGTGTGTTAACCTGTACATCTGTATGCAATAAATATGAATAAACAATGTTGATTTTTGAATGGATTACATTAATATTTGAGCTCAGTGACTCTTAATTTGAAAGAAACATGCTTCTAAACTTTTTTGTTTTGGGGTTTTTTTTGTGGCTACTTGGGACTTTTGGTAAAACAAATATACACACACACACACGCATGCAAACTTCACCATGGCAAAAGTTTAAATCCAAAAACATTGAACGATGCTTCAGCAAACACTATTTATTATACATACACGACATAATATTCCGATGTAGGCATGCAGAGATGAGGTTTCAAAAAAGAACATAGACGTGTGAGTTACTCACTGTTGCCCATATTCACAACAAGTTCGCACTCAAGTATGTTATGTGCAACCACCTGCACACGCTTGCAGACTGTGGGATGTAAATTTTCAGGCTTGAGAAGAAATGCAGGATGGAGGAGCAACCTCAAGGACTGCAGCAGAACACACAAAAAAAGATAATGAGAAAGATAATGAGGAAGGAAATGTAGGAGGACAATGAAGTGGGAGAACGGTAGAATCAGTCCCATTTCTATACGTGCACACGCTCTTTTGCCATGAAGCGCGTGTGAAGCAGGTAATGGTTGGGCAAGCGTTACATGCCCGCCTATTTTAAGCTTGGATATCAGCTTGTTACTTGACTGCTTTGCGCTAGGGTGTGAAGTGTGCTCTGACATGTGTTCAGGAGGCGGGGTGATGTGAGAGGTGTGTATATGCGCGCGTGTGTGTGATATACATATGTTCAGTTTTGCTTACTTTCTGTGAATGCTATGTAAATGGATACAAGTTCTGCAGCAAGCCTTCTGTGGCTGGTTGTTACTGTTGAGCTGGTGATTTGTTAAGTGAACCTTTTGCTTATCTATCATCTATCCTTTCATCTATCATTTCTGTTCACCCACTCTCTCCTGTGTTTTTCCATTTGGACATGAAACGGGAAGATGTAGTTGAATAAAGATAGACGGTAAGAGAGAGGCTGATGGAGATCATGGATAGAGATGGTGCGATAGGGCGAGAAAAGGAAATGTGGGTGCCGTGCGATAAAGCTTCAGGAATATATGGGAGGGAGACAGGCCGGCAGATAGGGAAATAGATCGGTGGCTGGGAGGGATGGTGATGAAGTGATGGAGAGTGTGAGGAGGAGGAGGATGTGTAAGGAGGGTGTCTGAGCTGAGTGCAGGGGGGGGGGGAGGGAGGGATGAGAAGGGGAGGGAGAGGTGAAGGAAATGGATAGAAATAGCTGATGCACTCTGAGGCTTACAGAAAATCAATAGCAGTCAAGAGGGGAAGCCACAACCCCCACCCTGTTCCCTCTCTCTGGCTCTTCTCTCTTTCTCTCTCTCCCTCCACTCGTTTTTCTTCCACTCCGTGTCTCTTCCTGTCTCCCTTTCCTCCTCAGTGGTCTCACCTTTTCATGCATGTTTCCAGCCCTGTCCTCTTCTTCTGCACCTCCCTTTTGCCCTCTTCTTGTCACCCACACTTCTCTCTCTCTCTCGTTCTCTCTCCTTCTTCACCCTCTCCTGCCAACATTGTTGTGCTGGTTTCGTGAAACAAACAACTAAAGTCGATGGCAATTTTCTGCAGCCACGGGGAAGGCGGGGCCTGTAAACTATTCATTCTCCACATAGTTACTTAAGCTGGCATTGCTTGCAATCATTTGTCCTTCATTTAGATTCACACAGCAGGAAATGGTTACTGCACACTCAGTTCATTTTTTAAAAAGTTTTTTCAAAACTTTGTTTTGTGACTTTCAAAGAGAAAAGAGATGAATTGTGGTGCTCTAAAGCAGTACTTTGTGTCTTTAGTATTATAAGTCATAGTTTTTCATATCATCTGCTTCACACGGCAGACATTTAATTGTCAAAAAAACCCAATTCTCCATCACGATGTAGTCTGTTGACCTTATTATTCTAGCAACTATATATCTTACTGTGTTCGACTTCCTCTTGTTCAGATAGCTATGCAAAATTCAGTTTTAAACACAAAATCACCTGAAAGTTAAGTTTAGAAAACTTTGCAGCCTATTGCTGTTTTCCCACATGTATGTAAATGTTACTTCACAAATACGGGTTCATTATGCTTTTAACCAGGTTAGCTGTTTTTCCAGCTAACCCTTCCCATCTTGTATTTGTACACTGACTGCTTCATTGGCCAGACTGCTTTTGTTTTAGTCCATGATATTATTATTCTCCAAAGATGCTCATTGACACCAACTGACTACCAACTCTGCTATCTTGGACTGGTGCTGTTTTACCCTGGAAAATTGCTGTGAGCTGGGAGGGCCACTCAAACCAGGTGAAGAACTGGTTCATGTGCTGCTGTGCAACAATCTCATTGAAGTCTCCACAGCAGAATAAGACTAACCATCACCAACTGTAGTCCAAAACAGTAAAATTGGACTTAGCGCTGAATAGCGCTTTTCAAGGCACCCAAAGTGCTTTACAATACCACTATTCACTCACTCTTACATTCATACACTGGTGGAGGCAGCTACAGTTGTAGCCACAGCTGACAGAAGCGAGGCTGCCGTATCACGCCATCGGCCAACACCAGTGTCTTGCCCAAGGACACAACAACCAGGACAGAGAGCCCAGGGATCGAACCGGCGACCTTCCGGTTACAGATGCGATTCCCAACCCCCTGAGCCACGGTCGCCCCATAATGGGAAACTTACTGGAGTAGCAGCTGATTATATTACCCATTTCTTTGTCATAGACTTTTTACTTGGTGGGGCAAAGACAGTTTAACGTTTGACCCCACTGCTTCCTCACATGTCAAGAAAAGTTGAGGACTGCATTGGATTTGCAAAAATGACTGAAGACACGGAGAAGGTGATTCAAGAAGGTCACATCATTTGCAGAGTCCGTGGCTTGCCAATGAAGGTTCATGTGACAAAGTCCTTCGTACAGTAGTTCAGTGTCCATAAAATCCATTTTGTACTGTCTAAAACGTCCTAGATATTGTCGAAGAATTTGCCATTTCCTCGCACATTGTAATTCATACTGCAAATCCCACCATTCGGCTTTTCTCGGTGCCCTAACAGCAGAACCAAGATTGTGCACAGTCTGTTAGTCCAACAGTGAACACGATGTTACTGCAACATTTTAAACCTGCTCTGTAGCTTGTGTGTTGTGCTCTATAGAGTGACTCTAACTGAATGACTCGTTTCTGAGTCAATTTACAGGATTGTGACAATGTGCAAGTGAGACCACATTCAGGGAGGGAGCTGGATTTTTGCCTATTGTGATCAGTGAATGAGTGTTGCAGAGACGAGCCGCTGTGCAGCCGGCGAGCTCCCTGAATACTTCACCAGTATTCCGTCCCAAATCATCTCAGTGGAAATAGCCTTTTAGCCTGGTTTTCACTACACTAATATAAGCTTTACTTACTTCAACCTTTTCAATCCATTTATTTGTCCTGCTCTAGGGATTGAAGTATGAAAGGAAATGCTTTTTAAGGACTGAGGAATTCAGTTGTGAAAACCTCACTCTGCCTCTTTCTGTCTCTTCCCCCCCTTTGTTGTCAGTCATAGCTTCTCTTCAAAGAGGCTGGCTGTAAGCAGGAAAAATCCCACAAACAAACAGCCGATAGGTGAAAAATTCTCTTTTTAAACACCTTTGTAATATTTTTTTTTTTTTTTTGTGCATCTATTTCTTTTTACTTTTGATTCGTTCATTTTTATTGAAAAGGTAGTCTTGTCTGGAGTGCCCTTGGGAGTGCTTACCCTTGGTGTGCATACCACTGCCACCATCTGTGGTGAGGACGTCTCAGACGAGAGACGTCCCCACGACAAAGGAAAAATAAAAGGCAGAATAAATAGGAAAGACAATAAAAAGATGAAAGGATTGTTGAAAAACAAAAGAGTAAAAGTCTTAGCTGTGATGGAAGCGGCGGTATCATCAGAAAGCTTCTCTAATCCAGGATTACTGTGTTTATTTTGTGTGTGTGTGTGTTTTTGCATGTGTGCCTACATCTACTGCCTCTGATGTGAGACAAGAGTATGCCATATGTGTTTCAGTCACTTTTTTGCCGTACACACGGTCAGCAAGCGTTCTCACAAACAAACATGTTGTCATTGTTTTTTGCTGCTGTGTATAAAGTCTTAAATTGGGTTAGAATAATAACAACAAAGGGATTAAATGGAGATAATACAGAGGTCTCCAAACAATGATGGCTATAATGTCAATAACGCCAAAAGGTATTCCTTTTATGTTGTAGTTTATATTGTAAAATGATACACAGTACACCGCAGAAAAAAATAACTTTCATGGCCGTGTACATAAGAAAAAACTGATGCCTATTTGCGTTGTATTTTTAGGGAAATGAGCTGCTTCTGTATTTTTGGATGAGAAATACATAGAGAACCTTTTTAGCCTGGCATGATAATAGTTGTCCAAATACAAATTTGTTAAACTTATCAAGCGCAGATGATGGTGATTTCTGGGCAATTTAAGACTTTTTGCTGTAGTTTTTTTGCATCCAAGAGGGTCTGAGTGGGGAAAAAGAGTCGTAGGAGTGTAGAGTTGGCTTAGTAAGGATGTCTGAGTGCCCTCCATTTGTTGTGACCATGCAGGGGCATCAATTGTGACCTTCAAATGGACTTGAAAGTGGTATAATAAGGAAAAACTACTCATTTCGAAAGGTTTGTAGCAAGCCTTACACGTTCTTTCCTTCTTTGTACAGGAGCCTCTGGCGGGTCCTACCACTGCCACCCAGACCATGCGTATGGAGAGGAGAGCGATAAGGTAAGAAAGACATTTATTAAAGTTTTCACAGAATTTCTGCAAAATGGAAAAACTTTTAAAATGTACGGGTTTAATGACCCCTCTCCCAGAGATGAAGCTTTTGCTCTGAGAAGTGCTTGATGGTGTTTAGTATTCAGCAGCAGGCAATGAGGCTTCTTGTGTAGACATTTGCCTCCAATTGCCTCCTTGAGAAACTCAAACAGCAGTGTCTCTGCTTTACATTTCATAAATGCCAAAGTATGTTAAGAGGTGGTACATAACTGTATGCACATTATACATCTGTGAGAGAGGACTGCAGATTGTTGTTTAAGTTTATTCTTTACAACTAGTTAGGCTGTCATTGTTTCATGTATTTGTTGTTTACTTTTGTGTAATGAAGCATACCATACCATGCTTTCGAATAACCAGCTGATGTCCAGTTGTTTACAGCAGATTAATCTGATTACTGGATTACTGGATATTGCATTTAGCCGCTTTCCGTTATTTGCAGTGTTTTCACTAAAAACAGTTTCCCTTTTCTGTTAAGGGTGCGTATCCTTTTTGTTTCAGAAACTATATGTTTGCGTCACCAGTTTAAAAAACAAAACAAAAACCTTGTGTGTTTGTGTGTGTGCTACTGATAATATTTCAGTATACAAGTGTGCTTGAGTAAATGATAGTCATCATCATAAGTGAAGTTGTGTGTTAAAAGCTAACAGATGAAGTGGAAAACGGGTAAAAAAGGAGGAGAGGCGAGACAGGATGCTGAGGAAGGTGTTGCAGAGGGCTTGGAGGAAAAGAGGGGAGGGAGAGAGGCGAGGCCAAAAACAGGGAGGGGGTATTGCTAATGATTTCACCTCCAGCTGTGGAACTTGGTTGGAGTGAGAGAAGCGAAAGGAGGGGAAGGAAGGGAGGAACAGTGGCAGAGGAAACAAAATGGGCTTTGAAATCTTGTTGATGGAAAGAAAATAAGTGGGGGGAGGGAGAAGTGTTTGAGTGCTAGTGGGAGCATGTCTGCAAAATATTAATGAATCTGTAAAAGCAAATGACCATATTTGCTCAGTGTGCAAATTCGTGAACAGATTCTCATGGCAGGAAAGAGAAACCCGGTCTCTATTGTATTTTTTTTTAGGTTTGTATTTTCATGCAGTCCCTGGGCCTCGCTTTTATTTTGGTTCTCAGCAAAGACAGTGAAGCCATAACAGCTGTTGGCCAGAGTTGCTATGTGTATGTGGGTGAGAGTGGATACTTGCATACCCCAAATGTAGACATGGTGAAAGAGAATGTGGAAGGGTGTGTCTGCACTTCTGCTTCAGGATGTCTGTCCACTCTGGTCTGTGAACATGCTGTGGATGCTGGAATAGGAGGGTGTGTGAGCCATAGATGGATTCACAGTTTGTCACAGTGTGTCAGTTTGTTTGTTTGTGTCAGAATGTTTTCTTCTCATATTTTCCAGCTTTTGTTTTTGGACCAGATGTGTGTGTCTGTGTATAAGTTCACAAGTTCGGGCACTCAATTAGAACATGAGGGCACATTATAACACATTGCTTTAGGGGACGAACACACACACACACTCCTTTGTCTGGCAGTGCTCCCCTCCCTCTAACGTGGGTAGACAGGCCATCAAACTTTCATAGTAATGGGCAATAGTCTGCATTTGTTAAGGTGTGTTTGTCCTGTCTAAGAACCTTTTTTGTCCTCATGTTTTAAGCAAGGGTCTTGGACAGGGCAGGCAGACAGGGAAAAAGCAGGGGGCACATGAAGAGGCGATCGTAGATGGGTTTAGATTATCTGATGGAAGGAAAGGGGGGATGGTAGGAGGTTATTCGGAAGGGTGGGGAGAGTGAGTAGAGGAGACTGGCTTAGATATGAAAATGGGCACAGTAGATGTCCCTAGGGTTTTGGGGTTGGGGCGAGGCTGGTAGAGAGGTTGTGGGGTGTTGGGTTGGAAGAGAGGAGCTTAGTGTCTCAGAGTGGGGTGGGGGTGGACCACTAGTGCCCTCCATCCAATGCCGTAATGGGCGTATTGTAGTATCTTCTGCTGGTTTTGATAAAAGGAAATGGAGAAAAGCTTATTTTTCATTTCTTATATAACAAATAACCTGTCTTCACCGTTTCACTCCGATTCCAACTTGAACTTCAACATATGTTGTGTTGCGTTCAAGTCTCCCGAAAGAATCTGCTGACTTTTAAATGTGATTAAAAATGTGTTTCAAAAGCAAAGCAGTGGGAATAAGTTTAATTTGTTGATGTGTACTTCGTATATGCCAAGTGTCCATCCTAAAAAAGAATTTAAAAACACAGATTTTAGTTTCAAAAACAGTCTGGGATTATGTTTTAGCCTGGACAGCAGGCAGAAAAGACTTATGTTTCTGTTTGAGCCATGTTTGCTAATTAAATTGTGTCAAAACATTATAGCTAGGCATTTCATCCTTCTTGTGTGGGCATTTTTCCCCCCATTGCCATTTCTTCCTGTAGCGATTGATGATGCTTATGGTACTGCTTTAATAGATTGTCATATTTGCTTTGCGACTCTTCATCTTTGGTTCAGGTCCTTTCTTTTTGTACCTTTGCTTTTTGTTCATTGTAGTTTTTTCTATAAGCCAAAATTAGAGCTGGGCGATATATCGAGTTTTTAAAAAATATCGATATATTTTTATACGAGATATAAGATGTGACAATATCCTTTATATCGATATAGTCTATGTTACGTTATAATTATACTTGTGGAGCCGCAAATTTGCCTCTCTTTCGTCCACTTTTCTCTTTACACAACGTTACTCGGCCTCGCCTCTCCTTCACTGAACACAACTCCCCCTCCTCCCCCATCGCTTCACCTGCAGGCAGAGACAAGATGGACACGGCAAATCTCCGTTAACGAGTTACTGCGCATCGCCCCGTGTGTGGGGCTGGACGCCATCAATGTGTTAGCTAGCTAACCACGCTAACGAGCTAACCACGCTAACGCCATGCAGCCCAGAGGCGCTGCACAGCCTAAAATCCTTTCATTTTCTCAAAAGCTGACAGCGCGCCTTATGTATGAATTCTGGTTGTGCTTGATGGCCGCGAACTGATTTTATGTGGTACACAGCGCTCAGCAATCTATCAAAAAATGTTTTAGTACGACTTTGGTAAGCTACGGTGCTGCACCGGTTGATGGATTGTCAGAGCATTACGGCTACCGAGGAGCCTCGCGGAGTGATACGTACTGTGCTTCAACGTAATATTACCCTACTGTGTATAAGGACCATAAATGGCACCTGTTAAGAGACATGGTTACGACGAGGATTTCAAACTCAAGGCTGTCAGTCACGCAGTAGAACTTGGGAACAGAGCAGCTGTGAAATCTGTCTTTGTTATTATGCTCAGCGTCTGTTAGTTTACATTTTGACTGCACAATTGTGAGCTTTTTGTTATGCACAAAAACAACATTGTTTTCTTTTATTTATGGAGCATTATTATTTAATAAATGCTGATAATTTATTTTTGAGTAAATTTTATGTACATCTACGCTCTATGTTAATAAAAGTGCCTGTGTGACATCTGGGACACAGCTTTGACTAAGAACTCTCTTTTTGTTCTTACTTTATGGCTTTAAAAAAATATATCGAGATATATATCTTATATCGCCGTCCAGGTAAAAAATATCGAGATATGAATTTTGGGTCATATCGCCCAGCCCTAGCCAAAATCCCTTTTGTCTTGTTTACAGTGTCACAATCATGTCCAGCATGCATGTGTGTCGTCATTTTAATAGGCCTAATAAACAAGTACTAATAGCCTTGTTAGTACAGACAAGAGATTATTTGTAAAACTCTAAAACACTGCTAGTATGTACAGAGATTTGTTTTAAAATGAAAACATATTTGTGTGACTGAAGTCTCAGTCCTCTCGTCATGTCAAGGCTCATATTTTTATTTGTTTAGTTTGTTTCGAGTTCACCTGTTTGACGAAAGAAAATTTCATACTTTGAAGATAAACTGAATTCATTACAGCACCGAATACGAGATGTGTTCTAGAAAACGGCTTACAGAGTAGTAAGAATACAAAAACAAGACTGAAGCAAAAGCCATCTCAATGCGCCTTGTCCATTTTATTCATGTATTTATTTTTCAAAATATTTGGTTCATTCCTCCTTACCTGTTGAAGAAAACCCTTAAAAATAGAGATCTGAATGAATTTTAATCAGGGGATAAGGCAGGAAAGGGTTTGCTCAGCTATCACATGGCTTCAAAAGAAGTTACAACAGACTTGCTTATATTCTGTTTATCTTGGACCCAAATGATAAGGTGTATGGTGAGTCACATAACATATAAAAAATTGAAGAGGCACACCCAAACTTGTTGTGTATAATCCTCACTGCCATCCACATTTTTTCACTCATTTGGGATCCAAAGGGCCCTGATTCTCTCACGTTGCTTTAGCCCTTTGATTGGACAGATTCAAATACCAAAGTCACACTCATTTCTGTATTTCTATTTTTTATTTATATATTTTTTCATCAAATATCCTTCCTTCTTTCCAGTCCGCTGATATAATATTGTACATGCAATACTAAAGAAAGCCATAGTTAGTGTTGGGGCTGGGCAGAATAGAAAATTTAATGTAATATGTAATATTCAAGAAATGACTATTCTAAATAACAAATATGCTTAATGGGGAGATTACGCAGGTTACCATCTACATGTGATTTAAATTGACTGCATTTGAACATGACGGTGTGCACAAATTTACTCTAGCCTGGCTTCTAGCTGCTAAACAGCTTTTACTGTACAGACCAGCCCTCCAGTGATGAAAGGCAGAAACACTGTTGTAAACACTGTTGTAAACACTGTTGTAACTAGGGATGGTAAAGAACTAACTTTACCAGGCATGATTACTTTACTGTAATCACGCCTGCACACTATTTCATAAACATTTACTGGCATTTAAATGGTGCTTTTCTAGTCTTATTGATTATAGAAGATGCATTCACACACACATAAAGACAAGATGATAGTTTATTAAATTTTAATGAAACTTGCAGATTGTTTCGGTGGAGTTTAATAAACTCAGCCGTCTGCTCCTTGCTATCTAAAATATAACGGGACACCGGAGTATATTCTCGAGCGTCTCACACTTCTGATACTCAGTTGTCTGCTTGACGTTTATTCAGCTGTGTAAAAACTATAACTTTAATCTCAGCCAAACCGATTTACTCAGGAACAAATACAATACTGAAAAAAGCCAAACAATAACATTTTTAAGTTATGTAAGTGACTTATATATCATGTTTAACCTGAGTAGCAAAAGACGGCGGTGGGTTTGAAAATGATTTGCTGGAAATCCGGTGTTCTCACCGGCCTAGTGAGCCTTGAACCCAGCCTAGCTATCGAGCGGGTGGGTAACAGATGTCTCCGAAAACGTCGGAGCGATTTTGAAAATATGAGGTGTCTTGATAAACTGAGCAGATATTTGAGGTTTACACAGCTACATTCTCGCCTGAAAATATGTTAAACGTTTATTTTGTGACCCAGAAAGTATAATAAGAGTAATATTAAAACTAACTAGCTGCCGCCATTGTTGGAAACTGAGCTGGGCTGTGCTATGAATTCTGGGATAGGTTGGGCCACGAAGTATACACCCAGACCCACCCTACAAATCTGGGGAAATTAAGGGCTCATTTGTCGGAGTCTTCAAATTTGTACAGTCTTCGTCGTGTCGCTGTAACGTAATCGGCCTACAAATGCGGGCACAAGAGGATGCGGTTCCTGAATTTGGACACAGCTACGATACCGGGCACTGCTTCTTCTTCTTCGGGGTTTAACGGCAGCTGGCATCCTTGTACATGCAGTGCTGCCATCTTCTGTTTCAGTCCGTTATTACACGCGTAAATCCTATTACTTATTCCTGCGTCTTTTGTGATCTTACAAAGCTTCAAACGACGCATCGACTATTAAATTAGTCGTCGACGATCTTGGTAATCGTGACTAGTCTACTAATCGTGGCAGCCCTAATGCAGACTAGGAGTCGAATCAGCAACATTCTGATTAATGAAAGGGAGCTGCCCAATAAACTGTTGTCTTTTAAAGGTATTTGTATTTATGGTCAAACTATTTAAGTTCAAAACTGCAGCCTGCATCACCATTTCTGTTAAACATATGGAGATGACTTTTTTGTTATCCTTGTTGCCTGATAGTAGCTATTGTTTGCCTTTCCCATAAACATGTCAAGCCCAGGTCACATTCAATATTATGGACAAGCCATTAGTGTATACTCTGTTTGGGCCTGCAGTCAGAATACATTTTGAACATTTTTTTTCTTTCTCGAACAGCACATTTTGCCTCTAAAGAACTTCAGAAGCTATTGTTCTTTATAGGCTGTAGAACTCAAACGGTGGCAGCTGCCCATGTGTGAATGTGAATTTGCGCATGTCTGCAGGCGTTTCCATAACTGTGTGTGTGTGTGTGTGTGAGTGAGTTTCTGCAGTCTGCTCTCCAGCTGTTTCCTGTTAGCTATCACACTGCTCTCAAGGTTGCTGAGCTGTGTATGTGTGTGTCTGTGTGTATGTGTGCTAAAAAGTCACAGCCGCTGAGTCATTTTTATCACACTTTAACAACGTGTCTCTCCCACGAAGAGGGGAGCTGGAAGCAGGGATCAAATAAGTAGAAAGGGGGGGAGCATTGAGAGGGTAACTATGGGGATGTGTGTGTGTGGTGTTTCTTAAAGAATCCATGTGTTCTTCAGAGCACAGCAAAGGTCCTCGTAAAAGAGTGACTAAGAACTGACACATGGATATGTGTGTGTTCTTGCCTCACCAAGTGCTAAGCGTGCGAGTCACTGTTTGACAGTAAGTGAAGTGACTCACAGATGAGTTGGTAGGATTGAAGCGGTGTATAACTTATTAGTCAGTCTAAACCTGGATGACTAATAAACTGAGCCATGTCTCTGTTTTTGTCTATGTATCGTTGACTTTTTTGACTTCGCAAGAAAGAATTTGTCAAGCTATCCAATTTAGGGAGTGTTCTCGTAATTCGCACATGGGCTTGTGAGTGCTTGTTTTGTTTGCATTTCCTCGCGCCAAGAGGAAGTGACTTTCAACCCTCAAGGCCTTCGAGAGCTGGTGGTGTAATATGCTTTCTTTCACAGATGCACGCATGCAAAGTATGTAAGCTCGCATGGAATATACAGGAAGTACCGTTAGTCACAAAGGAACATAATGTCTAATGTGATGGTATGGATTGTAGGCTAGAGGGACTGAAAAGCATGGTGAAATTGATTTATTTGATATGAGTTCCATGGGTCACTGACCACAATATCCATTCCCTCTCTCCTCTCCTCCCCTCTCCCCTTTCCTCCTCCGTGTTTCACCCCTCCCTCTACAGAGTGAGGAAAGCCCCAGTCCAAAGCGCCAGAGGCTGTCCAGTCAGTCCGTCTTGGAACAGCTAACCTCATCTGCACCCCCACCATCCACCCCTTCTCCTCCCATCCGCCCCTGGGAATCAGGACCCCAAAGTCGGAGACAGTCTCATCCTCACTCACACTACCACCAGGAGAGATGCCTAACTCCAGCCCGGCACAGACGCAGGTAACGTGGCAGTTTCCAGATTGTCATTTATTGATTTATTTTTTTTAACTGTTCCACTATTCTTCCCTTTTTTAGTCCACCAGCAAGACGTCAGCGTGGCCGTCTCTCCAGACCATCTCGCCACCTGCCTCCTCATCACCACCCCCCCACCCAAGGCCCCATATCTCGTCTGTCACCATCCGAGCTCCAGGATGAAAACTACCACCACAACCCCCATCCATCCACTCCGCAGACATACCCAACACACACTCCCAGCGCCTACGGTCAGCCTCCCACGTCTGGGGGTGGAGGGGTAGGTTCAGAGGAACCCCGAGCTTTCCATCCCCCCAGCCTATCATCGCGACTACTGCACCCGGCCACTCACCACCATCACCACCACCATCATCAGCAACAGCATCATTCAACGCAACAGCAACAAGGAGCCATGGTTATGGATTTGCATGAACAGGTCGGTCTGCAAATATTTTATTTTTTGTGGAAAATGATAGAAAGCTGCGTGTGTGTGTGTGTGTGTGAGAGAGAGAGAGAGGCTGTACTTCAACTTTGGTGTGATTTCTCATCAGCTGCAGCAGGGCACTGTACCTGTCTCCTACACGGTGACCCCAGTCCCTACTCACGGTCTCACAGCGCCTTTGTGTAGCAGTCAGCATCTTCCACCTACCTGCTCCTCACAACAACAGGTCCCCGCCTGCAGCGTGGTCTTCAGCACTGGACAACACTACCACCCGGTGAGAGGCATAAAACAGTGTAAAAGTTAGTAGGAGTGTGTGGGTTTCTTTGTTGATTTGAAAAATAAAACACTTTGTACTGTGCAGTTTCTTTAAAAGAAAACTAAAGTCAGCAACAAAAGTGTGCCAAAACCTTTCCTGTTTGAGGAAACTAGTTCGTTTTCTCAGTTGTTGCTGCCACCTTGTGGTGAGACTACATATTACAGTATTACAGTACATTTTATTTCTCTCTTCTCTTCCACTCTCTTCCAGATGATACAGGCATGTTCAGTGCAACATTTGCCGGTGCCCTATGCCTTTCCCTCACTGCTATCCAGTGATCCTCAGTTCCTGCTTCACCCTCCACCTCACATGTCTCACCACCCGCCCCACCTCCCCACACCCGGACAGTTCCTGCCTTTCCAGACACAACAGCCGCGTTCGGTACGTGATCAGCTTTACTGGCAATGACCTATATCGCTGTGTGCAATACTTGCAGTGACTTATATCCGGTTTCATAAAGACTTTAAACAGTGTCAGTGCTAGTCAAACACAGGTGTGTTATTTGCCCAAAGTTGCTGTTTGTTATACTAAAGGTAGAATACAAGAAATGTTGCTAAACTAGACCAGTAATGATAATGGATTGGATTTATATAGCGTTTTTCAAGGCACCCAAAGCGCTTTACAATGCCATTATTCATTCACTCTCACATTCACACACTGGTGGAGGCAAGCTATGGTTGCAGCCACAGCTGCCCTGGGGCAGACTGACAGAAGCGAGGCTGCCATATCGCGCCATTGGCCCCAGTAGGCAGTAGGATAAAGTGCCTTGCCCAAGGTCACAACGACCAGGACAGAGAGCCCGGGGGATCGAACCGGCAACCTTCCGGTTACAGATACGCTTCCCAACCCCCTGAGCCACGGTCGCCTTGTTTAAGTATTTTATTTAGCTACAGATGAGAAGTTATAGAGTAAATTGGTGTTCTTTTCTGTTTGTTATTCACATTACAAGACGTGTACATTTTTTTCTTCAAGTTACAAATATTAAGATTTTCCATGTTACATGTCTTAATGTGTCTCTTTAAGAGTAGTTGAATCATTGGAGTTACAACTTTTAATATTAATTAAACTGTCAAGCCTTCAGTTATAAATTGTGTTATTAAAATATGCTGTTTTGTGATTTTGCTGAAATCTCCAAAGAGAGAGAAAAAAATGTCTAACCCACCATAACGCCTGGCATGCTTTCGTCATTTAATCACAGCCCTTACAGAGGATTGAAAATGAGGTTGAGCTTCTGGGAGAGCAGCTTTCAGTGGGTGGAGGTTTCAGCTATGCCCACCATCACCATCACCACCATCACCACCAGCCGCCCTCTGCTCTGGCGCCTTCAACACCGCTCCAGTTCCTTTCACACCACGACCCCCTGTCACAGGAGCTTTTTACAGTGGTGAGTAGATTTGTCAAATCAGATGTTCATTTATGTTACAATGTAGGATTTTTGTAACATGAAATTTTTAACCATAGTGTAATACATTTTTTTTCCATCTCTTTTGCTGTGTCTTAGCCCTATCCTCACTTTATGCCTCGGCGATTCACAAGCCGGCGTTACCGTTCTCAACAGGCAGTACCCCCGTCTCCGTACCACCCCAGCTTCCTGCCTTACTTCTTGTAAGTTCCTTCTTAAAAAAAGTTCTGTTGGAACTACATGGCTGAATTTGCAAGAGATCTGAGTGTACCTCAGGATGGTAATGAATGCAGTGTATTAAACTTCTTCATGCTCTTCATCCACCACAGGTCCGTGCTTCCTATGCCTCCAAATGTGGCCCCTGCTATCAGTCTAGAACTGGATGTGGATGATGGAGAGGTGGAGAACTACGAGGTAGAACAAACTGCTGTCGAGCTGTCACATTTTTCATTTTGTTTGAAAATACTGCATCCTAGAATCAAGCGACAGTTAATATGATGACTGTTTTTTTGTTTTTTTGTAAACATGTCCTTTATCTTCGAAATCTTCAGGCCCTGTTGAACCTCGCAGAGCGTCTGGGAGAGGCCAAGCCCAGAGGTCTAACTAAAGCAGATATAGAACAGCTTCCATCATACAGGTTCAACCCCAACAACCATCAATCTGAGCAAACACTGTGAGTACCTTTTTGCGTGGATTTTCTTTCGTTTTGTGAGCAGTTGCAGGTGTTTGCGCAATTTAAAATGTTAGCCCAAGACCACGTGTAAAAAAAGCTCCTAACATTTGTCTTCCAGGTGTGTGGTGTGCATGTGTGACTTCGAGTCACGCCAGCTTCTCAGAGTATTACCCTGTAATCATGAGTTCCACACCAAGTGTGTAGACAAGTGGCTTAAGGTGAGTGATGACATTCTTTTATTAGGATAACGGTAATAAATTCCACTGAGGTTGTGAAGCTCAGGCAGAGCAGTCATGGCACAGCAAATAACTGTGACAACTGAACTTCCAAAAAGATATTGCCTCACTCGTGTTTATATCTAGCAGCCTGAATTCTCCTGACTTGTAAATCACTTCAGTAAACAGAAAATTTACACACTTTATTTGCTGTGCTGTTTGTATTTGGTACATTAATAATTTAGGTTCCTTATTTAATTTTTTCCCAGGCTAACAGGACCTGTCCTATCTGTCGAGCCGATGCCTCTGAGGTACAACGGGACTCTGAGTGACCTCCTATAAATATCCACAATCCCTGGCTCCCTGTTGGATGCACCAACCAATCAGTGAACTTCCTTACCCCTTTACCACAAGCCTTTGCTTACACATAACTGGGACCAGTGCTCATTAATCCTTCACTCTATCCCACCAGACACTGAATGGTAATTCTCACCTGGGATCAGCATTTATAGAAGTGTGGAGACTTTTTGCTGACTCGTGCTTACTTTATCACTGGACTTCATAGGCCTTCCGCTTTTGGACTATTAGACCCTGCTACCCTGCCTTCTTCTGATGGTTAACGCTCACTATAAATGGCCTTTAAAAACACACCCACGACACAGTGTCATGTGCAGGTGGACATATATGTACGTATTTTTAAAAAAAAATGGCATTATGAACCCTTCTGAATTGTGAACTGTTAAGTTCTGGTAATGGAGAGAAGAACAGGCTTATTTGAAAACCACCTGTAGAGTTGTACTAACAAACACTGAGGGGGGAAATTGGCAGTCCAAAGATTATATTTTCGTTATTGTTCTTCTGGTTATAATTAAGCAGTCCCATTTTTGGTGTGCAGAGACTGACCTTTTTAACTAGACTCATTATAATTGTGCAGCAGAATGAGCCAGTTTAATTTCTCTGTGTGTATTCTTGCATTCCTTGGTTTCTGAGCAGTCTGTATAGGGTGAAACAAAGATACTGTACACTGTGTGACAAAGAGTGAGCTACTTTGGAGCAGTGAAAAAATACACTTTATTTTCTCTATCCGAGTGTCTGTGCGCGAGTGTTTTTTCAGCAGTGTGAGCCTTTTCACTTGTGGGGATGAGAGTGTTACACCTCCTGTAGAATTTATGCAGCCTATGTGGTACAGTGCATTTACTTCCTAAATTGTTTCCACTCTACTTCAGATTGATTTAGACCCAGTGAAGGTCAAGGGTAACTTCAGATCTTCACAACCAAGGTTCTTGGGAAGCTGACAGTGCTTCTGTGTCATATTTCCGTCTTTCTTTTTTAAACCACACATTAGACCTTTGAATCTACATCTGTTCCTTCTTCTCTAAAACAAGTATAGGTTTAGTTTTTCCCCTTAAAAACAGAAAATATATTTATCAACATCTCAACATGCTCAGTAAGCTCCTCCTCCAAGACATATTTGATGAATATGGTTAAATTAATTAAAACTAAACAATTTCATCAATCCTCAATATATTATAATTTTAATGGGAATATGGTATTTAAAATGTGACTGTCTGTTTTTGGTACCTTTCTATACTTTTGGCAGGTAGCGATTCCAGTGTTTTCCCCATCACTCACGGGGAAGAAGTTTAAAGAGTCTTATAAGGTCACCGTTAAATCTACTTTGGTTCACTGGTGGATTTTTCACTTCAGCACTTTAATATGTAGATTTATGACCTATACACACTCTTTTCTAAGAAAAAGAAGCATTAATGCATAAAAAAATACAGATGTTCTTCAAACATCATTTTCCAGTATTTACTACACCCTCAATATATCAGTTCTTTCAAATTCCCACAGTTTATTTCCAAAGGTGTTTATTCTCGGTATCTTAATAATGATCATCAGTCATGATATAACTAATAAACCTCAAGCACAAATCAGGCTTTCAAGTGTAAATCCCAAATGGTCAATATTTTTAAGATGACAGGCTAACATGGGCCATAAAAAGTAAAGAGGAAGTTCAGTGCGGCACCTGCAGTGTCTTCCATCTGACATGCCTTTTTATCCAATCTGATTTTCTCCTGGTAGAACTCGTATTTCTTCACTGTTGCCACATTAGATGGAAACATTAATTCAAAGTGGATTTCTGTTTTCCAGAATCTGGAAAGAACATTGGTTTATTCAAAACACTTCTTTAGTGTTATCAGACGTTTTAAAAAGACAACAACTCTTATTTAAACAATGGGAATCAATGTTTTTCTTCTTCATTTCTGTACGCATCCCTTTTGTGTCTTAGGATCGTTTTGTGTTGGACAGTTTTTACGTTGCTTGGTACACTAGCAATTACCTCAGTCCCACTATTTATGTCTTTTCAGAAAATGGCACAACCAGTATGCTTAGTGTGCATCTGTTCATTTTCCATGCAATTTGTTGGGTTGTTTGATATATATTCCTTTAAACTCTATGAAACTTTCATTAAAGTGGTGTCATAGTAGTTTCATTATGTATTATATCTGTAACCAAAATCGTTTGAAGGTCTGTTGATGATGAGAATGAAATTTTTAACAAACATTTGTACATTTTGTATGAGAGTTGTTACTAGTAATACTTTATTAAGTAGTGCAATGATTTTTTTTAATCCCTTACCCTGTCTTTTGGATTTCAAAAGCTGGTTCAATAATAAATGTATAACATGCTCTTCTAAAACACTGTGGTATCATTACTCTTTCCTCAGCATTTTGTTTCCTTCATCCTGTAAATTATCATCTCCAATGAACTGTCCACATAAGTGAAGTGCTTTTTACAGCAATCCTCTTGGTGGCAGTGCAGTTCTGCAATCCAGGTAATCCTCCTGCCTGAGCCACGTGACTTCTCACATTTACCATAGACGGTGCTTTCTTGGCCTTGGAAATGTTAGTTTCTTTTTTTCAGGGGGTTAATTTAAACCTTTGCTTGGGCAAGGATCTGGTCCTAGGGTCCTGTGATTAACAACACACATTTCTTTTCTTTTTCTACGATTTTTAAAATTGTATTTCTTTGCTTTTATAGGAGTCTCCCTAGCAGTAGCGGTTTTTGATACGGGCGACACGGGCGGTTGCCCGGGGCGGCATCGTGGTGGGGGGAGGCATAACGGGCATCGGCAAAAAAAAAAAAAAATTGCTCGTACTCAAGCTGCCCCGACATCAGCCAGTGCATATTGGGAATGGCATAGGCACTGATCGGTTTTCTATCGCCCATTTGCTAGGAGTGAGGGCGCCCTCCGTTTGCGAGGTGCACTTGCTGCTTGCGGCGCAGGGAGAAGAGGGCGGGGTTGCGGGGGATTCTCTGGCTGGCTGGAGCAGCATCTAATAACCAACTCGCAAAATAAAACAAAATAAAACAACAAACATGAAAACACCAGACATCATGATACAGACTTATAATTTGGACCGATGTTTTTTCGAAATTCTACGCGAAAAGTGAGCGCGAGAGCCCTCGGTGCAACTGCTCGCTGTTGAAGTCAAAGTAAACTTTGTCATCTCTGCTTCATACAGTCCAGTATATAGAGAGACGAGACGACGAGGCTCCAGTTACAGCAGTGCAAGTAAACAAACAATAAATATCAGAAGAGTAAGAAAATAAATATACACTTTAGGACTCGGGGTAAAGGGATCAATAACAATTTAAAATTTATATTTTATATTTTGATGATTTAATGTCTCACAGACAACCCGTGGAAAGGGGTTCATAATGTTGTAAATCCAAGCCCATTATGTATTCATGATTTGAATCCTGGGTTGTGTGAAATCCCAGAAATACATCTTGGACAAAGTGAATCTGTGAACTAAGGTGTAGGTCTATTAGGTTATGTTGTGGTGATCCTTGAGTTGGGGGATTTGTGTTCATACTGGAGTCCAAAATTAAAACCAATGGAAGATGGACAAGAAAAGTTCAAAGCCATCAGGTGCTCAGTTTAGAAAAATAGAAAAGAAGAGGAGGAGAAACGAGCAAAAGAGGGAGTGTTCGCCAAACAGGCTAGGACCGCCACTGCTCCCTAGTCACGAGTAATTTGAGGATTTAAAAAACAAAGAAACAACAACAGAAAAAAACAAAAACCTCCGGATCTAATGAACATCTGAACACCTTATAACGGCTATAAGGTCTACATATTTGTGAGCACTAGCTTCAAACTGCAAACCGAAGTTTATATTGGGTCTTTGACTTATGATATGAAGTATCTTGAGGTCACATCTATACACTGGCTTTATAAAATAAATAATTAAAGCTGAACTGAATTTAAACATTCTGGTTGAAGTTATTTCGAGAACACTAGCAAAAAACTTTAACAGTACTTTTAAATACAAGTAATAAAGCAGTTAGCAATTGAGCTAATATAATGTTAATTTTGCTACTTGTTAAATTTTACTAAAACAGTAATAATGTATAGCCTTAGCAGGAAGAAAACGGGGGCTTAAAAATATTTCAAACAGGCTTTGGGTGTTAATGCACCTTAAATTCTTTTAGAGTGGATTTAGTTCATTCCTTGATTTGAAGTTGATTTTGGAAGTTAAGGGTGTTAACTGTTAACTAACAGTGAATTAAGCTAATCAAACTTCAACCCATTAAATGTGGGATGATGAGCAAGATTTTGTGGGGTCTTTCTATATACAGGGGGACTAATGCTATGAGAATTTACGTTTTAATAAGAATATAAAACTTAAAAAAAATGAACACAGGTGACTGTAGATGACAAATGTGGCATTTGGCATGTTAAGGGCTATTTGAGTGCAAGGAACACAGCTCCTTTATTGTAAATACCATAGTAAGGGTGTAAAACAAAGCTAGAATTTGTTCTTGTGGATTTATGTATTCACCTTTTCTCTCTATCTATTTTTTTCACCTGGTGTTCTATCTTGCTATCATAGTAGGATGCTTACATAAATGATCACATTTCGTTTTGTAGCCACACATTTCTTGTGAAACTCAAAAGATCTACATAGCTTAGGATTTGGTTGTGACCACCAAATCAGTGTAAGCAGCAAAAATTCTGACACTTTAACGTGCACATAGCCCATGATGACATTATTCTGTTTTCTTCAGTCATTGAATAAAACCCAAGCTTTATGAACCTGTATGCTTACTTATGTATGAGCTACATTGATGACTTTAGAAAACTAGAGCCATTATGTGGACGATCAATAAACTGAAAACTGTAGAAGTGGAGGGGAAAAAATAGTTGCTGCAGCTATTTACAGCAAATTAACAGCATCTGAACGTCATGTTCTGAAGAAGCAAAAATACTGTGTGCCAAGGTCTCTTCAGAAATGGTGGTTGTAAACAACTCATTATTAAGGGAAGGAACATGGGACAAAAAGTTAATTTATGCCAAATTACACAAGAACTGAACAGAAACTTTGTGCCACAGGTTGTATGGTGGTATGAATCAAAATGTGAGGTTTTGGATATATTTTTGTCAGTATGTATGATAGAGGCCAGGAGAGAGGTACACCAATGTGTGTCTACCTGCTAGCTTTAAAGTACAGTGGAGGTTCAGACATCAAAATTGATGAAATCGTGGATTGTGCCAGATTTTTATCCATCATATTATACCAAAGAGTGAAAAAGTCTGATTTGTAACAAGTACATTTTTCAATGTGACTGTAACACACTGGAACTGTTGTGTTTTAAATAATAAGAACTGTATTTTTCTGTATGCTTGTACCAGATTCAAGAAATTCCTCCACTTATATCCCACTTTCCTACCAAAATACAAAAGAATGAAGGGTGGCGTAAGACTTTGGAAATTTCTGCATATTTCCCTATAGTTAAGTTAGTTCTGTACAAAACAAACAGCTTTTAGAAAAGCTTTAACTATTTAGGAATTACAGGCAGTTTTAAAGAGAATCTCTTATTCTCAGAGCATCAGGAGTAAAATAAAAAGTTGGAAAAACTAACACAACTTCATTATCTTCCACTTATCCTTATCAGGGTCACAGGGGTTGGAGCCTTCCCCAGCTACCATAGGACAAAATGCAGCATAAACCCTGCCAATCTGATGCAATGCTAGCACAGACAGACGGGGAACAATTTACACTGAGATCCACACCTATGGGCAATTTAAAATCACCAGTTAACCTAACCCCACAAACAGAAAGTCTTTTGGAAGAAACTGGGGTACCTGGAGAGGACCCACGCAAACATAGGGAGAGCATGCAAACTCCATACAGATACTGGCGTCGAACTGAGGACTTTTGTGCTATAAGGCAACAGTGCTAACCCCCACAACATGCTGTTCACAAATGAACATAACTACAAATATAAAGACATTTTTTTTACTTGGATGATAAAACTTATGTATGTATCCCTGAGGTCTGCCAGGCCTTTACTGCAGGCCCTTCAGTTTCTGCTTGTTTGTGGA
This sequence comes from Neolamprologus multifasciatus, assembly GCF_963576455.1. NCBI lineage: Eukaryota > Metazoa > Chordata > Actinopteri > Cichliformes > Cichlidae > Neolamprologus > Neolamprologus multifasciatus. The sequence continues at coordinate 7,575,125 of NC_140444.1, read as the reverse complement.
TCTCTCTCCCTTTAGTTTTGCCTTCAGTAACTGGGTGGGTGGAGATTATCATTAATACCATACCATTAAAGAATAAACAGTTTCTTTATCTCAAGAAACACTAGAGTTGCTCTTGATGAAGTTAAAGTTCGTGAGCTCCTTCTCCACACTTTTCTCTCCCCATCATTTTGGTATAAGTTCATTTTGGTTGCGTCTATCCCTAGACCTCATTTCCATAACCCAAAGGCTGAGTTGCTCAGTGCATTCCTTGTGTTTTATTGGTTATGGTTTGGGCCACTTTATAAAGTTTTTGCTACCTCTTTAATTTAATTTGGGTTATAAACCTAGTGATGACCTCCTTCACTTGCATCGGCATCTCTTTGGACCTTGTATTGAGAGTTCAACTGAAAAAATACCAAATACAAAATAACCACTTGGAATCAACTCCAGATTAATAAATTTGTTTGGCTCCAACCTGCAGTGACTCTAAGTTGCATAAGCAGCTATATGTGAGGCTTTCTTTTAAGTAACATATGTGTTAATGTTTAACAAAGGTTTAGATTATAACTTTTTAGCACCACTTTTCTCTTTTAAGTGGTTCAACACTAAACACCAACGAATAGCTTTTATCTATGATGGTTGTTTTCTTGACTCTTTTTCAGAAATATGGTGCCAAAAAACCTGGTTCTGTCAAGCTTTAAACAGATATGTTTTATTACTTACACCAAGCCGACAATCTGATATTCATGGTTATTTATTAATTATGTTAATTATTCTTATTTATATTGTTTTTTCTCGTTAGTACAAGACCCAGAAGGTGTTGGTGAACATTGAATCAGACAATAACAATTCTACCTCTGACACGGTAAATGATTTGTGAAATCACAGTGATGACTTCCGTTGGAAAGTTGATCTCAATGAATTTCTCATTTTTTATTTCAGGAAGAGACGCAAGTACGTCTAGTGGGCAAATACACTGATGGACTTAATACACTGGGGGTGATTGGAATGTCTTTTATTTTTGGCCTGGCCCTCCGGAACATGGACGAAACAGGGAAACTCATCATGGATATCATCAGCGCCGTTAACGAAGCCACCAAGGAAGTGGTTAAGATGATAATTGGGTACACTGATATAGTTCCTACAAGGAGGCCATTCAACACCTAAGAGATAGCATGCAAAGATTTAAATTATATAGGTGGACTGATTTCCTGATTGTCATACACTATCAAAAACAAATCATTCTTTCAGGGTGTAAAAACTAACACATTTAATGTTAACTGGCTTTTCAAATAAACCCATTAAGTTTAGCTTTTTGCCAATAGGAGTAATGTTCATGACTGCAAGTTACGTCATTGAGGTTGGGGAAAAGTGGGATGCTGTCCTCAAACTGGGAAAGTTTACAGCAGTGGTTATTACTGGGTATGTTTAATGTAAATGCATACTTTACTAGCACCTTCTTGTCAGTAAGTACAATTGGAATAACTCGTATTCATATTGTATTTTTTGTCTGTTTTTATGCTGTTCATCCATGCAGGAGTAATTTTACCACTGATCTATGTCATGTTTGTGAGACAAAACCTCTTTCCCATCATAAAAGGCGTTTCTCCGGCCTTGCTGAGCACCTTGCTCATCTCACTCAGGTTAGAATTTTAGAACTCTGTATAATACCGTATCACAGAGATGACTTATATTGATATAAAGAAAACATATAGATGCTTACAGATGTTAAAGAACAAACCATACACTGTGTTTTCAAGCCATGCAGTCTCACTGACTTAAACGTGCTGTGAGGAAATAATCAAGGTTGACAAAAGAATCACTTGCTTCATGCTGCCTATTGGGATCAATGCCAATATGGATGGAACAGCCCTTTATGAAGTAGCTGCGGCAGTTTTCATTGCTCAGCTTAATAGCATGAGATTAAACTGGAGCCAGCTATTCACCATTGGGTAAGTGACAGTAATATTCATTTTTCCATTCTCTTTGTCTTTTCTGATTAAACAGAAATGTTTCAACATTGATTGGATCTTATTTAAAACAAAAATCTTTTTATAAAAATCTTTTTTCTGTAGCATGATCGTACCAGACACGTAGAAATCTCATGTTTTAGTTGGTTTCCTGTCAAACATATTTTTGTCCCAAATACTGATGGATTGGAATAGTTAGAATCGTCCTGTATAATATTGTTTTTTTACTAGATCGTGTGAAATGGTGAAATGTATAATGCCTCAGCTTCTTTGAGCAAGTGTTATTGTTTCAAGAGGTATTCAATATTTGTCTTTGAAAGATTCCAGCCAATTCTGTAGATTTGAAGCTATTTTTTCCAATAGCCATATCAAATATGTAAGCCTAATAAAATTGCTTTGTGTACATTTAGAATGTAGAAGCCAACCAGATGACAGAAATCAAAATCTTAGAAGGATTAACTCCATGAACCTCAGATTAAACCTCATAGATACCCTACCACCTACTATCCTGCCTATTGTAAATTTTCACATTTGCCTTCAGTCTCATTTTTAGCATGGAACTGAAGGCAGTACAGTATACAGCTGTATATTATTTTGTATTCAATAGTGGTGTTCTGCTATGTGTGTTGTCTACAGCGTGACGGTGGCAGTGTCGGCTATAGGAGAAGCAGGAATCCCAGCTACTGGAACGGCGACGACTCTCTTCATTTTGACAGTAGTTGGGACTCCTGTGAGGGATGCTTCCCTTTTGCTGGTTATAGAATGGTTGCTGTAAGTTGAAGAAATGTTTTTGATGTTATTGCTACTCTTGCCTTGCCTGAGACCTCAGAAGCAGTATCAAAGGTGCTGATAAACCATGCTTTCTGAGCTCTCTGTACTTTGTATCTTTTAGAGATCGCTGCAGTGGTACTGTTAATGTTCTGGGAGACTGCGTTGGTGTGGCGCTCGTACAGCATCTGTCAAGACAAGAACTGCAAAAAATGGACGAGCTAGGAATTCACCATCCCAGGTGAAGTTTTAATTTGTGTTTTTGGTGAATTTGAAGAAACATAAAAAAAATAGGTCATTATAAATGGGTACACCAGCAGTCAGAAAATAGTTTTCAGTCTTTAGTTGAATATGTAACTTATTAGTTAGTTGTTGGATTCTGTCTGAAGTTGGGTGGACACAGCGGGACACCTTGATCATAAATGGACGTGTTTGGCTACAAGACAAGTGGGAGATTACAATGTGAAAAGGACATTTTTCCTGCGCTGTGGGAGTTGAAAAAGGCAGGTAAAGGTTCTGCTCACAGATACTCATATCTGATATCTACAATATATGTCATTCAGAGACCGGACATCAAAATGTGACATTGAGGATATCCATTCAGCCTACCAACAGCCACGAGGTTGTTACGTCGACACAAAAGCCAAATGAACTGCCTGGGGTTGTCCTGTAACCGCAACTCGAACGATATTTTCCTTGGGAACATGGACTGCAGTGGAACATAATTTTATGTTGTTGTTATTCTGTTACTATTTTATTAAATTTAATTTATTTTTATGGGTTCTTGGAAATAAGCCCCAATTGTTTGATATATTTGGAGTCCAACTATATCAAATCTAATTTCTTACTTGAATTTATTTCCCATCTTGTATTTGTGTGTATTTTGTCTTGTTTATGCAGCATAAAAAGATGTAGCCTGGAAAGTAATTGTAACTTATACAAACTCACTAATAATATCAAAGAATAAATAAAAAAAAAATAAAATAAATAATAATCTATACATTTTAAGAACATTCCTTTATATATATATATATATATATATATATATATATATATATATATATATATATATATATATATATATATATATATAGGTAGATAGAGATAGATAGAGAGATAGATATATGCGCATATTGGCATTTATTTCTTATAGAAGGTGTTGTCTTGATGTACTATAGTTTTCAGCTGATCTCAATAAGTATCTATATAAAATTTAAAAAATAAAAGTATTGTTCTCTGATTACATTGATATATTAGGACATTTATGAATTTTAAAATAACTTTTAAAAACGTTTTTCCCTTGCAAGCCATCTGGAACAACAAATGTGTGAAATGTCATAATATGTCAACAAATAATGATATAATAATGATGAATCGGATAATAAAACAAACAGGTTGTGTGTTTTTGGAACAAACTTGCAATAATTTTAAATCTCTAATCTAATGGCCTCTTAAAGTCCACTCTGTGATCTCTGGTGGCATACCTGTAGAAGAAGTTACTACCTTTCTTGTACCACAGCATGGGCTGCACAGTAAAGCAGGTTAATCTTAACATGAGCCTCCATATAAATTAGTAGACGTGTTATGGGTAACACTGTTGTTATGGGAAACTCAGAAATAAATGTTTATTATTTATTTATTTATTGACTCATTTGTCACTTGACAAACATGACACGATTTCCCTTTACACTGCAGGATTTCCACGTTAAATGTTTTTGTAGTATCTATTGAGTCTCTATTGCCATCTAGTGGTGGTAAAAATTGCAAGCTTCCGAACAGGACACTGGAGCCACACCTAGAAAATACTGTGTGATGTGGTTTAGATTGTGTGGCAATGCAAATGTTTTTAAGGAAAACAGAAGTATTGTTTTTAAAGAAAAAGTTCCACATATGATGACAGATATACATTCCAAAACAAAATTGGGCCTAACTAAAGCTTACAATTAAAGTTTTATAGTTTGATGTCCATTTACTCCATTAAACTTACTGTTTTACAATGGCTGGTTATGGAAGTTTCTATCAAAGGTGCATAATGACGTTTTGCTGATGTGGCAAATGGAGTGCAAATAAAGAATGCTTGATGTTTTCTTTGAGCACACATCATTTGGGTTCTCTATTTTTACAGTTACTTTCAACGAAAGTGAGATAATTTAAAATGTATAGGTATTTACCCCTAAGTTGACTTAGAGAAGTCCCAGGTGTAGCTCATTACATCAATAATACAAATATCCCACTCAAAACAAGCATGCAAATTTGTATGCCTATTTTCAACACTCTCTTTTTTGATGAATGTTTTCTTTTATCTTTAATAGATGTTTTATGAAATAGCTTAACAAACCTCTTGGTTATTTTCTCATATTTGAACTGTTGGGATAAAATTAGATTTAATGATGGAGAAATGTTACTTTCAGCAAGCAAACAGGTAATAAAAGAGGTAATAGGAAAAAGTTGATTTTATCTGCATTTATGGTAAAGTGGGTAAAGTCCCCCCTTTGTGAAAGACATTAGATCAACCTTTACAACAGCAGACAAATACAGAGTTAAGTGACAACTTTATATCAAATCATTTTCTGACACTTTTCAGTGGATCAACACTGTGGAAAATGTTGTTTACATCAAGCATCAGCTAATCAACATAAAATAAATAGACAGCTTCCAGAGCACTCAAAAATGCAGTCGTCTTCTCTTTCATGCCAGTAAAGAAAATAGATACATTTTAAGAATGTGCCTTTAAATCTCATCAAATACAAATGAGCTGATTACATTTTGTGGAATCAGGTTTAACGTAAGCACATATTTAAAAAGGACAAAAACAAGCATCTGATGTCCTTCTTTACACAAAAGCTGTGTGATATTTGTTACGTATCAGGTCTTTCACTCTTATTGTGTTCATAGTTGTGCTTGCCCATAATTTATGCCATCATGTCTAAGTATGCTGTGCATTATTAGCATATTAATGCATGTATGTCCCTATTGCCAGTCTTGGCAATAGGGACCCTATCTCTAAGTCTTGGCAGCCTTAGAGATAGGGTGAGAAGTTTGGCCATCCGGGAGGGGCTCAGAGTAGAGCCGCTGCTGCTCCACATCGAAAGGAGCCAGCTGAGGTGGTTCGGGCATCTGACAAGGATGCCCCCTGGGCGCCTCCTGGGTGAGGTGTTCCAGGCATGTCCCACCGGGAGGAGGCCCCGCGGCAGACCTACGACACGCTGGAGAGATTATATCTCTCGGCTGGCCTGGGAACGCCTTGGTATTCCCCCGGATAAGCTGGAGGAGGTGGCTGGGGAGAGGGAGGTCTGGGCCTCTTTGCTTAGGCTGCTGCCCCCGCGACCCGGCCTCGGATAAAGCGGATGAAGATGGATGGATGGATGGATGGATGGAATGCATGTATAATGCATGTCTCTTTGGATTTTTAAATGTTCACATAACAACGGAGTATTTCTCTATTTTATTGCTTTTTTAAAAATATTGATTTAAACATCAAGAATCTGGACACCATGTAGAAATTTAGTGACAAAACAGCAAGACACCAATAACGTCTTCCTCACAATTATAATTGGAACTGAAATCTAAAACTACCAGTCCAGTAATATTCAGACACAACATTTGTGTTAGTAGACATCAAAATTACAAAATCATCAAGAAACTAATCAATGGTCTAATGTTTTGAGCGTGAACTGGACAACCACACCCTACTTTCCTCAGACCTCAGTCCCAGATTCATCTGCTTTTCACTTTTGTTTGAATATTGTTATTTCAGCATGTAGCCTCTCTCAAATCTACTTTTCTCTCCCATCCAAGGCTCTCAGACGCACTTTTAAGAAAATGGATTCTTTCCTGAACACAACATTCACAGTACTACAACACGTTCCCACAGCCACTTTATTTTAGGATCTTGAGCTAATTTTCAAAAATTAGCTGATGCAGATTGTTTGGACTCAAACTTCAGTATTGCTGATTCACCCAGTTTCCTACTTTAGTCAGTTTTTCATTTGGCTCTCATCTCCAACACCTCACAACTCCTCTTTTACTCTTTCCTTCTCAGTGTTATATACTTGGAAACACCTCTTGAGGTATTTACAGTCCCCTTTCTGCTTGTTCTCTTGTTATCATAACCACAATGTAGGCTCCCTTTGATCACTGGTCCAGTTTAGAGTCTTATATGTTCTGAGGCTCCAAGGGATCTTTAACATGGGCCAGAAGGTGTCATTAAAGGAAAAAAGGTTATTGGTTAATAAATAGTTATAAACCTATTAATCAGTGTTGAGATCTGATGGTCTGACTAGTTTCTTCACTGGCTAACTTCGCCGTCACTCAGATGTCTGTTTACGAATATGAAGATCCTTTCCCAGTGCACTCATACAGCAACCAAGAACAAAAATGTAAAACTAACAGTGTAACTCATTCTTTGTGTAATATTTTGATTTATTTTTGCCTCTAATAAATATTGTGCTTTTACTGTAAATACATCTTTTTTTTTTCAGATATCTTATTAGCACTTTTATGAACCTAAAATCTGCCTGCGTAAGACAGAAGCAGTGATGGAGCAGCAGAGCATGGGAGGAAGGATGTTATGAATTGCTGTAAAACGTGGCACTCTTGTGCCAGTTAACTTGACTGAAGCAGACAGTCACCTCCATTATAGCAGATTGAAATCTCCACTGGGCCGTGTAAGGGAGTAATGTGTTAGTTATATGGCCTGTGCTGTGATGGATTTATGCACATGCTAACTGCATCAATGATAGACCTTGGATAAATCTCTCCATTTTTATTTTTAACGTGAATATTTCTGTCCTGTGGGAAGGACTATGCACTCAGAAAATCATATGCTTTGCATCAAACTCAGCTGAAAATTTGAGATTATAAAAAGATACAAAAAGGAAAAAAACTACCAGAATCTCCACAAGTCAGTGATTAACAATCATAATGTTGTTAATCACTGAATCTGCAGTGGTTTATTTATGAGACACAAGCATACATTTCTAAAGGAGGAGCAGAATGTTAATGACTTCTTCATATGATTGTTTTCCCATCCCGGGCTTTCTTTGTTTTAACCTTCCTCTCGTGTTAGGGTCGGCACCGACCCATTTTAAATTTCAAATGCATAAAAAAAATCACAAACATTTGTTTATTGTATCAAGGCTTTTTGACTTTGTCAGGAACCTCTATTTCTACAAAATAAAACAAAAAAAAAATATTTTCACTAAATTATAAAATGCTCTAGTTGAAATTATGACCTTTGTGTTGTTAGGGTCGGTTTCGACCCAGGTATAATATTATGAGTATAAAGCAATAATTAAATCCAAAATTGAAATCATAAGTGCACTGTCAGCTAAAACATTGACAGCCAGCTCCTCTCCTAATCATATGAGCTTTAGGGGATTCTTATTTTGCATGTTTTTTGCAGTATACCTGCACAAAAACAAAACAAAATAAAGACGGGACATGTCAAGAATTCACTCATTTGAGTGGCCATTTGACTTCCAGAGTGCACATTTACAATTTGCAGCATACAAAAATGAGAAGAAGATTCACAGTGAGCCAAGTTCTGCATCATATTTTTGGTGAAAATGAAGGAGAGGACACAGAGCAGCATAGAGATTCAGATGGGCAGGTTTCTAGGAGGAAGACAATGTGGACTATCATCCAGAAGACACAGACACATCTGATCATTTTCTGGGCAACGATGTCACTTCACACATTTGATATCATTTTGATTCAGGAGTCCTCAGATTTGACAACAGAGAGACCAGAGATGGGTGCAGCTTCTTCCCCTGATGTTCATCCCAGGGCCTGAGGTAACAGTGGATGAACGTCTTGTCCACTTTTCGAGGAAAATGCCCCTACCGGCAATACATACCCAGTAAGCCAGGAAAATACGGCAGAAAAATCTGGGAAGCCTGTGATGCAAAAACCAACTATGGCTGGAATGTACAGATTTTCACAGTCAAAGCTGCGAGTGGCACCCCTGAGAAGAAACAATGAACAATAAAAAATACATTCATGTGTACTAAACTAACATGTGAGTATTATCTGAGGTCAGACATTAAGGTTAACTACAGACATGGGCTCCCATTTGAGCAAGCACTTGTTTAAATAGTGGGAAGAAAAAAATCCCTTTTAACAGGAAGAAACTTCCAGAAAAACCTGAGTGTGAGAGTACCAGAAATACCAGTCTTTATTCTTCTAATGCAGAAGTCTAAATTCAAAACGTCAGTCCAAAAGTCAACTTAAATTAAATATGGCACACAGGGACAAAGCAACAAAACGATCAACAGTAAAACAAGCAAGCAAACAAAGGAAAAAAATAACCATTCACCATCAGCCTGAATTGTTGATAGAATTAAACACAATTGTATTTATCTGGCAGCTTTCAATCGAAATATCACAAAGTGCTTCATAACAAAAATGCTAGAATATCAAATTTTAAAAAAGATGGGGAGGATTCCAGAGTCTGGGGACCACTGTTGCAAAAGGTCCGTCTCCTTTAGTTCTCAATCTTGTATGATGCCCAGCAGATCCTGACCACATGACCTCAAGACCTGCTGGGGATGTGGTCAGTGTAAAAGCTTGCTGATGTATGCTGGTGCTTGTCCATGCAGAGCTCGAAAAAGTCAAATCCAGAATCTTAAAAGTAGAGCCTTATGGGAGCCAATGCAACTAAATTAGCAACAGTGTGACATGTGAGTAGAAGACTTTTAAAAACCTTGCAGGATCATTATGAATATCTTGCAGATGCTCCAAAGAGGTTTTGTTAAGAAAAGTAAATGATGAAGCAAAAGCATGACTAATAGTGTTTCTTATAAAAGCAAGAATCACGAGTCTAACGTGATCATCCAATGTGAGAGCTGAGTCAAAAGTTATCCCAAGGTTCCCGACATAAGATTTAGCAAATGTGGCAAGGGGACCTAGAGTTTCCATCATCCTACCTGTCAAAACTGTCAGAGGGATGCTTGTTTACTCCACGTGTTTCTTTCGATCTATCATCTGAATGTCACAGCAGAAATCAAGATGTGGTGTGGTCACACTGGTGTGCTGTCAGCTGGAATGGCTTATCTCCTCTTTGAGTTACAAAATCAGCTTGAATCATCAGGTTATATTACTCTCCTCATTATATCCCATATTATTTTTTAAAAATGTCACATTCATCCATCGAACAAATGATTATGGTCTGTTTAACACTAGAACATTGTAACTCACGGTAACCCCTTTTGGACAGGCAAAATTAAAGTAAAATAATGTTAACTTGAATTTATGAGTCGATAAGAAGGTCTTCACACAGCCATATGTCAAAGCTGCAGTGAGAAATAATTTGCAGTGCTAATGTGTTTCTGCTGCAGACCATACTGACACATTTTAATAACACATTATCACGGTTATAAAACCCTAACATGTATATTATCTTAGATTAAAAGGACCTGGATCTCCATGTCTACACTATTACACACCACCTAAAGAGGAAGCCTAAGTGCTGGATTATCTGCAACACTAGGTTCGTTACATGTAGACTGTCTCCTTCCATTAGTCTGACCTATATCAGGTTGTGAGTTTAGTCTACACTATGATTGTGTACCAGTACAAAACAATGACAGAGCTCATCTGACATGGATGGCTGCTCACAGCATTTTTCTCATTTAAATTTGCATCTTTGATTCTTTAACATGGGGTCTACAGTCGCCAATTTGCGGTGATTTACGGTTAAGTTAAGGTTAGTTAGTCACAGTGTTGTGAAAAGTAGGCTGTGGAAGCGCCACTGGCTGAAAAAGAGCCCATCTAGATGAGACTGGCAGATGCACAACAGTCCACGCCGTGACGTGTGTATCTGCTCCGGTCCGAGGCGCGAGGCGCACACAAGCAGAGAGACACGCACCTCCCTCTCCGAGCCCCGACCTCCTGCTTTTTCATCGTAGCTTCTCCTCGAAGTTTGATGGAAAAAAACGCTCTTGGTTTCTTTGTGGACTTTGACTGCAAGGTTTAACCCCGAGGAGCCAATGTAGCGCAAGCGTCCCGCCTGCATGCGCGCTAGTCTCATCAGCTGCGCCAATTTCAAGTTATCGGCGCTTCATCAAAAGAAACTTAAGGCAAATATTAGTGATTAAGTTAAAAAAGAAAACAAGTTTAATGTGGATTTTTTTTGGGTCACCATCGTGGACTTGTCTACTGGATTTGGATCGAGAGTTGCTTGCCGAGGCGGCTGCGCAAAATGGGCTGCCCAACTCCCGCAGGATTCTGTGAATTAAAGGACCATCATGTTGCCTTTGGCAAATAGACACTTTTTACACGTGATATATATATTTTTAAACCATAACAGCCAAAGTTTCTGCGTGTTTTCCAGCAAAGGAGAAAACACCTGAAGCACCTGTGTGGAAAAAAGTAATAGGGAAAGCCGCGAGGTTGGGCTAAATTGTCACTTTTGACATTCAAGACATTTCTGGTCTTTTTTATTTGATTTAAAACATTTTTTAGAGGACAGTCATTAGAAAGAAGCAACTTAGCGTAGAGAAGCGGAAAGGAGATGACTACCAGCACTGCTCTTGTGCTCCTCATGCTCTCTCTAACAAGTAAGTTATTATCTTTTAAATATCCCAAAGTGGTACGAATATGGAAACATTTCCTGTGACAAGTTTACTGCTAAGTTTACTCTCTCTCTCTCTCTCTCTCTCTCTCTCACACACACACACACACACACACACAGACACAGAGACAGAGTATACCCTCTTAGGTAGTGATTATGGCCTGAAAATAGGCGCGATGCTCTTCCAGAGAAGTCGATTTAATCACGTTTCATTGAACTGCAGAGGAGATAACTGACCTGATTGAAGACTCAGGTGTCCTGTAGCAAAAGGATAACATTAATGGTGCCACAAGAGAGTCTTATATTAACTGTAAATCAAATCTTAGGGGCACAATCCAAATGATTGTGCTTCAAAGTGTGGAAAATCTTTTAAAAGACAAATTAAAGGAAGATATGCTTTTCTAGTTGATACTTCTCTATTTATAATCATGTAATTAGTGCAATACCACTACTCACCTATAATAAATGTAACATTTCGGCAGTTGTGAGAGTTATCTACATGTTTTTTTTATTCAGAGGGATTCATAAAAGAAAATCCTGAAGAACTAAACTTCATATTTCTGTATTCCACTTCAGCTTAATCAAATACATGTTATTATTTCACTTTATAGTAATGTATTCAAAGCTTTTAGACTTTTATATATTACCAAAGTCAGTATTTGAAAGTCCGTAGTCTTTGCAAATATTAAAATAATATTTCAAACCATTCTTCACATGACAGAATTTTTTTTCTTCTTCATTTAATAAAAAATTCCCAAATAATCCAGATCAGACTTGACTAACGTCATTTTTCTAATTTGTTTGTATTTGTATGATTTAAACTCTTCCTCAAACTTCTACTCCCACCTCCCCACTCTTAAAGGTAGAATATTAATAGTAGTAGTAGTAGAGTAGTAGCTGCAACCCAAAGTATAGGGTTTTCTACCTATATTGTCCATATACTGTATCTATAATCAACAGATCATCCTCCCTGGAAAGGTACAGTTACAATTCTCTTACATTATCTGTCTTTTCTGTATTTGGATTCTATAAAACTGGACTCATGCTGTTTACAGGACCTCTGTTTTTCACAAGAAGAGGTGTATTTGATGTGTATTTGTGTTTCTGAGTACGGGAATTTAAAGCAACCACAACAGGATTCTGCAAGAACATTCTGAGAAAGTGTGGGTGGTGTTCATACTCTTAAAATACCCATAAGTAAAAGCAGATGTGCCCTTGAATAATTAAATAAGAGCCTTGTTTTGTCTACCACCAAGAAAGCACCATCTCCTGTTTTTTAGGCAAAATGTGGATGTCTCACTGCCCTAAAAGAAAAACTTCTTCTTACTTACCTGACCTTGATTTTAGCTTTTATTTCAGAGAGTGGTGCATTGTATACATGTAAAACTGGTTAAGCTTGTAGGTTACGCTTTAGCGTTTAAACTAGACCTAAAATACAATAATTTTTCCAAAAAGAATGAAGACAACCAAAAAGCTGAGCCATCAATCTGTAGATTTTCTCTTACAAACTCTGACAAAGATCAGCTGTGGCATGTAACATAGTCAAGGATTAATCTGCAGCATCCATCAAGAGAAGGCAGGAGACCCTGGAATTGAGCTTTAAATGATTTAAAGGCTGTAAAACATCGAGAAGCGGCACAGCACTTCCCTATGTCTTCCATCATGTTGTTGTGAGTGGTTGCATTTCTCTGAAGGCCTAAAGATTTGACTTGGACTTGTACTATGTAATGATCTGTGGCACCAGTCTTCCATCACAGCGTCAGTGTTTTAATCTTAATGAGTCTCATCACTGGAGATTACTGGTAGCTAAGCTGTTCTTAATATAAAAGGTATCAACAAAGGGGAGCTTGGCGGGGTACTCTTGAGTGATGAAATTTAAGTCACTGCTACCCCCTTGAAGTAAACCCTTCCATACTTGTGAATGTGAAAACTCTAACGCTGCCATAATCGCAAGTCTAATTTCACGAGTCAGTCCCATTTGTAACACACTAGATGTTTGAAATATTTTTTATAAAAGGAAATTGAGACGAGTTTATTGCTCCATAATATGTTTGAGGCTTTAGTCACTTACATCTAGTATCACCCTCTTGATCTGCCATGTTTTGACAGGCAAGTGAAACGTCTTGAAACAGAGAATATCTCTGTTGCTTCAGTTTGAATAGCAATGTTGCACAAGTACAGTATCACAGTAAATACTAGTGAATGCAGCAGCTATTATCTCACTCTTATTACCCCAACAATTGATCATGCATGCATAAAAAAATGCACTAAATCCTGTCAGAGACTCCAGGAAGTTAAGGATCCTGGTGAGACCCCATCCGTGGAGAGCCTTTTCACTTCCTACTTATGTCATTATGCTGAAATTGGCTGCAATTTGGCCAGAGAGTGCTTGTGAGTTCCTCAACTAATTGGATTCAGTGAATCTAAATTACTAAAAATGATTAGCACCTGTTTCGAAACAAATGCTCATATCCTGTTACAGTTTTAGCAGACATACGTTTTCTTTTAGGGAAACCCATTTTGCCCATACAACACTAGCATTCCGCTAATGTGTGCTGAATTGTCAATTTAGGATTTACAATAAGTCATCCTACCTCAGTGGTTCCCGTTCCAAATGATAGTAACTACAACAGATGTTGGGAACATGGTTAAATCAAGACAGAAGCATCTGTAACAAATTCCAGCTGGTTTCGGTGGTCGATTATGAATGCTATCAGTTTGCCACGGCAAGAAATTCTCTGCTACTTGTTAGATGCATGAAATCAAAATGCCAGCACCACAAAGTGGATCATGATGCATAACATCTCCAGTACTTACAGAAAGGTATTCCATTGCAATCCTGCAAAAAAAAAAAAAAAAAAAATCTGAAAATTGAGCTATATTGCTTGCCAGAGGTTCAAAGAGTAGGAGTTTTCCATTTTTGAAATATCCGTAAAACAGTCAGGGAATACCTTGTAAAACAGATTAAACAAAATGAGCTTCAGGGGTGCTGCTGCATTTTGGTGTCTTTTGATAGACGTTTTTCTTTGTTTTCCCTTTTCTTTATGCAAACCTGAGCAAAGTGACCTTTTGTTAAAGCTCCATATTTATTGTTGAGATTTACATGTGGTAACTTTTGACAACAAGTTGTTAAATAATACCAGAGCAGCACTGCAATATTAATACATTTACTGCTTTTTTCCTATTAAACTTCTATTCAAATCTCCTGTTAAAATGAAGAACTTGGTATCGACTTGATTTATATTTACATACAATATTTGTTCTTGTATAGCTACTTTAATGACAGCCTAATTTGCTGGGCGTAATCTAAACATTTCTATGCACATTCATACATTAACACATAGTATTGAACTCTGCTGGGGCCACTTCAGAAGAAATATAAATGTGATTAAGCGGTTAAACTTTCATTTGAACAAATAGCTTTCCTCTTACATAAAGAGATACTTGAGGTTCTTACTTGTTGGCAGATCATTTATCCTCTGAAGTTAAAATAAACTGAGAGCTAAAGATTTCTCATTTAGTTCTAAGAGACTCACTTGCCTCTCTTCAGCTGAAACCATTGATGTTCACTCTAACATGAAAACTTGAAGCAGCAGGGTGCTGCTAAAAAAAAAGAACATCCATGCTCACACAGCCTGCACTGCATGCAATCTTGCAAAAACAGACAACTCATGTGCTACAGGGAGGGAAGCGGTCCAGATAACCAATCCTCACTGCGCTGTTGTCAGTTTTGTTTGACAATGTGGATATAATGGCAGCTGGAGCCTTTTGCTTCTGATTTATTCATACAATTACTTTTATATAACCAATAATTTAGGGCTCAGGAAACATAAAGCTTCAGGGGCTGTCTCACCGGGATGCTTGACTGGAGCCTTGTGTGTTTCTGTGCTCTAAAACCCTGCAGTAAAGTGTCAGACTGCAAGATGTACCCATGCTCACACTTAACCGAGAACACGTGATTCAGCTGTAATGCCCTCTGGTAAATTTACTTTGTTAACAGACATTGTTTTCAGAAACAGACACTTGCACACGCAGGATACAAAGATACACTACACACCTACCAGTGGCTGTGAATCGCCACAGGGCAAACACATGGCCTTTATGAATGACATTAGTTATTGCCTCTGCCTTTTCAGGCAGTGGAGTTGCATGTAATCATGTCTATAATATTACATATTTTAAACAGATTCATTTTTATGTTTAAAGCACTTTGATTAATTGGATTTCTTTCAATATTCTGTATTTTCTCTGCAGGCAGCTGGGCAGAGAATGCAGAGGAGCGCCTGGTAAACTACCTTTTAGGTCCAGAGCACTACAATAAACTAATCAGACCTGCTGTCAATAAGAGCCAGCAGGTCACCGTCTCCATACAGGTGTCTTTGTCTCAGCTCATCAGTGTGGTGAGTACACACAAACTGCATCCAGATTATCATGCGTCAGAGTCTACTGGGCTCAAACACCGTTACCTGAAATAAATGAAAAATTGGACTTGTGACGATTTAATTTGACGCAATCAAAACCCATTACAGGCAGCTCGTATTTGATGTGATTCAAGTGAAGTGTTAACATGGGGATTGACTCACTCTGGATTATTTGGTTATTTGCATTTCACCATTGCCTTTATATCCCTGCTACGGAGGTGGCAGCTTGATTACGGCGTGATCTTTATTAGTTTGTAGAGCTTTGTGACATCATATGTTCCCACGTATTGCTTCAGTAGGGCTTTTCACAGGGGATCATTTACACAGGTGTTTGCTAAAGACATAAAGGCTAATAAAGCATCTGTTCTTTAAGTTTTTATGATTATTACGTGGTCACTATGTAACCATTAAGTAGTGCTTTAATGGTCCGTTAGTCTCCTTTAAGAAGGAAAATAGCGAGATAAATATTAAAGAAAAGAGCATAATTAATTTTACATTATAATGTAATAATAATAACTTAATAATAATTCATGACACTGTCGCAGTTCAGAGGCTTCTAGGTTGTAGAATAGAAGTGGCAACTTTAAACTGCCTGTAATTGCGAAGCTCTGAATCTATTTATCTGTCTCTTTGAGTTGTGCTTCTCTTCTCCAAACTATTTGTTTTACCATTTGGATATATTACTTTATGGTTGGATTGTAAAATGTACTATGGTTTTTTGTTTTTTGGTTTTTTTTGCCTGTCCCATTTGGTTCTTTAGCCGTCAGAATTGTTGTCTGAAGACCAACAAGGATACCCAATGGATTTATTTTGCCAAATGGATCATCATGGCATTGCCGTATTGGTACATTTGATCGACCTTTGTTTTTATTATTTATTTTATTTTATTTCAGTTGTTACAGACGGGACAGACATGAGTGAGGGATAGGAAAGGGAGAAAGAAAGAGGAAGGAAAAGAAAAACAGAAGGGGAGAGGGACAGTGAGAAAGGGGGAAAAAAATATCTCCTGGATCACCTGTTGAGAGAAAACAAGCAAAAAACAAAACAAAGCAACATACTAAACACAACACCATCGCATTAATCTAGCTAAGTGAAAATGTACTATGTTAATAAGTGACCTGAATAATTCATTTCTGGATTATTTCAGTTTTTAGAATTTTTGATCACCTGCTGTTCTGTTTCACAGAACTATTATTATAAGTCAATGCAACTAAGCTTTACTTAAGGTCTTCACCTCATGACATGGGCTTCTAAAAGCTTCTTATTCACATTACTTAACGCACTACTTTCTGCTCCTCGGCTTGAACACCACCTAAGCCACTGAAGTGTTGCAGAATATGGTTTTAAAGCCATTATTTTCATCATATTCACTAATGATCATGTTAGCCTCCATGGCTGCGTGCGCCTCACCAGAGGGTTTAAAACACCATTTGTCTCAGACAACTTTGATTCGAACCTTTCCATTCATCTCAAGACAAGACAGCAAACAGGCTAACCTTAGTATCACAGTAAGTCCTTTGAGGCATTTGTAAAACAGGCTTTAAAAATTATTATTTTTTTGCTCCAAAATGTTAGTGTTATTTCATGCGCTCATTAAAGGTGTGTATTGATTTATTGCTTTGACCTTTACTCAAAATAAAAATAGCATTATGGAAAGTATTATGTAGTTTTAATAGCTGACTGATCTTTGCTTTCAGAATGAGAGAGAACAGATAATGACGACCAACCTGTGGCTGTTTCAGGTACCTACAGTCTTTTCTCTGCTGCCCAGTTCTTATATAGTACCTTGTATGGTCAGTATTTGGTCTTTTGGTCATAGCTACAGTTACAATAACAAAGGCTCCTCCGCAGGAATGGAACGACTACAGGTTGAGATGGGATCCTGAGAAATATGAAGGCATCAAGAAATTGCGAATACCCTCCAAACTTATCTGGCTTCCTGATATAGTGCTCTATAACAAGTAAGTATGCAAATTTGATCCCAACCGAGAGAGATTTGGCTGCTTTTCTGAGTTTAATTTATGTGATTTGTACATTTTTTTTACTATAAAAATCAATTTAAAGCAGGAAAACTAATTCCTGTGGAGGCCTTGTATGAATGGATTAAACCATTATTTTATTAAACTGTTCTTAATATTATGAGGTTTTTGATCATTACCACTCATGTTTTACACGTTGTTACTAAAATGCAAAGTATTTCAGTGGGAGCTGTGTGATTAGCAATTTCCACAAACCCAGTTTCTCTTTATTATTAGTGTTTTATATTAACATTCCCATATGGTCTAGTGGCTAGGATTCCTGGTTTTCACCCAGGCGGCCCGGGTTTGACTCTCGGTGTGGGAAGTTAGCAATTTCATGTGTATAGTTAGGATTGCTAGTAGGATAGTGTTATGTGAATAATTCCAGTGCTGATGACAATAATAGCATGACCTGTGCTATCATAGAACTCTTCTACCACATGCCAAGCAACATTTAATAATTTGAGCCCAACTAATTTAGTGTCTGGGCAAATATTTGCTATTTTTTTATATATAAGTATCGCAAACAATATTCATTTATTAGGAAATTAATGAAAATGAAACAAGTAAAGAATAAATGGAAGAAGCACCCCAGGAACCATCTTACAAGAGTTTATTTGGCACTCCTAAATAACTACACATAACAAATGCTAGAAAGTACAAATAAATGTTGTCCAATTTATTAGATTTTTAAATATTAGTATTAGTATTGGTTTAAAAAAAATCCTGTGTTGGTCAGACTCTAATTTTTCTTTCCTCTGCATTTGATGTGCTTAACAATCTTTAATCCTTTATTTCCAAACCTCCCATAGTGCTGACGGTGTGTACGAGGTTTCCTTCTATTGCAATGCTGTGGTCTCAAACACGGGGGACATCTTCTGGCTCCCTCCAGCAATCTACAAGTCAGCCTGTGCCATCGAGGTGCAGAACTTCCCCTTTGACCAGCAGAACTGCACTCTCAAGTTCCGCTCTTGGACCTACGACCACACAGAAGTAGATCTTATCCTCACCAGTGATTTCGCCAGCCGTGACGACTTTACCCCGAGTGGAGAGTGGGACATCGTCTCGCTCCCAGCACGCAAAAACGAGGACCCCAACGACATAACCTATCTGGACATCACCTATGATTTTGTCATCAAGAGGAAGCCTCTTTTCTATACCATCAATCTGATCATCCCCTGTGTGCTGATCACATCACTAGCTATCCTGGTGTTCTACCTGCCGTCAGACTGTGGGGAGAAAATGACGCTTTGCATCTCAGTGCTGCTGGCACTCACTGTGTTCCTGCTGCTCATATCAAAGATAGTGCCACCTACCTCTCTAGCAGTGCCACTCATAGGTTAGTCATATCCATATTTGTCTATTTGCAACAGTTTGTAGCCTAGGGCAATGAATATTTGGGTTTTTACTATATGTACAGACACTTTATATAAATATTATAATTTAGTGATGTGTGTAAGAAAACATAAAACAAGAAAAAAGTAGTTTTTCAATTATGGATTAATGCCATTTATTTACAACTGAAAGAGCTACACCGCATTTGAAATAGGCTTATATAAATGATGGGTCTTCACATTTAATTTTTCATATATGATTTGTAAATGTGCTTTATGACAGGTCCTTTTTCTGCTTAATTTTTTATTATCCTGTTTACAACCTCAGCACAAGGAAATTAAAAAAAAAGGTAAAAATTATTATAGCTGCCTGAAGAGGCAGCTGCTCAGATTATGGACAGTTTCACTCCGGTGAGCACGAAGACTCACCGGATAATAAATGTTTAAGTTCAACCCATTAAATTACTAGTGTTATACATGTAGCTACACTTAACATTAATATGCTGCTTTTGGAGATTTCAGTAGGAACACTAATGGAACAGAAACCAAACAGCTGAAAGTAATGAAATATACTTCATTCTAGTACTGTGCCATTCAAAAAAATGAAGGAAATGCTTAATTATAATAGTATAACACGATGTGGGAAGCACACCCCAGTGTCATGCAAACATATTTCACCTGCTTTGGTGCAAATGAAAGTGAAAGCTATCACCAGTCTTTGTTTTAAATAATATCTACTTTTATAACCATTTTAAAATTGTAGTTTTTTACTTAGCATTACATTATTTTTTTATTTTATTTGTTTTCAATGACTGGACTGATCAAACCTTACTATTTTTAAATTGGTTTTATTATTCTATTTTCTCTTTTTCTTAAATTATATTTGATGTACTTTTATTCTAGCTATAAACCATTTTAATTTCTAATATATTCTTTCATCATTTTTAATTTAAAATTGCTTAGTATTGCATATTAACACCTTCCAGTTAGCCTTTTAAAACAGTCTTTATTAAAAACGTGTTAGAGATGCTGCTGGTTGTTATTTGAGACCCAGCTATTATTTGATTATTGAATAACACATGACTGAAGACTGAATGCACTATGATTAAAGGCAGAAGTAGTGTTGGTAAATGACAACATCTGATCATTTCTCCGTATCTCATTCTGTTAAAGGTAAATACTTAATGTTCACCATGGTGCTGGTCACATTCTCAATTGTAAGCACCGTCTGCGTCCTCAACGTGCACCATCGCTCACCGTCCACTCACTACATGCCTGACTGGGTCAAACGGCTCTTCTTAGTCCGTCTACCTACCTTCCTCCTCATGAGGCGTCCAGGCTCTTCCAATGTTCGTGATAAACTGCGCCGGAAATACACCAGTCGGAGTATTGTCTGTAAAAATAACACCCAAAGCAGCACAAACAAAAAGCAGTACTCAAACATCAGACTCGGTGGGATCAGAACCGACGCCGACGCTTTCTACGTGAATGAGGATTTGGCGCAGCGGTGTTGCTGGCCGGCTGGTGACATCCCGGATGGTGGCGGTGGCTTTTCAGACTTCCAGAGGCCTTTGGCCAATCAGTTAGATGCAGATCTGGAGGAGGCAGTGGATGGAGTGAGATACATAGCTGAACACATGAAGACAGAAGACGACGATGAAGGGGTAAGAAAAAAAATAGATAGGTGATGATGAATAGGGGAGATAGGGGGACACCAAAAAATTTAAAGGAATAGAAGATAAAATATATTCTTGCAGAGACATAAAGAGGAAAGGAAAGCCATACAAAAAGAGATTATGGAGATGCATGATGTCAGACAAGCGACAAGGTGGAAAGGGAAGATTACCAGGGCAAAATCAGATGTGAGACGAGCCATATCTCAGTGTTCTGTGTTTGCTTTTGTTCTCTTGTCATACAATTGGAATCTGTCAGCTATATATTTTACTATAGACATTTCTAATGTCATCAGAAAGCTCTCCACACACTTTTGTGTAAAACACACGCTGACTAAAGCACAAATCATAAACCTCAGCTCTCAGATTTAATAAATATTACAAACATGCTTAGCATCTGTAATTGTACTCTTTCTGAATGACATGCTAACCCATAGCTCCAGGGGGTGTCAAACATAAGGCCCGGGGGCCAGAATTGGCGAGCATAGGTTTTATTTCCACACATTTTACAGTCCTAGTGATAAAAACCACCCCACAGCCATTCATACTACACCGAAGTAATGAAGTAATAGACAAATAAATGACAGAAAAGTTCTTGTTTTTTCAACTAGCTACCATAGAAACGCTTGTTTTTTACACACCATGTCAATGGTAAAATAATGAAATAAAATAGGAAATTAACACAAACATTCTGCTTTATAATTACAGGACAGTCTGTGTCATGAGCTACCAGAACGTCTTCTGTCATTTTACATTTATTTTTTACAATTTAAGGACAAAGAGTTGTGGTGAAAGATTTCTTTCATGAAAGCATTTCTTTATTGTGTAGTTGAAATTGTACTTCTTTTTCCTGCATTGAGATATTTCAGGGATTAAAAGCTTATACTGGTCTGTATGTGGCCTAAATGTAAAATGAGTTTGACATTCCTGCTTTACAGTGTTTAGGTGTGACAAACACTGAACTGCAAAAATGTAGATTTAACAAACTAATTTTCTTTTGACCCAAACATACAAACCTTAACCGCACAGGTCTGGATCTGTTAATGTGGTTCTAGATCATAGAAGACTGGAAGTACGTAGCAATGGTGATAGACCGTCTGTTCCTGTGGATCTTCATCTTGGTGTGTGTGGTGGGAACTCTGGGACTCTTCATGCAGCCACTGTTCCAGAGCTATAACACGCCCACTGCTGATGAGACAGAGTGAGTCATACACACTGTGAAATACACATTAACATACAGAGCAACACATGTTTGAGCCTGGCATGGGCTCGTATTTAAAATTCTAAAAATAAAAGAAACTGTCAGTTTTCTTTACATATCAGAAATCTCCCATCCCCCTTTTTTTATTTGTGTGACATGCCTTTTTCTATCACACACACACTCATTCACACACACACATATCTGGTTTCCTATTCTCATGGGGACATCCCATTGACATAACAATTTCCCTAGCTGCTTACCCTAACCCTAACCATCAAAAATGAATGACTAACCCTAACCCTTACACCTAAACCTAACCATAACCCAACTGTAACCGTGACACTAAACATTTTGAATGTGAAAAATGCCTTCAACCCCGTGGGGACCTGGATTTTGGTCCCCATCAGTATAGTAAATTTCACATTTGGTCTCCACCAAGATAGTAAGAACCCCCCCCCCCCCCCCCCCCCCCACACACACACACACACACACACACAAACACACACCCAAAGGATAGTGCACGCACAGCACAGCATTCACGCACCGGGTGATTTGTAGGATTCAGGTATATCTTTATCTACACTTGCTTTACTTTGTGTGTTTTTCTCCCTGTAGATATGGAGATTTCTAGATTTTCTGTGACTGCAACTTTGAGAAGCATTACAATGTCTGGTTGTGATCTACTCCTAATGATTAAATCTGACACATAACCATCCGGTGATGAACTTCAAATGAACATGGAATCAAACCAGTTGCTTAACGTTTGCCTGTGCGTTTCCCCACCTTCATCGAAGAAACTTTACCCCTCAAAGTCGAGCAGTTTCTGTCAAGATGATGAAGACAGTGCCTGTGGACAGTTGTTCCAGAAAATTGTACAATGAAAAAAACACAAAGGTGATGAAAATGATAGATGATTTGCAGTCCCTGTTTCATTTTGGACTGACTGCACTGCTGATGAAAGTGTTTGAGGTTTTAACTGTGACTGTTTTTCTCCCATGTTGCTGCTCCAATGAGGCCTCTCCTCCCCAGCATCGCTGATATGAAAATTGTATGAACATTTATAACAGTGGTACAAAAGCGGAACATAATTTCTTTTTTCTCTACATCAGCCTTTACTGTAATAGGAAGAGGATTTTGTTCTGCCCACCTTTTGTCTTTGTGGAAGTATTAACGCACCATTTCTCTTTCTGTCTTTTTCGTGTTCCACTTCAGAGCACAGTGTTTCATTTCCACAATCCACCTCCCAAGTAACGTTGTAACTCTAATGCAGTGTCTTATTTTGAGAAATGTGTGTTCTGCTCTTGGTTTCTCTCATTGTGTTTTTTCTCACATGCTTGTGTATTCTCTTCTTGTCTGTCTTTCTATTCCACAATCACAAGGCCTGTCAGAGGAAAACAGTTTGAGAAATATTGATAGAAGTCTTGAAAATATGGATGAAATTTCAAATAGACGTGACAGATGGAGCGAGTGCTGTACACATCACGCATTTTATTTCATATGAAAAGACAACATTCATTCTAGTTGTGTGTCTGTTTCCCTGTCCAACAGCTCATTTCCACCCTTCACTTTTTAACTGCCTTAAACCTTTGTTGGACACCAGAAGATTAAAAACCTGTAGCTGCACCATGTTATATGTTAATGATCTGACACTGACTGTATTCTAATTCAATTTCAAAATGTGGTGGTTAGAAGTCAAAATACATTGGCTGCAAATATAATAAATATGACTTTCATTTTGGGTTATTATTCATATTTGGTTTATTTTCTGTAAGTCACTCACATTGGTCAGATCTCACACGAGAACAATGATATTTACACTTAATTGGGATAAGTTTTCCACTCTGACTTCATCAGATATTTACTGTAGTTTGGTTAAATAATAATGGATTGGATTTATATAGCGCTTTACAATGCCACTATTCATTCACTCTCGCATTCACACACTGGTGGAGGCAAGCTACGGTTGTAGCCACAGCTGCCCTGGGGCAGACTGACAGAAGCGAGGCTGCCATATCGCGCCATCGGCCCCTCTGGCCAACACCAGTAGGTGGTAGGGTAAAGTGTCTTGCCCAAGGACACAACGACCAGGACAGAGAGCCCGGGGATCAAACCAGCGACCTTCCAGTTACAGATGTGCTTCCCAACCCCCTGAGCCACGGTCGTAAACATTTATCAGTAGATTTACTGATAAAAACTGTCATTTGGTTTAGGAGATTTCAGATTTCATTCTTTCCTTGTGATGGTGTCAGGGAAGGAAATGTCAGAGAATAAAAAATACAAACAAATAAAAATCTGTATGGACTTGGTTTGGTGATAAAGCCAGTAGTCTAATGTATGCTGTTAGAAATGAACTTAAACTAAAACCACACCGCCTTCACACTGTGATTGACGAGCTCTGGGAATTTTGAGCTGGATTTGAGCTGTACTTCCATGTTCACAACAGAGTACAACAATATAGAAACCCTTCCAGGAGACACTCTCTCTGTGTCTTGCTGACATTTCACCCCTACTTGCACATTAGCCTATCAAATGACGTGTAACACCATGTTTGCCTGCTGAATTAGTTGGGCAACACAAAACACAAAGTACCTTTTTTCTATTATGACCCCACCTGCAGTTTAAATAATGTAAAATGCCTCCATGCCTGACAGTAACTCATTTACACAAATATTATTTACACCCATGTACATTAGTATGTCATATGTTACCTTGCAGGTAAAGGTATAATATAACCACAAGCTGTGAAAATATGTCCAAACATCATTTTACACCGAGTCTCTCATACGCTTCATATCATAACCAAGGCTTTACTTTACAGAACAGGATTCAGCTGCCTGTCCAGACTTCTTCTGAGCTGAAAACTGACAGCAGGAGCTTTGCACTTCAGGGTAAAAGTAATAGAAGCACTCTCAAAGTAAGAGACCGGAGGTGAAAAACAGTGGGTTTTCTTTGCTTTTGTAGATGGGATGGCTGACATTCTCAAGCAGAGCCCTGACAGTATAACATAAAAGGAGGTTTTCTGTACTCAGAAAGGGGGCAGACAAGGTTGACAGAAAGTGGCCCAAGTATTTTTATACATTTCAAAAGTTGCTACAGTGACACTAATGGGGTGAACATTTTCTCAAACTTGTTTTCTTCATGTTTTGATCAAACAGTGCCAGAGGACAGCAGTCTTCTGTGTCTCTGTGAAAAATACATATTCAGACCAATTTTCTCTTTAAGAATTGATTCTTTTTATTCTGTATCACTGCTGATATAAAGCAAACCACTGTGACGTTTTGTGTGCATATCCACACACAAATACACAATTACTTGCGTTAAAACCTTTTTTAAAACTTAGCTCAAACCGTAAGTGAATCCACATGCAGGATGACATCCTGTTAATGGACATTCTGATTGTTGTGTGTTAGAGTGCACCTCCTTCCTCAGCTTGAAAAAAGAAAAAATCTGCTTTGCTAATACACTAATGTGCTTTTGTTCTGCTGAGGGTGTGCGTGTATGTGTGTGTGTGTGTGTGTGTGTGTTGCTGACAGCATATGCCTAAATTTGTGAACAACATCTGGCAACAAAAAGGTAATATCAGGTAAAAATAACATAACCAGCTAACAATCAGGAGCCTCTGAAGACAGCGCGCGCAGTCACTCTTAGTGCGCTACAACATGAATGAGCACACACACTGACACACACACATAATAGACAACGATAAGATTTAACTGGCCCAAATTCTTTATCTCAGCAAAAGTGAAGCACTGAAGTCCTGAAGTCAGCACATCAGCAATGCCGTGAGTCTGCTCTGGTGGACAGTTATCGACAAAACACATATTTACTCTGCCTCTCTGGTTTGTGTGTTTTTGTGCGTGCGCCTATGTGTGTTTAAGCAATACCTATATGTGGTTGACTGGAGCATGACGGTGACAGACGTGTGTTGGTGTGATAAACAAAAACAAGGACGGAGCAGGCCAGCAGTCATTCTATAGAATTCGATTGTGTAACGTAATGATGCTCAGTGCAATTTCACAAATGTGCTGTAAATGGAAATGTAATGAAATGGTCATGTTTTAGGGTTTTATTAGTGAATATGAAAACTTTTACTCTTCAGTATGTTTAAGTATTGTGTGTTGTTGCCCAGCGTGGAACTCAGTCAGAGTAGAGCTTCTACTCCTCAATAACAAAAGGCCCTCGAGGCCTGGAGTTGCATACCCACGCACTAGAGCAGGGGTGTTGAACTCCAGACCTCGAGGGACGGTGTCCTGCAGGTTTCAGATGTGTCCTTGATCCAGCACAGCTGATTTAAATGGTTAAATGACCTCCTCAACATGCCTTGAACTTCTCCAAAGGCTTGGTTATAAACTAATCATTTAATTCAGGTGTGCTGACCCAAGGTGAGATCTAAAACCTGCAGGACACTGGCCCTCGAGCCCTGGAGTTCGACACCCCTGCACTAGAGGCAGTTTTGGAACATAACTAGGATGCCTCTTGGATGCCTCCTCTGTTAGGTCTTCTGGGCATGTCCAACTGGGAATATACTCTGGGGTAGGCTCAGGACACACTTGAGAGATTATGTCTCTTGGCTGGCTTGGGAATGCCTTACTGTCCCTCAGAGGAGTGGCTGGGGACAAGGAGGTCACTAGAGGTGGGAATCACCATACATCCCACGATACGATATTATCACAATACTTGACGCATGATACGATATTATTGCAATTTTTAAAAATATTTTGCGATATTCAGATTCTGTACATAAAGGTAAACTTTATCAATATTCATTTTATCTAATATCAAAGTCTCGCACTCAGTCTTTCTCTCATTTCAGTCAGTTATATTGTTGACAAACTGAACGGTTTGTATTACAGTCTAGTCCAACTTAACTGAATGCAACCATCTGGTACAATTATAGCTATTCTGAGCTATGCAATTTATGAAAACTATGCAGCCCCTTCAGCAACTGAAGAATTTGAAAGTCAATTAAAACAAAATATAATTTTACATTAAATAAAAAAGTTTTAAACTTAATTAAAATAAAACATGTCTTAAATTAAAATAAGTAAACTGTCATGTTTATTGCTGCCAAAACAAGTTAAACACATTTGGACAGTGAAGGAATGTCAGGATTCTTGCTCAGAAAAAGGATCAACATGCTCTGAAGTCAGAGCACAAAAACCTTTTTTGTAACAAAATATCGATTTCTGCTGTCCCTGTATCGATACATTATTAGCAAACAAAATATCACGATACTACACAGTATCGATTTTCCCCCCCCACCCCTAGAGGTCACGGTATCACTGCTTAGACCAGGGGTAGGCAACTTCAGGCCTCGAATGTCGGTGTCTTGCAGGTTTTAGATATCACTCTGGGTCAATACACCTGAATCAAATGATTAGTTCATTACCAGGCCTCTGGAGAACTCCAAGACATGTTGAGGAGGTCATTTAGCCATTTGAATAATCTGTCATCTGGATCAAGGACACATCTAAAACCTGCAGGACACTGGCCCTCGAGGCCTGGAGTTGCCTACCTCTGGATTAGACTGTTGCCCCTGCAACATGGATCTGGATAAGTGGCAGAAAATGGAAACAAATCAATGGAAAAGAAGAGGGTATTGTATTGTGGTTAAAAAACAACAACCAAACAAATAGATGAATTCAGTGTAATTTTGTATTCTTACTTAATATTTAACTTTGGGTTTCTGTTTCACTGGTGTTTTACACTTTAGATGTTTTTCTTTGTGGTGCCTTTGAATCCCTGTTTTTTTTTTCTTTAATTCCACTGTATTGTGAGTTTATGTGATTGTGATTGCCATTCCTGAAACCTGTCTTCTCCTCTTGTTTATTGCAGCATCTCTTATCCTCTCTGGTACACTTCCTTTGTGTAGCCCTGTGGATTTTGTGCTTAGCGTTTTGACTTTGTTTTGGATTTTGTGTTTTTGATCCTTCAGCCTAAATGAAATAGCTTGCCTTTCGAAAGATTTTATCATTTACACAGTCTGCAAAACCATTACAGCAAGAGTAAAAAGCATGTTAGGCTACATATTTCATAAGAAAGCTGACAAGTCTTGCCTACGCAAATCTGAGGGCTGTAAGTGCCATTTAAAAGTTCATTGTGGATTTTGAGGTTGCAGAGATGCTCTTTTTAGCTCCACATTAACTGACTGCATGACATTTGCATCCAGATTTAGTGGAATCCAGTCTACTCTCTATCCCCATAGATGTTCATGTACCACTGGCAGTAACACAACACCACATGCAAACATCTTTTCAACACACTTCTTTAAAAAAAGAAAAGAAAAAGATTTTATTACCTTTTTCCTAAATATGCCTTAATGCTTACATAAATTTCCACACCTATTTTTTTTCCCAGAACAGCTGTGGCTTATCCAGATGCTTGGCATGAAATGCAGTAACTGTGTAAACTATGCCTGGGTAAACTGGTGCTGTTTCATTGTTATAGTTTTTCTGGAGTTTTAGTGTTTGGTCGGCTGTGCTTCCTTGTTTGTCTCTGTTTTTGGTTCCTTTTTATTACTTTTTTTCACATTTCTTGAGGGCTAAACTACGATGCAAGATTCATGGTTTAGTGAGCTATGTCAAACTTAAAGCCAGAGTCTTCAGTATCATGAAAGCGTCTCTCATTTCTGGCTAAATAACCGTGGTAGCCTATGCTGATGCTGGAAGGGTCACATTTTTACTGATTCTTTTATTTCCAACATGTTTTAAGCAATATAAATTCTCTGTCAGGGGAATGAGTTTTATATGTGCAACTTGTTAGACTGTACCTCGCTAACATCACAGATGATGCCCAGCTGTAAAGTTACAGCGCTGCTACCTGTAAATCTCTTTTAGACTGCTGGAACTGCAGCTTCTAAAGCGCAGAACACACACCAAGAACACCGCTTCAGTCAGTAAAACTATTATCATGTTGGTTTGGCAACAGACCAAAATTAATCTGAAATAAAGACAGGACTCTGAGCATGTGATCTAACATCTGGATCCAGGCAAAAATAGGATAGGGCTAAGATAGGTAAGAATACGTCTTTGAAAACAATACAGAATTCCAGAGATTTCCATTGCGTTATACACCAGCATATCTTCAGCTGTTATGGCGCCTGATTTTTGTTTTTCCCTTAATATAAATAAACATTTCTTCCATGAAATGATGCAGAAGAGAAACAAACTGATGCACAACGAGTCACCAGAATGCAGGAAATGAAGGGTCTGATGCTCAAAATTTCCCTGGGGGAGAAACCGTAGATGTCATTTATACAAAAACATCTATTTGTAGAAATTTAAATATGAAAACAGTTCAGATGAATGAATTTCATTTGATGTAACTACTCTGGAGCTTGATAAGGCCAACACGCAATGTTGACATACATATTTTATGTATTAGAAAAGAAATCATACAAAATGAGACATTTTTAACTGTAATTATGAATTATTATACATACATGACGTGGATGATATGAGCTGAATTCTTCCTTGAACTTCACTTCCTGCTATTGCTCTGACTTCTTAACAGTATCACTATTTTTAACAGACCAGCACTCTCCCAGGACAGTGCCTTTTATCCAAATTGATTCCATGTCTTTCGTTTCATGCCATTCTCCATCAGCCACTGCTCACCCTATCCCATCTTCGCTGGCAGAGCTGGCCTGAGCTGTCCTGAGCTAGCCCACAGCAGATTTAAGTGAAGCCTGCTTTTCAGATCAGCAGTTTTTTATGTCCAGCACACACACCCATACACGCCAAGCCTTTTCTCCATTTCTTTTATTTAGTAAGATGCATTTCGAGTCCGTCAACATAAAATTGCAACAATATTTTCAGTATTTAAACATGCAAGGAATTTACTTTATGGTATCTTATACAAATCACACCTGTGGCTACCTGAAGGATTTGTTGACTGTTACTGGCAGCTTACTATTACTACTTACTTAGTACCTATTACTTAACACAAACTTTAAGCAATGCTGTTATTCTATAGTTAAAATTTAAATTAATATTTTTTTGTATATTTTCTTATCCAGGACATCTTTTGAAAAAAATCTCCAGCATTTACTTTTACCTGCTTCATCATCTCATCTGTGATGAGGTGTCTCAAAGCATGCAGCGACCAGCATATTTCCACTTCTATGCCGTGTGATGTTTGGCAGTATTAGCTGAGGTCTACATCACGGTGGAAAATCTGTCTCCCTCTGTTGCCAAAGTTTCCTCGGGTTGCTCTCCTAAATAATCACGGTTTGTCAGGCCCCCTTGTAGTCATGCAGAGGGCTTGTTCTGCTCTGTCTACCTGCACTAGTGCCTGTAGGTGGAAATGCCTGTGCTCCTTTACACACACTCCACCAAACTTGGACACATGCCAGACTCCATCTTTGTGGCCAATTCCTTCTCTCTGTTTTCTCCCTGTCTCTTCTACTTCGATTTATTAACCTCCATTCCTCTTCTCCCCCTCCTCCTTATCCTCCCTCTCTCTCTATTTCTGCTCTGAGCCCTCCTCCACCCTTTTTCATTCTTTTGTAAATTGCGTGTGGAGAAATAGGAACTAAAAATACACCGGTGATAAACCCAATTATCTGTCCTTTTTCACGCTACACGCCCAAATCGCTAAGAACACGGGACAAGCTGTGTGCCAGAAACCAGCCTTCAGAATTCCTGTGTTTGCACGCTTGCACCTGTATGTTGTGCTGTTCAGCAAACTAATTTAACAATTTGGCTTTACTGCTGTGGAGCTGCAAATCAACTGGTCACACTTAAGAAAATGAAACAATCAGTACTGCTAGGATTATTAATTTTGCAGTACACAAGTGCAGCATATTCTACAATTTAGTGCAAATGCTAGCTGGAGAACAGCCAGCACAATCAACTTGTGCCAGTGCAACAATGGGTCACTCCCAGATGACCCTGCAGTATAATATTTTTAGTGTTTTCTCTGTGTCTTTGTGACTCCACTACATATCGCATCCTAAGCTTGATGGCTTAAGTCAGCTTGTCGCACCGGATAACCCGCTTCCAGCAGCGCACAATATTTGATCGGCCTATGTGTCAGCTTGCATGCTTGTGGTTGTGCATGCGAGTATGGTTTGTGCTGGCTGGAGATGACCAAAAGGACACAAACACAGAAAACACGCCACTGAGCAGTAAATTCATGGTGAAAACTGGACGCCCAGTTGTTCTGTGTTAGAACAAATGCCAGAGCATAATCGGAATATTTAAAAGACACATCCATCGTGATACTTCACAGTCTGCATCTCTGTACTTGGCAGCCAAGTTTTAATTTTAGCTTTCCGGTTCATTTTGGATAGCCAGCACATATGAAAACATCCACAGTGTTGACAGTACATTTGAGCTCTAATTATACTCCTATCCCCTTTTGCAGCCACAGCGATGAATAAAAGATACCCAGCTCTGCAGTTGGTAATGAGTGCCGTGCTGTTAGACAGCACTTATGATGTACTAACAGAGGTTTGAGCTTGTTTAAGCATTCCTCTTGCCTGTGGCTTGAGTACAAGTGAGTGTCAGATACTTTTTTCTTCGCAATCACAAGCTGTAACATTCAAACTGTTGGCCAACTGGTGAGCTGCCACACTTATTTCAATCTTGTTCCAATCAGTTTACATTCTCTGAACTGTTATCCCATCACACAAAGACGTGTGTGTGTGTGTGTGTGTGTGTGTGTGTGTGTGTGTGTGTGTGTGTGTGTGTGTGTGTGTGTGTGTGTGTGTGTGTGTGTGTGTGTGTGTGTGTTTACGCATGCCCACTTGAAGAGTATCACTCTGTGGAAACACTATCACTTTTAAATTGGAGAGCTCAGTTTTTACATGGATAAACTGGGGCAAAAATGACTGCCCTTAATTTGATTCACTGCAATTACGCTCAGTATATGCAACCCCCTTTTTTTTGACATAATGTACCAGAGCACATGATATTTTACTGTCCTTGGGGAAATTAGTTTTGCAAAAACAGCACAAAACCACGGGAGTATGAACATGTTTCTGTCCTGCAAACGTTTGGCTCCAGCATACAGTATGACCTCTGCAGATGGCATGAAGTCTCCCTATGCAGGTCTATAACACACACCACACAGCTACACAACAGCACACTCACCATGTGAATCTCTACATCTGTGTAAGTCAATCAAATGACTGAAGACAAATGAACAGATGTTCGTTTGTAGGTATGTGTAGGTGTATGCATTAAGCCTTTAATCTTTTATTCGAATATGAGATTGCTTTCATTGGCACAGGTAGTGAAATTTGATTAAGATGTAGCCAGTTGTTTTGATAGATTACAGGTAAACATCTCCTTAAAACCGCTTGATGTAGTTGAACATTTGTATATTTATTTTATACGTTTCAGATAAAACAGGATGCAAAAGATTGCATGAATAAATTTTTTTTTAATCGGTTAGAAATAATTAAGGATAACAACCGTGAACAAGTTTGTGCACGCGGCATTTTTTGGTTTTATTTCATTTACACAGCAGCAGTGTGGAAGTCTGTTTCAGCAGGAGGAAATGTTCTGTTTGCACACAAGAAGTAACTTAATTCAGCTTTAACACAATTTTATGGGAAACCGCTAAATAATGGGGCTTTTTAAAAATTGCACAGAATGATATTTCGGCACTGTGATTTCAGTCTCAACAAAATCTACTTTAATCTACATTCTGTATCTTTCTATATTCTGATTCTGATTATATAAAGAGATAATTAAGGAATGCAGAAAAAATTGCTGAACATAATATAAAAAAAGGGTTCACTTTCAAGAAATTCTTATTTAATTCTTATTTAATATTTGTACATACATTTACTGACACTTTATTTGGTACACCTTACTAGTACCAGGTTGGACCCCCCGCCTTTGCCTTCAGAACTGCCTATAATTCGAAAAGGTACTGAAATGGTTCCTCAGAGATTTTGTTCGATGTTGACATGATACTATCACACAGTTGCTGCTGATTTGTTTTCTCCACATATAGCTCCACCATATCCCTAAAGTGCTCAATTCGATGGAGGTCTGGTAAATCTGGAGGATATTTAAATGCACTGTCATGTTCAAGAAACCAGTTTGAGATCATTTGAACTTTATGACCACAGTGTGCCCATCTTCTGATGGTTATTTCCAGCAGGATAATGTGCCATGTCACAAAATGTACCCATCTTCTGAGTACTGAAGCAGGCTGTGGTATTTAAATGACATTAATATGACATTAAGGGAGACAAAGTGTGTCAAGAAAATATCCCCCACACCATTAACATCACTGGCCGCTTGAACCATTGGTACAAAGTAGAATAGAGTCAAAATTTCATGTTTTTTAGGGCAAATTCTTACCACACCGTCTGAACGTCTCAGCAGAAACTGAGACTCATCAGACCAAGCAATGTTTTTCCAATCTTCAACCATCCAATTTTGGTGAGGCCATGTAAAAACCCTCAATTTCCTTCTCTTAGCTAACATGAGTGGCACATGGCTATATCAAGTGGTTATTTGAGTGAATGTTGCCTTTCTATAAGGTTGAAGCAGTCTTGCAATTCTCCTCTGATCTCAATAAACTCCACTCACTGGATATTTGTTTTTGTTGGACCATCCTGTGTAAACCCTAAAGATGGTTGAGCAAGAAAAGCCCAGTCGATCAGGAGTTCCTGACATACTACCCCCAGCCCATCAGACAACAACACACAAACCTCATTTAGAGTCACTTACATCACCTTTCTTTCTCATTCTGATGTTTGTTTTGAACTGCAGTAGGTTGTCATGACTATACCTACATACTTAAATGCTTTGAGTTGCTGTGACTGGCTGACTAGTTATTTCCCTTAACAAATATTCGGACAGGTATACCTAACAAAGTGTCCAATGAGTCAGTAAATCTATGGATAGGCCACAGTTCTTATCTTTTTATATATTGTTAGATGAAAATATTTGATCGGAACTTCTTGTACTTTTGTGATACAAGTGTACCTAACAAACTGGCAAATAGATTTAAAACAGCACAATTACAGGACTGTTGATGTGGAAATAAAAAAAAGAAGCCATATTACTATAATAGTTCAGACACATGAAACTTATAGAGGAGTAAACTTCACATATTGCATATATAAGATTTTGGATAGTCCAAAATGTAAACAATTCCCCACTTTTAGTCATTTTTTAACTGAGTCACTGCATCTATTGCATTACAACATCACAATGTACATGTGTTATGCATTATTTTAGCATGCGGGCCATTGCAGGAACGGCTATTGTTGTTTCTTTAGCAGAACTGAACTTCTTAGTAACTGTACTCCCTGCAGCCCTGACCTCTTTACTGTACCACACTATACCGTTCTTTCTTCCTCACAATATAGGGGAGACATGATATCCACCTCCCTGCCTCCGGGCAGCTTCCAGAAACTCTGATCATCTCTGCTCCATTAAACCCACCTCTGCAAGACGACCACGCCAGGGAGAGTAGAAAAGGGCAATCCAGATTTCATTACTTAGGGTTGAAAATAAAAGCACTTTTCTCAGGTTGAAGGGATTTGGCGCAGATATGTGGATGTGAATAATTCAACATGGTCTAAAAGTTGTAGCGAGGGAGATAGATATTTTTGTGTTATGTTTCACTGGAGGAAGAGAGATGGCACCAGTGTACATTATATGAATGAGAGCAAGTGCAGAGGGAAAAAAGCATGAGGTGAAAGGAGATGGGTGAATGAGAGAAGTAAAGAAAATCAAGCATGGTTAGAGGACTGAGGGAGAAGAAAAGCATGAAGGGAAGGCCAGAGAATGACTGATTGAAAGTTGGTGAATTGAGATGGTGACTGAAAGAGAGGAAGTGAAAATGGATGGATGACGCTGAGCAGACACAAGAGGATGACACTAATGGCTTGTAGACGTATGCATCCAGCTTTTAGGAAACACATGAATTAAACATTGCCTTGGGCAGAACACTGGAACAAGCTGTGGTGCGTCACGCTAAACAATCCTGGCAGAAACACCGACTCGCACCTAGTTCCTCCTCCAAACTGCTTCACTAATAAGACTGGCGAAGACAAGCGTGTCATGACGCCACACTGTGAGCTCAGCAGTTGTCAGATGGTGACACCAGCAACAGCAAAAGCACATTATCCCCGTTGTGCTTATTCTCTTTTTCTTCATCTGTCCTTTTTTATGTGGAGCTTGTCTGGAGGGATTAGACTCAGTAAACTCCTTCCAACTGCAGAAGAAAGCAAAAGAAGGAGAATTGCACAATGTTTGACAACTTTGCTTGTGTTGAAATGAAGGGATACTGACTGCTGTGACAGCTCCCAAATAGGAAAGTCATTGTTTTGAATTTTAACACTATTAATGATATGATATGGCCTCGGGGTGAGAGGCTGGTCCTGACAAAGTGCGTTTATGTGTTTGCGTAAGCAATAACTTAGGCATGCACCTGTGGTTTATGGACTTGCAGATTATTTAGATCACATGGGTGGAGTTTGACTAAAAGGGAGGACACAATTTTAAACAGTGCAACATGTTACACATGGGTCATCTCTAGTTTTGCTTTAGAAGGTAACTGTGTCTTGCAAACTCCCCTCTCTGTAATTTTGGGTTAAATAAAGTAATATTAATAAAAATTTTGATCTATACATTGGCTCAATAGTTTTTTGTTAATAAAGACTTTTGGTTTGGTACTCACTAGCCTACAGCCACATATCAATACAAAAACCTTGACCAAAAGATCTTGCTTTTAAAATGTCAGAAGGTCAAAGGGCATTAAAACTTTACATATTATTATATTATAACACACGTGCAGTCTGTTTTGAAATCATATTAAACTACGAGCATTAAGCATGCTCTGATACTAAAACAGAACTGCTGCTTTAAGAGCCATTAAAGCTACAAAAGACCCCAGATCTTTTTAATATTATTGATCATCCTTTAAAGGGTAACTTATTTCTTATCACAAACAACCAAATAAACAAAAAGGTAAGTTTTTTAGTTATTTCTTTAAAAGAAGGTAGAAAAGACTGTCCTGACAGCCAGTGACGGTGTCCTCAGAGCAAACGGCACATCTTAGCAGGATATACTTTCAGTATATTTGGGGCTGATGTGGAAATAATGCTCTACTTTAAGTCAAACTATATTTCACTCTGTCTATATATTGATTGAAGGAAGCATCTGTTCGCCCTTGTGTGTTTGCGTCTGTGTCCCCAAGCAGGTGTGGACAGCTCGCGTGTGCAGCACCCGGACACGTCTCAGAGTCATGTGTCACTCCCTTTCTCGCCACTCACCTTAGGCTTTTGTGTCGGCTCAGTTCACTTCAGCACTGCTCCGCTAAGCCTCCTCTCCTTAATGACTTTCTTTGATGACGTCAAACCAAGCGTGTAAAATCATGCGCTAAAATTAAACTTAATCAGCGCTGGTAAACAGAAACCTGGGGAGCTTATAATGCGAACAGCGTGTTTCAAAGCGGCAGGAAGCATGCTTCCGAGCAGATAAACTTTCCTCCTCAGAACAGCGCAGTGCTGCACTTCAGTGGTCGGGTGAAGACACAGCATGCAAAGGGGTATTGCTCCAGTTTTTGGAATTCAGCGAACTCGCTGGATTAATGCAGTACTTGTTCTCGAACTCGCTGGTTTATGCGGACGTGCTTCAAAACGTTATTTCAAACAAGAAAACGGCGTGAAGGCTAAAAATGAGTCAGATAAAGTAAACTGGCTGTTGTGTGGACACTTCAGCACCACGGAGAGCGCACACTAAAACTCACTGAGCGTCTCACAAACAAATCATTCTGTCCTGCGTGTGCCGTGCAACTTTCTAACCAATATGTAGCAGCTGGAATGAGATAAAGTATCCGCAGATTTTACTGTTGGATCTGGATCAGATCAGACAATATCACACTGATCGCCCCCCAAAAACTATTACAGCATATTACGCGTGTGGCACTTAAGTTTGAATGTGTCATACTTTTAATTTTAGGTTCATATCCTCTTCGATCTTTGACATTTCGCTTTTTGCCAGTGTTGGGATCACTTTGCGCATGTTGGGATGGTTTTCTCTGCCTGTGCTGATCCGTATGGATGCGCCAGAGGGGATTTTTGCGCTCGTAGGGGAGGGACGTATGAAGTCAAGTTGGGATCATATCAGGAAGGAACGCACCGACAAAGCGAGATAGACGACACCAGGGGAGAGAGGCACATTTTCACGCCCTCTCACATTATTTCTCGTCTCATCGATTAAAGAGACAGGCTTCCTTCAGGAAAAAAGTGAACAGGATCCCCAAACGACACAAGGGAGAGATGCAGTCTGTGGAGAGATGGACTTTGCTGCTTTTACTCGTGGGTTTGAAGGCGCAAGGTGAGTGGCGTTTATTCAAGGTAGAGTTATATAGTATATTCTGCAGATCACAGACGCGTGAGGATTTTTGACTGCATGGTTTTCAAGGCTCCAGGACACTGGAGCCTCTCTGCGCGTCAGTGTCTTGATAGTTAACTTGGTGATTCTGGGGTGCTTAGGCTGAATTACTGTGCATTCTCCGAGGCGTCTTTTAGTAACTTTGTCTTTTTCTGCCATCCTCCAGTGCTTTGTAGTCATCGCTATGTCGACTCCAAACTTTTTCTCGTTTTTATCATTTGAATAATTAGCAAAAATATCGTCAAAATATGCAAAAGATTTCCTGCCAAAACATCAATTTTAGGTTTTTGCACTAAAACTTATTTTCTTACGACTATCACACTAGGTCAACAAAAATGAAATACGGAAAAATCTGGAGAAAGGCAAATGAATTTTGATGAATGCTAATTTTGTTTTGAAGGGTCGATGTGATTTCACTAAGCAACACAGATTACAGTTCCTTTTCTCCGTTTACAGGTAGCGAGACTTTTGGAGGTTATACGAGGCCTGTACCAATTTTCTTTATTCACACAGAAAGCAGATATGAGGGTTTTAGTCGGGAGGAGGGGGCTTGGTCTGCTGCAGGCGTTTGATAAAAAACCCTCCAAGCAATGCGTGTCTTCGGATGAATCTGATGACCTTATTTCGTTTCACCCCAATTACGACACTAATTAAAAGTTGTATTCATTTCTCGTTTGTTCTTATAGTTTGTAGCAAAGGATAGGAACAAAACATTACATATTTAGCATGAGATAATTTTAAAGTTATCTTGTTGAAGGCTCGTTTGATTGTTGTAATAAAGTTAAACTTATAATCATTAAGGTATTTTCAACTAGCGGTAAAAATAATCGACTAAACTAAAACATACAAAAGTGTATTTTTTTTTTCAGACAAGAGCAGCTTTGTCCAGAGAAGATTCATAAAATATATATAGAAAGGTAGGAAAAGAGGGAGGACGCAAGAAATGACTGATAGAAGGAGAAAAGAAAGCTAGACAGTGAGGAAGCGACGAAGTCGGGTAATGAAGGGTTGAAGATAGCAATGGATGAAGGGCGATGAGAGAGAGGGGGGGAAGAAGATAAAGATGAAAACAAAGAAGAGAGGGGAGATAGAAGAAAGATTGTAAAAGAGGGAAGATCTGGTGCAAAAAGATTCATAGAAGAAAGAAGGAAAGATAGCTGGGGTAGAAGGGAACAGGAATGAAATGTCAAAGATAAGAAGGAAGTGAAGGCGAGGAGGAGGAATGGAGGAAATGAGAATGGAAGGAAGAAATAGTAGGAAGCCAGGATAAAGGATGAAAGAGAGAAGGAAAGAAGAGAAAGGGGTAGGCAGGGCAGAAAGAAGGAAAGGCATTGAGATGAGGATCAAGGAAAGGAGATAAGGATGCCATCCAACTTGGAATGATGAAAGGGAAGGAAGAATTTGTGATTATTGATATGCAGCCAGTATCTTAATCATTGACCGCAGCTGAGAGAGCCTGGATCTGACCTGGAGCAACTATGTGGAATAAATTCGCGACAGTAATTATGCTGCAGCATTTCCAAGCTTTAACGTAAACATTCGCTCCAAGGGTATAAATAGCAGCTATCTGATTCATGCATGATAGCAGGCAGACGTTCTTATGGTGTATCAGCCTTTATACACATTGTCAAAGGAGCTTGCAAAGAAAAGCATCTGGACTTCATTAAGTTGCTTGAAGATGTTTCAGCTCTCATCTGAGAAGCTTCTTCAGTTCTAAGGTCAAATGGTGGGGAGTCCCAGATTTAAACCTAGTGGGAGTATCCCCCCGCAGAGGGACAAAAGGACCCCCTGATGATTCTCCAATCGCCTGAGCAAAGGTGTGAAACTGGGTGTGGGTCCCAATCAGCCAGGGTTTCGGATGAGCTCGTTGTGAAACCTGGTCCCACCTTGTCATGCGAATTCCTGAGGTCAGATGGCCCAGGATGTGAGTGGGCGTTAAGGCGTCTGGGGAGGGAACTCAAAACTGGATTATAGATGGCAGACAGTTGGTGTCGTAAACCACCGCCTCTGTTCAAAGATGGTCGCTCACAGTGGACATAGATGGTTTCTGACACATTCTTTATTCCAAGTCCATATCACGTCTGTACCTAAATCACGTCACATGAATTTTGGAGAAAACTAAACTTGACCCTTCATCTGTTGTTGTAACTAAATTTAATAAACACTTCTAAAGACAGTGAGCTTCTAAGAAAGAAGCTGAAGCATTTTGACCAGGTATCTCACAAGATTGCTAAAATGATGCTGATTTTCATGCTTTACAGTGTAGGAAAATTTCAATGTGGGGCATTTAAATAAATTTAGGAACACAAATTAATTCTAATAATCAGACTAAATGTCATGTTTCTTGGTGATAATTTAATGACCAAATCCCATGTTTTTACAAATTCCCAAAACTGAGACCACTGAGTGCTGGTTCCTCCAATCAGAGATGATGATGATATAATTGAGATAAACTCTATAAGGAACATAAACATAACAGTATCATAAAATCCTGTTGCAAATAAGACAAGATTAATGCTGTCGAAAATTGTTAATCTTGGGATTTAGTGCACAGGGCGGTAAAAAACCCAATTTTTATTCCAGTTAATTATTTGAATGCAGAATGCACTGTTTGTTTCTAAGAGGAGCTGCTGCAGATTAGAGCTCTGAACTTTAAATTGGATACAATTAAACATTAAAGGTTACTGTGCCATAGCCTGAAAACAGAGACGTGGAAATTCCTTTAGTTTGTCTGCAGATCAAAGCGAAATTCATTTTATTGATGGAAAAGGCATTCTTGGTACGTGTTCCAGTAGTTGAAATTCCAGCCGAGTAAACAAGAAAGACTTGGCAGCTCAATTCTAAGCTTAGAATCCAGTCTAAAAATATAAATATATATATAAAAATATTTATATATATTTATATTTTCTGCATCACCAGCTGAATATGTGCACATTTCAGTGAATGTGCACTGCACAGTAAAGCTGTGGGCTGTAACTTTACAGTTGGGTTACATTTGTGATGGTACTGTAGTTCCTGCTTAACAAGTTGCACAAATACATTCAACAAGACAGAATACATACTGCACATAAAAAAAATAAAAACATGGCACTTCCAAGTTTACATTGAAACTCTGCTCTTGAGCAGGTTATGCATTCAGCACAAGTTACCATGGTGATTTAACCAGGTTAAAAAAAATAGAGCCTCTTTCATGACACACAAAACTCTGACTTTAAGCTCAACATAGCTTCCTGACCCATAAAACCTGCTTTGTACTACTCCCCTGTGACCAAGTGATGAGTTGGATGAGCTGGGCACGCAAACATTTACTCCATCACTTCAGAAAGGGACATTTTAAAGGACTCGTCTTCTTTTTCTGTTTCAGCACAGTCTACAGCCAAAACTGGCTCATGGGCAGTTCAACATTCACTTCTGACCCTGTGTTCAGTCAGCCTGCACAAAGTTTGCACTAAGTTTGGAGACACTATCAGAATACAAACTTCTGTACTGGTAAATGGACGGGTATATATATATAGCACTTTTCTGCTCTTTCTGAGCACTCAAAGCGTTTCTGCACTACAAGTCAAATTCACCCATTTACACACATTCATGCAGTGCTTTATTCTATGCACTTTAAGCACTTTTTATCTGTCTCATACACGCTCACTCACACTCTGATGGATGCGTCTCACTCGAGAAGGTTCGGTATATTGCCCAACGTGAACTGGAGGAACCTTGGAATGAACTACAAACTTTCCAAATAGTAAATGGCCTGCTCTACCAGCTGAGCCACAGCTGCACCTAATCTCAAATTAGCAGTGGTAATGGTCTTTAGTGATTTGTGACACTGATTAATATTACTCGCATGAATTCATCCTTTTTGAAAGCTGTGAATGTGCGAAACGTGGAAAAACTTATGTAACCATACCTTTAGCTGCAGTTGTGTCCATATATTTGGATAACACACAAACTGTAAACAGCATTTACGCAAGCAATGTTTAGTTTGCCTCTCGTGATTTCAGAAGTGCTACTATTGTGTGTTACTTTAACTTGCATATAGTCACAACACTGTCCCTTGTATTCAAATAAAGGCTATTCTCATAATGTAATTGAATGCATGACTGATGATCCGGTCAGTGAACTGCAGTGATAAGGTGTGTGTGTGTGTGTCTGTGTGTGCCTGCATGACTGCAGCTGTGTGGTAACGAGGCTTATATCACGGTAACATTTATAGCGCAGAACACAGAGCAGAGGGGGCGTGGCTAAATATGAACTGAGTCACAGAGAAATGTGTTGAGAGGACCTCATGTTGCATCCCTCGCTTCACATCCGCCGGTTTTCATAAAGGCTGAACCTGTTTGTTGGAGTTCAGTTTTTAGAGTAGAAAATGTGTCCATTGTCAGTTGTTAAAACTTCTTTTGTGGATAAATGCGATCCTTTATGTTACAGTTTTACAGTTTTTCTAATGGAATATTGAGCTAAAGATACTTCCTGTCAACATCAAACAATGGCTTCTCAGTTTGCATGTAAAATATTTCTCACTCTGGCATGGCCCAAAGTCAAAATGATATTTCTCCTACATCCAGAGAAAGGAATATATGGGCACTTACATTCCTGGTCAGGGTCACATTCGCACCTAATAATGACAAAATGCACATGCTAAAATGAGAAAAGGACCACTGAGATATTGAACTACAAAGGCTGAGCGCTTTTCTTCCATGAAACATATTCAAATTCATGTAACCCACTTTTTTGTGAGCATGCCTTCAGGGAAATTTCTATTAGATCTGCTCATTTCAAAGGTGAAAAATGTTAAAAATGGATGAGAACTGCGAAATGTGTGCAGTCGAGCATGGATGTCATAAGTCCAAAAAGAGCTATGCTTGACCAATATTAGCATCTGCTGAGAACGTCGGGACAAAAAGAATACAATAAAAAAGACAAATCAAACAAAGCTGTTTGTAGATTTTGCCTGAATACAAGTGTGGAGCCTTTGCTGTTAAAGGCATCAGTCACATCTCACGGTATTCCATTAACTGGACACACATCCACACACTCACTGCTCCACGATCCTATCTTCCTGGGCTTTTTGCACCTGTCTCTCACTTTTCTGTGACTTCGCCTCTTTCTCACTCACTAATCTCTCAGGTTCCTTTCCTCTCGTCGGTCTTTTCTTTTGTTTTCCTCTCTCTCCTTTTCCACTCACACTTAATCTCTGTCACTTAAATTCAACGCATTTCAGCTCAGTTTACAGGCACACAGGAAAAATAAACACTTCAGCTTTATACAGTGTTTACCATATAAGCATTGTACATAAAAAAAGAACCCTCGTCTATCTCCATTCCTTTCTGTTTCATTCTTTCTCACTTTCCTTTAAAAGCATTTGCATGCTCAGGGGAGGCTGAAGGCTAAATGGCTTACTCTTACACCAGCCTCTCACACGGCCAATAAAACGGTCTCTTCTTTAACAATAAGCATTATCTGTCCGGTATTCCTCTACACCAGCTTGTCTCCTGTTTCCTGTTCCTGTTTCTGTACTTTTGAGTCCATTAAGTGTATATGTTGTTAACTCAAACCAGGATATCCCCCCCTCCCCCCGTATCATACACTGTAGCTGTCTTATTTTTGAGTCCCATCAAAAAGATGATCCGCTTAAACAGTAAAGAACAGAGCTGTGCAGTGGTGTCAAAAGACAAACTGAGATGCTTCCTTTAAGTCACTAGAACATCTCTGTAGGAAACATAGCTAAGCAGTGCAGGCAGAAATAAAAGAGCCTTAGAATCTTCTCTTTCCCCCATTTTTCATCACAGCAGTGGATTAGTGCACCATATTTGCAGTGCAGGTTAAGGTGGCCAAATTAAAGACATGCCCAAGCTAAGGAAAATAATCAAATTAGAGGGAAAAAAAGAGAAAATAACTAGGAATCTGCAATATAAATATGATAATTCAAAGCTTATCTCGAGACAAGTTGTAACGCCTCCCACTCAAGGAAATAATTAGGCAACTATTAAGTAAAAAGTGCACTTGTAGCAGAACAACTGTTTTAAATTAATATTGGAAAAAGGTTACCCTCGGGGTATCCCATGGGAGCTGTTCAGTATAGGGTGTCTGCCTTGCTGTTACAAGTCATTGGCCCCTGTACAAGTAGAACGACATCTTGGTGTGTATTGCTGGCAATAAGTTGGAGTTGTTGCCAAGAGGTGTTGGACTTTGTCACCGATACTGTTCGGAGATTTTAATGGGCAGAATTTCTAAGTGGACCTTCACCTTGGTGATTTTGTGCAGATGATGTGGTTCTGTTCGCCTCATCAGGTGGTGACCTGTAGCTTGCATTGGAGCAGTTCCCACCCAAGTATGAAGCGGCAGTAATGACAATTAAAACCTCCAAGTCCGAGGCCATTGTTCTCAGCATGGCCCAATATATTCTATAGAAAATGGATGGTTGGATGGATATTAAGGGGATAATCCTAACTACAGAATGCTTAAAATCAACACATTGTCCCTAAATCATCAAAATCCCATCCTTCATACCATCCCTGGCATATCCCCTGAGGGATTTTATGTTATATGGAGTCCAAAATAAGCAGCAGTGATTGACAGTTCCTGGGTCCAAACCAGAAGACGAGGTACAGTTTGTAGGATAGTTGAAAAACATATAGATTAATCAAATGCATATAATAAACAAAAGACGGATTTGACGAATTGCACATCATAACGTATTTTTAGTTATGCTAACAGTTCCTTCAGCTCCAATCATGCTAAAATTACAATTCTAGTGTAACTGCTAGGGATTAACGCCTTACTGAATCTTTTTTTTTTAAACGCTGTTCTTATATATACAGCTCTATATACAGCACATCCATATTTGGGGATCAAGCTAAGCTTGACAGACTCATGTGCTTGGTAAGATATGAGAGAGAGCTTAATGAACTATCAACAGCAAAACCTATAGTTAGAGTCTTGAGTACCAAGAAAGGCGCATGTGTGACCGTGATTTTGTTCTTATGCACCTTTTCCCAAATCTCATTTTAATTGTCACAAGTGTGTGAAATA
The DNA here is from genome assembly GCF_963576455.1 of Neolamprologus multifasciatus. Taxonomy (NCBI): domain Eukaryota; kingdom Metazoa; phylum Chordata; class Actinopteri; order Cichliformes; family Cichlidae; genus Neolamprologus; species Neolamprologus multifasciatus. Next base: position 7,530,789 of record NC_140444.1, on the reverse strand, counting down.
TGTTCCTATCTACATAATTATTTTTTTCCCACTCTTTACCCCATTTGATGCATTAATCCTACTATGATGAAAGTGTCCATTAAAAATTGGGAAGTTCTGACTGGTGGACTAATAATTGGCAAGTGAGGGTAAATGTGATAAATACAGATCAAAGTGAGTAGATCATTTCACTTTAACATGTTTTTTTTTTAAGTCTCGATGGGGAATGCATCTGACCAAGCTAAATGTAGGCATACATATGTGTGTGTTTGTGAGAGAGAGAGCGAGTGTGTGAATAAATGCCAGGTTTTGATCAAAGAATTGGTTTAGTCAGTGGACGTGTAGCAGGGAGCAGCTCTGTCTTTGCAATTATACTAACAAGTAGATGAAGCACCGTGACGGCTCGTTTTAATCAAACATTTTTTTCTACTTTATTTCTTTTATATTTTAATTCAAATTTCATTCTTTTCTGTTTTTGTCTTTTTCAGTCTATCGCTTGTATCCTGAAAAATATAGTCACTGTGCAACGGACTGTTTCCTTTTTTGGATCAGATGTGAAGTGTCTGTTACCATACTCCCTTTAAACTCTATTTAGCACAGCATTAGCACATGCTAAGTAGCTACCAGACAGCAGGCTATGAAGTCTGGAGTCATAATCTTCTGAGTGACATCTCAAGAAGGCTTTGCTTTCAGTCTGTCTCTCCTCTCCCTTACGCCCTTCTTCTCTCCCTCCACTTCTTGTCTTGGTGTTTCTCTCCTTTTTTCCTCTCTTGTTGTTCTCTCTAGAGGGCTGTCATCAGAAGTTCAACACCAGCTAGCTGGTGTCATTGTTCTGTGCATAAAGATGGTTATCTTCTGCCTTTGAGCGAAGCATCTTGATGTAATAGGGTCAGCAATATTTCATCATCAGGATTTCAAGGACGTCTCCAAAGAACTCCGTTTTAATTAAAACATTTTGCTCTTATGTATCCCAAACTCAATTTGACTGCTGCTAGTCAAGTAAGAATAGCATTTATTAAAACAAAAACAAAAAAGTTTGGGAAATAAATAATGAAACACCCGAAGGTAAAATCTGCTTGTGTCTTTGAGGTGACAAGTTTTTAGAAGTTCTCCTGAACATTAGATGTCTCTTTGTCTTCTCTTAATTGTTGTGTTTTTGTGTACCTGCTGTTTTAGCTGTTTCTTTTGTCCCTTATTTCGTGTCCTCATTCTCCTTGCAAAATACTCTGTCCTGCATCTTCTCACCTCCATTCAAGCTGCCCTGCAGAGACGAATGTGGTATTGATCTAGATATATTTATAGAGCGTGATGGGGAGCGTGAGCGGGATTTCTGCGTGACAACTCCAAGAGCACTGGGGGGTCTTGAAGGATGAAAAGTGGGTGATCATCCTCACAAACTGCAGGAGTGTAAATGATGTGACTCAGTTGGCTTCGAGGCAGCAAGCTGTGTGGGGAACTTTAAACTTATTGCTTTGATACAGCTCACTTTGAAAACTTGCACAGCTTACACAACCCCAGTAACCGATTTATCTTGGTCCTGAATGTAGTTTCAGTCTTCTTTAGAATAAATTCTAGATCAAATGTAATGATATTAAAGATTCTAGCTCTGCTGGATTATTGATGGATGTAGTTGCTGGTGGTAACAGTAAATGTGGTCTAATAGTCACAGAATCCTGGAGGAAACAAACACTTCTTGAGCATGGACTAAAACAGACACAACTAGTGTTTCTGTTTATAGCACAACCAGACACATTTATGTTCATTCAATATTTGGTCTCTTTTCATCACGCCAAGAACAAATGTGATCTGACTTTGTCTCATGCCAGTAACTCTGTGCCAACAGCACAGCTAAGCAGCTTTGCTGTGATGGCACAGGAAAGTTGTTCACCTGGCTCATAACCTTCTTCCATTCCCGTTCATACTCTTATACTCTTCTAAACCACCTTAAGAACATGTTTGTTTTTGTACATAAAATCAACAGCTGTTATTAGTTGTAATTATGGATTGTGGTGTCAAATATTTTCCTGTGACCTCACAATAAAACTCACCCAGTTCACTTGGTGAAGATGCAGCAATGGCTAATGATTTTTGGACAGTTGGTCAACTGGTCCTAAATGCTGCAATAATTTTAAGGTGTTTTTATTTTGTGGCAGTTCTGGTTAGCATTATAACCTTAACTTATAAGATAAGAGGCAATATATAGTGCAATTATACTGTTGTTACTAGTATCCAGGAGAATCCACATAGATGGTATGCCACATAGACCTGTACCAAGTAGTTGTTAACTGCTGCTGTGATGTGTGCCACTGCTTTGTAATGTCCTGTTTTGGTATTTCTTGGTGTTTTAGAATCAGAAATCAGATGTGACATAAGAGCAGTGGAATCTGACTGTAAAGCTACACGTTCACTGGCTACTGTAACGACATACTTGTGTAATAACAAGTGTTAATAGAGGTCAAGTCAGAAATCCTTTTTCTATTTTGCATAGGACCAGAAGTCATTTTGCAGTAATTTCCCATGGTGAGCATTATTAGGAATACAGGTTTAAGGTATTTCTGTACTGACATCACTTCCCATGATACTGGCATGTGTGTTTTGGACAGAGTTTTCACGTTACCCCACAGTGAAGCCAAAAGTTTGAAATCTGAATCCTGAATGGGGAATAAGCTTAAAGAAATAGCAGCTCCCCTCACTCCTCACACACAAAAAACTTTCAGCACCTCATCTCCTGTCCTCAGGCTGCAGTCTGCAGCTCCTCTGCACTATGTTAAAATAGCTTGCTGTGCATTTCCCACTAAATAGACAGATTCTCGGCCTGAAGCCTTCAAGGTTCCTTCCTGGAAGTAAATAAGGTCTTCATATTTTGGTTACATACACACCCCTTAAGCTTCACTCCTGACAAACACCTATATATAGATACATTATGATAACTCGTGCTCTCATATGGGTGAACACTGACAGCTTCCTACACCTACCAAACTATAGTTCCCATTATTCAGGAGAAGAGAAGAGGACATGCATGTCACAGTGATTTATTTACATTTAGATATCACATGTTTATTTGAGTTTAACTTAGTTTATATTCCATGCTGTCTTCAGTATGGTAACACCCGTCCACAGTGCTACGCAACAGGCAGAAGTAAAATATTCTTCCCTCATGATGAATTTCTGCAGTGCTTAGTTCATTACTAGATTCATGTCAAGTCAATGGATTTTCAACAATACCTGTTTAGACTGTACTGAAGCATGCTAAATCCACTGTCACCGTGTTGCACTGCAAAGCTTGAAACCCCACTACGCATTATCCATGACTTCGGGGCTCAGCTGTAGCTAACCTACAGGAAATACTGATGTGTACATAAGTAAGTTGTCTTTCAAGAAACCACAGGAAACAATGCTACTAGGTAGCTACCTTGCTACACATTGTAGCAGGTAGTTGTTCACTCTGTCTGCCAACTGGTGCCACACACCTGGATTACAGTGGATTCTGAACTGGAACTGCTGAGACAGATGAACAGTGACTGAGCTAAACAATAACAGGTCTAGTAAGATTTTAGGCAGTCCAGAAAGAAGGTGCTGAGAAATGAACAGAAGCAGTGAGACTGAAAATGTTGCTCAAGAGGTTAAGGTGGAAGGTGGGTGTGAGGCAACTGTGTCCTCAATGAAATGATGACCTTATTTTGCTCTTTTGCAGATTTTCAGTTAAACAAATGATCAGAAAGAAATGTAAAGGAAATTAAAAAAAAAATCCAAATAAACTAGAAAAACAACATGTTTTGTTTTAATTATTATCATTATGTTTTTTTGCAGCATGCCAGAATTGAAACTTGACATTACTGCTCTTGGCTTCCTTATTTATCATTCTTCAATTTTCATCATTTCAAACATACTGAAAAGCACCCTAAAGGTTATCTCACAGCACACACTTGATCAAAGCACTTTCTTTACTCTGATGATCTAAGCAGAAAAGTTGTAATCTAAAGAGAGTTCTTCATAAATTTTATAAACTGAAAAGACTTATTGATGTTTGGTGCGTTGAATCTCAGAAGAGTCTGATTTTTCTTTTCTATTTTATTTTAGTTCCTTCTTTGTTGCGTTCTCAGTGTTTTTTTAAATCCCTGCCTTAGATGAATTTCTCATGTTACATCTTTGTTTCACCCTCAGACTGCCTCTCATCAAAGGCTGAGGACCGACTTTTCAGGAAGCTGTTTAGACGATATAATCAGTTCATCAGACCAGTGGAGAATGTCTCTGATCCAGTCACTGTGGAGTTTGAGGTCTCCATCTCCCAGCTGGTTAAAGTTGTAAGCTTTATGACACACACACACACACAGCATTTTTCTACATTCTGCAACAGTCTTGTTTTATGTATTTGTCCAAATGTATCTATGCATTTGTCACTCATAGCAACTTCTCAACATTTTACGATAGTCTGTGTGAACAGTGAGTTGTCATTCCAAGAACATCTTGATCACATTTCCTACCTTTGAAACCGAAGAGCAAGAAGATAAGCCGTGGAACGCGAGAAGTGAAAGCGTAAAGTGAATGCAGACTTTATTTAGTCTGTTCAATTTCACAGATTCCAAAAATGCCTCACAGTGTTTTTATACAATGCTGCTGTGCTTTGACAATGTTAAGTTCAAAACTGGTGATGGAGGTGGGGGTGCTGTGCAATCCCCAGTGAAAAGAGGTTTTCACCTCAGAGTGGAAATCCTGAGATTAAGAGGAAATTGCCAGCAGGGGCCTTTTTCCAGACTGGATTGTGAGGTACCTCTATCTGCTTGCTCAGCGAGGTGAGATTAATTTAAAGGTGAGCACCTGGATGTGAATGTCAGGGTGTAGTAGCACTACATGAATGTGTCATTATGTGTGTGTTTATGCACACATTTTCACCTGTCTGTTTGTCTACAAGACATGGCTTTTACAGAGTTCTTTAAGTCGATTCTGTATAATGTAAAAATATTAAGACTGCAAATCAGAACTGAATAAGGACAAGGCATAGAGGATGTAAACTATGTAACCTTTTCATTTATTAGGAACTTGCTCACTATTGATCCTCTCGGTTAATCATATATAACAGAGGACTAAGATGTGCACATTTCTTGTAGTCCCTTCAGTAGGCTGAAGCAGCAACACAGTCTGTCTCACACATGCACAAGCAGACAGACACAAACACACCCACATCTGCTGGCTAATGAGCTCTTTTCCTACTCTGTGTCTCTGCAGGATGAGGTGAATCAAATCATGGAAACAAATTTATGGCTCAGGCATGTGAGTAACCATGTACGCACACAAACACGGATAAACACATCACACACAGCATGCATTAACAATTTCACTGACCTACCTTACAGCTGAGGTCTGCAGAGAGCCGGGTAAGTGAAGCCCGACGAGGTTCATATGTTCTAACGCATTGTTTACACGTACTAAGCAGTATGGGATGCTGCAGTCTGTCTTTTAGCTGTGACTTAATGTTACATTTAGTTGGAATAAACAGGAGAGCACGAGTGGATAAGAAAACAAAGACAGCTCACATAAACACGGAAATGGAATCAGCCCAGTGATCAATGCTAGCGTTATTGCTAGTCACGCTCTGCAGCTCAGCAGATCTATAGCTACAGACCCTGAACTCTTGACCTCACATTGCCAGCCAATAACATTTTCTCTCTTTCACCTCGTTGATAACATTTTGTTTCCTCTTCCCTTTTCCCTCCACTATTAATCTGTGCTTAAAAGATTACAAATACTTCTTGTAAGCATTATTGATTTATTTTTATCTTTCTTAAATTGGTGCCTAATTGCTCTACAAAGCCAAACATTTTGTAGAATCTGATGTGATTCAGTGGTGCTGCTATCCCCGAGCTTTCCAATTAAAATATATTGAAATGCCTGCATAGCACAATCTCCTATATTGTTTGTAATGGCGTGGCTGCTTTGTTTACAACAAGTCCTTGCTAATGACAAGCAGTGCCAACACCACAATCACTGACAAAGACACTGGATCACAGCAGTGGGTTTACAGTGGAAGCCACTTTAGAAATCTACCCCTTGATGTATTTATTGCAACTGTTCTGCAGTTTGACTGCAGGGGATTCTTTATTCAATAGCCTTAACACAATATTTTTAAACATCCTAGCTGTGTACTCTTTGAAATCTAGCTCCACTGACTATTTTATGTAAGTGGGAGGAAAACTTTAATGTAATACATATACATACAGGTTCTTTGAGTACTGTAGATATGTAGACACATTCAGGTGGGCTGAACCTCATGGTTCAAAGTAAGCTTCTATCAAAGACTAGAGATGCCATCGATCTATTAAAAAATCTAACTCTAAACAAATAAATAAATAGTGAAATACATGTTGAGTTAAATATGCATCAAAATGAACAAATAGCATTTCTCCCTTAAGATTATTAAGTAGGCAATGAAACAAGTAGAGCAAACAATAAAACCTATTTCCTAATTAATCAGTGATAACATCTTTGACTTGGTCTGCCCTGAAAAAGCCTCAGTTTTCAGGATGATACCTGCATATTAATCAGTCTTGAGTGAGTGATCAGTAATTATGATGGTTACTCATTTCCTCAGCAAAACTCAATAAAGATTCAGACAACTGAGCATCTCCCAAAAGTCCAAAAATATAGGTTTGGCACAACATGTTGCTATTTATAACTAAGCCAATGTATTACATATTTCTTTAAAACAAACATGTAATCCCATTTGCTAAATGTGTGGAAAATACATGAAAAGTATATAGAGTACACAGACATTTTGCATTCTTTGAACCATAGTTTGGGTTAATATTCTCACTATTCCTACTCTTTAATTGTGACGAGGAGAAAAAACTGTGCTTTCCCAGAATGCTGGACGTCCAGTGGCATAGTCACAAGATAACCATAATTACACTGGCTATTGTTGTAAACAAACTGCTCTGTACCTGTTTACTGAGGCTAAATAGACCTATACTTTCCTTCTTCTTTCTATTTTTTTTATGCTGAAATTTTACGGTCACAACAAGCTGCACAGCTGAGCCTATCATGAATTACATCGTTAGCCAATCACAATGCAAACTCTCAAATGAAAAAGGCAGTGTTGCATGAAGTGGTTAATTAAACAGCTTCCAGGTCATAACTGGGTATTAATCTGCCTTTCTAATGAATGAATTCATCTTGAATGACATGCAGATAGCCAAGACTAATGGATATACAGCTCATGAAATGCTACCTACGGATATGTTGAATGCACTCTTCTTTTATTTCTGTCAGGGAGCTATTTATTCATACGCCCCGTCTCTATGCGCTGCTCTTTATGCAGGCTATTGTTGATATCACATAGTGTTATTTTGTCACTCACGAGCTAATGTAGAAGCAAATGAAAGCCTTAAGATTTGTTTTCTCTATAATACCCTTATTTAGCACTACTGTAAAAGATCAAAGAAAGTTCTGCCTGCAGTATAAATATGTTTTTCAAAATATTCCCAAGAAGGGGGATGTCTCCAGTGACTAATACTGTCTGCAGCACACAATGCAAAATATAAAGCAGATGGTTGAATCGCGAGTCTGGTAAAACTGTTTTTCCCTTCCCTTCCATCAGATTTGGAATGACTACAAGCTCCGATGGAAGCCTGCAGAGTTTGACGGGATTGAGTTCATTAGAGTCCCATCGAACAAGATTTGGAGACCCGACATTGTGCTCTACAACAAGTGAGGCTGTCAACATCATAACACTCATAAATTATATAGCTGGGATCTCTGTTATGGCAACAGTAAGCTAAGTGATTATAATATAACAATTAAAACCATAATAATGGCCAAAATAAAAATAATTATTTAAAAAAAAATCTTTATAAAATGCAAAGGTGAATGATTATATTGATTTATTATTATTGTGATTTATATTTTTCTGCTTGTAAGTGTCCATCCTTTAAACCCAGACCAGAATCTGTCTGAAATTTTAGACTTCTACTAGTAAATGTTTTATTACCAATAGATCTTACATAGAGGTAAAACTACTCCGACTTTTCAGTATAATATTAGAACTGTTTTATATTCCTCTTCTTCATTGTTTTGGATATGGCGTGCAATTTTAATGCAGGTTTCGTCCAAGGTTTATCAGCCCTGTTTCCAGCAGCAGGCAGATGTTTTTGTTAAAATAACTCCTAAACTCAGTGTACTGACCAACGCCAAACAACAAACAGATCATTTAGCTGCTCTAATGGTGGTAGAAGAGCAGCTAACTGTGAAAGGTGAAGAAATGAAATAAAAATAAACTGTTGATATGTATTTATCACAAGACAGCAGAAGAGATTTTCCAAATAAATGCTAATGTCACTTTTGTGCAACACCTAATATTTTCCCCTTGCTCATGAATCTTGCGGGTAATTTAAAAAAAAAAAAGCACTGACAAAGAACCCTCTATGTCATTTCAGCATGAGAATAGCCTTATTACAATATTATATTAATGGCCATATTCTCTGAAGCACAAATGTCTTTTATACCTTCAGAGTTTCCAACAGAAAATGCTGTGAAATATGCTAATGGACTCCCTATTGTTCAGGGTCAGTTTGTGCTGCATTGTATTCTCTCAGTTTTACCTCAGTTAATTGTAGACTCATTACTTCTTTCTACTTACAACAAAGGTTCATATTGTTAATCAAAGGTCGTTTTGTGTTTCACAATAATACATAATGCAGCTTTATTGTCCTCTATTTAATCCTAATAATCCTTTGTTCCATAACTGCTGGTTTTATCTTCTCCCCTTTCTTCTGTGCCTTTGTTTTCTCCTTGCATATTCTCTCATTGTTTGACATCTCTACCTTCCACCTAACCTCTGTGTCCTATTCACACCACACGTCTACGTTCTCATGCACTGTTTGCCATGGAAATACATTGTACGCCTTGTTATACATTCACGTTTGTCTTACACAGTGCTGTAGGAGATTTTCTGGTGGAGGATAAGACCAAGGCCTTGCTGAAGTTTGATGGAACTATCACATGGGTTCCTCCAGCAATTTTTAAATCATCTTGCCCAATGGACATCACCTACTTCCCCTTTGACTATCAGAACTGCTCTATGAAGTTTGGGTCCTGGACTTATGACAAAGCCAAGATTGACCTGGTACTTATTGGGTCCAAGGTAACTGCATTTAAGCCTCGTATAACAATAAACTATCTATTTCATTTTTTTCTCTTTCTGCCTAGTACAGACTTCATTCCAGTTAGATACAACAGGCATTTCAAACCCATTAGTTTTTTTTTAAATTCACTGTTTATTTTATTAAAGGGCACCTCCATCAATTTTACACAAAAGGTCACTTTGCAAGTAATGAAGAGCTCTATTGGGTCTGTAAAACAGGCTGTATAATGTCTTCTGCAGCCAGTGGCACAGTCAGAGAACCATAACTTCAATGGGGTTCGACAAAAAAGTGATATGTGGCAAATTGCTGTAGGCCAAAGAAGTAATTTCTCAGGCATGACGGCCATATAGGAGTATAGCATGGAGTCTCAAATAATAATCATTTAAATGAAATCCTTAGTTGATGAAAATATCTGGGATGGTTGCTATAATGTATTCTTTTTTTAAAAAATGTGGATGAAGCTGATAAAATAACTACAGTTTTAATGTTGGTCAAGAATGGGTTGCTGTTATATGGAAGCCCGTTTCCGCCACACAAAAAAAGTAACCATAACTCAAAATTTCGAGTTATTAACTCAAAATTTTGAGATTTTTTCTTGAAATGTTGACTTATTAACTTGAAATGTTGAGAAAAGTAACTTGAAATTTCGAGTTAGCTCTGCCAATCAGTAATCTACGTGGAATGTGCACTCAAAAACTGGATCACAACAAATTGCCGCTTTCGAGAGTATGTTTGCTGATAATAACACCATGTAATTAATAACACAAGGATTTCATAATTTGTGAAGCCACACTGAAAATTATCAGCAATTTGTGCATTCATGACTGACTGTAATACTGGTAGCTTAGCTGTAGCACTTGCAGCTGAGGGCTTCAGCTTCCGGGTAACAAGGAATTGACGTCATTTATGTAGATTACTGATTGGCAGCGCTAACTCAAAATTTCGAGTTATTAACTCAAAAGTTTGAGAAAAGTAAGTCGAAATTTCGAGTTATAGATACTTTTTTTTTTTTAATTTTAGTGGCGTAAACTGTTAAAGTATGTCTATGTGGGAACAATTTCCTTAGAAAAAGAGTTCTGCAAAAATAAAATTCTGCTCACTGGTAAAAAGACAGAATTTTAAAGACCTGAGCATCTAGGAAACAGTGTGAGTTCCATAATTAGGAATATAAAATCAAGCATGTAGAAGACCACATAGGGAACTAAAAGTTGCTGCTTAAACACTTATTTTAATTAACTTCCTGAAAATGCAACAGTCATTGGTAACTGGATATAGCAAGTTTGTTTAATTGATTCATCTGCTATTCAAACAGATAAAGAAAACAGGTGAATTTTAAGATTAGCATTTAGAATGTAACTGTTTCATGCATTAACCACTTTGCTTGGACCTAGGGGAGGTCCAGTGGATAATCAGTGGCTCCATGACTTTTTTTAAATTCAAAATTGGTTTGCAACTTCTTGCAAATTCCCATTCATCATATTTACCTGAAGAAAATAATGCATTGTGTGGGTTATTCTAACAGAAAAGGGAGCCTTTTTAATATAGCTTGTTGATTCTAAATATGTCTTTTTTTTCTTCAGATTTTGTGATTTTTAAGATCTTTGTCCATGTGTTAGGTGAACCTGAAAGACTTCTGGGAAAGTGGCGAGTGGGAAATCATTGATGCTCCAGGCTACAAACATGACATCAAGTACAACTGCTGTGAGGAGATCTATCCAGACATCACCTACTCCTTCTACATCCGGCGTCTGCCACTCTTCTACACCATCAACCTCATCATCCCCTGCCTCCTCATCTCTTTCCTCACAGTGCTGGTTTTCTATCTCCCATCTGACTGTGGAGAGAAGGTCACGCTCTGTATCTCCGTCCTGCTCTCCCTCACTGTGTTCCTACTTGTTATCACAGAGACCATCCCCTCCACATCGCTGGTCATCCCGCTCATTGGAGAGTACCTCCTCTTCACAATGATCTTCGTCACACTCAGCATTGTCATCACTGTTTTTGTGCTGAATGTACATTATCGCACACCAATGACCCACACTATGCCGGGCTGGGTGCGCTCGGTGTTTCTCAAAGTGCTACCGAGGATTATGCTAATGCGGAGACCGATTGATGAGAACAGCAAAGTTGGGGGGCTGGACAGCAGTGGGGAGGCAGGAGGAGGTGGAGGGGGAGGAGGAGGCGGAGGAGGAAAAGGAGGGAAAAAACGGAAGAATAGCTTAATGCAGGTAAGTGGTTTTGCTCACAAAACATCTGCTTGTTGAATGTATTGGAAGTATTTTCCCTTGGTGTTGGGGTCATTTCTCCATACAGTCATGTATTACACAGAACACGTTTCTTAAAAGTTGTGCAGTATGTTACTTAATTACTCTCAGGAGAAAGATATTTGTTAGGCTACTCGTTACGTTACTTTCATGTTACTGATGAATGATCTGAAATACACCATCTCATAATTACAAATTACCAATATAAACCTACAGGCTACAGCCCTGCACACCAACACAAATCCCTGTCCTAATGAGGACACACGTGATCTTTTAGCTATGAACACAAAGCTGACAACACAAAGCAAAGATGAAAACAAGCACAAAGAGACTTTCAAGTGATCGTCACAGTGATTCTACTGTAGAAACACGAACAGGTAGAAACCAGAGGCTGCAGCCTGACTGCTCATGTTAGCATGCTGTCTGTGCAGATGCTTGCAAAGACCCAAAGTCGTGTTAGCAGCATAATGCGGTTGTTTCTGTTCTGGATGAAGTTTCCACTTTACTGTTGAACTCTTGTCCTTTTGTGCAATGAAAATAATAAAAATGTAAATGTAATGTCCATATTTTTGTCCTCCGGCACATGAACTGAAATCAGCTGATTTCAGGGCCAGTGCAAGTGGAATCGATAAGCTGGATCAATAGGCAAACAGACCAACAATTCCTATAAACTAAACTACTGGGAAGTGGTTCTTCACAAGAACATTGTCTTGATTCCCATCCCTAATCCTAGCCATCAAAAATAGTTTAATGATAAACTTTTTATCACAAGTGATGTAGGTTGTGTCAGTGACACCTGTCGTCCCGTTGTTTGCACTGAGGTTATGACTCTGTAGCAGGTCAAATAATGCTGCAAAGTTCACGGTCTCCTTGATAAACAAAGCCTTACACTCTTACAAAACAATTCTGTCACCGATCATGGAAAGAGAGCTTAGTTCAGGGGTCTCAAACCCGCGGCCTGGGGGCCACTTGCGTTCCACGTCACCCCTACTTGTGGCCCATTTATTGAGTAAGGTGTATACTTATGTCTGCATTTTTATTTTGTTAAATACGAACAAAAGTATAGCAGAAGTGTCTGCCTGGAAAGAGAGTACCAATTTGTTTATTTGCTAGTTCAATGAACTAAATAGCTTCAGTTAGTTAAGAGTGAGAAGAAAAACTTTGCGTTCCCGTGTGCAGTTTTGTCTTGTTATACAATATTTGAAGTAAAAAAAGAAACAAAACACTACATTTTTGGAAATATTTGTGGGTGTTTTCTTGTTTTTTGGTTAGGTTTTTTGTACTACTTGAACACTAAGCTTCAGTGAAAAGGAACAAGTCCTTCCTTAATATCAGCTGATGTTTGACTGCTTAGCTCACTTAAATATCTACATATGAAACAAGCCAATGTCTATTTGGAAATAAAGGAGGGCGTATAAGTTAATCTTAATTGATTATGATTCCCAACAGTTTGGAGGAGGATCGCTTAACTGTCTGGAGTTTGGTGAAAGCAAGCTCTCAACTATGGAGGGCTGCACTGGAAAGAAATGCCCCTGCCCTTGCCAGCATGGGAAGGAAACCCCAGAAACCCCAGACCCTGGGAAGATGACACGTCAGCTGAGTCACCAAAGCATCAACACAGTCGTGGCCTTTTCTGTGGTGTCACCTGAGATTAAACAGGCCATCGAGAGCGTCAAGTACATCGCTGAAAACATGAGGAGCCGCAACAAGGCCAAAGAGGTGAGGCATTCTTATCATTTGTCCGTGGACAGTAAGAGTTAAACAAATCAAATAGATGTTCCTATAGCAAAACACACACACAACAACTCACTCAGGTTACAATTTAAGACTTATATTAACAGAATAAAAAAAATGTATTTAAAAAGAAAGACATAGCATGTGCATATCCTTTGCCCTCTTTGGGTTTGAAAGTGGTTGATAAGACAGTGAGGAAAGGGTAACTGCTGTCATCTAAAACAGCGGTCCCCAACCCCTGGGCCTCGGACCGGTACCGGTACCGGTTCGTGAGTCGTTTGGTACCGGGCGCGAGAGTTGAGGCTCAGGTATGAAATGTATAGTTTTCAGGGTTTTTATTGGTTTTCAGCGTTATTTGCGTTTTTTATCGTTTACTCTGTTTTCCTGGGTCTTTTCACATGTTTTATGAATAAATTTTCTTTTTTTCAGTACCGGTACTAGTTTTATTTTGTTGTATTTATCCGCGACACCTTAAAGGCCGGTCCATGAAAATATTGTCGGGCATAAACCGGTCCGTGGCGCAAAAAAGGTTGGGGACCGCTGATCTAAAACATCCAAGTAGAATTTTACCAAAATAAAGGTCAGCAAGGTTGCAAAATTCATATACATCACATTTAGTTTAGCTCATCTATCCTCTTTCTGTGCACTGAGATTATAAAAGAAGTCCTAGTGTGATGAAATCTACATCCATCATTACCATTTCTCATTGCATTTCTGATTCTTTTGTTTGTGAAAGAAGGTCTATGCCTTGGCCTTTAGCTCCAGTAAACTAAAACTGATACACTGCTCCACCAAATAACATTTTAACTTGCAGCTGTTTTTTGTTGGTTATTCACACAGTGTGATGTTGAATTTAACTCCAGTTTATATGCACATTGTGTTTCCATTTGACTAAAACACAGTTTGACTTTGGCTTTTATATTTTAGTAAGCAAATAGCAGGCATACATTTGTCACACAGAAGATACATTGTTCCAGTAATTCTGTACTTTATATAAATGTACAGACGTTCATGGAAAGCAAATACACAGTAAGCATACATAATGTATTTATGCAAAACCACTCCATACTAACAAAAAAAAAAATGCTGGCAGGGAGAGCTGTTGTATTGTTGCAGAGCGTAACCTGCTCTATAAGTTTACAACAATGTAAGTTAGAACAAATAATTTTAGATTTGCACTGAACAATCTCCCTCCTCTCTCTGTCAGTTATAAATAAAGTGGGTGAAATCTCCCACAAGGCAAAAAGGAGCCTTTGATATGCAAAACTAGTGCCTCAATCAGCTTTGTCAAAACGCCTGTTGCTTATTTATTTTTTTTGACGTTGTGGTTTGAATGTGATTATCATAGTAATTTCTCCCTGTGTAAATTATGTATCAGTTTTCTGTTGACTTACGAGAAATTTTCAGCTGTTCTCTCTTCTATTATTTCCGTCTTCCTTTTCCCCCCACGCTTTCTCTGTGTTACACTTCACCCCATCGACTCCTGTAACCTCAAACACACTGAGATATTGAATCACGTGCGTCTCTCTCGCCGTGCATGCCTTTTCACCTGCTTTTAAATGATCTCTGTTCATGTTTATCTCTCATTTCTAACCACTGACACTGTCTTTTTACACCGCTTGTTTTGTCCCCTCCCTTACTTACAGGTGGAGGATGACTGGAAGTACGTTGCCATGGTGATTGATAGAATCTTCCTTTGGGTATTTGTGACCGTGTGCGTCCTGGGAACTATGGGCCTGTTCATCCAGCCTCTTTTTGGCTTTTTCTCATAACTGCTAGCCCGTCAGGGTCCTCAGTCACCCTGTGCATAGACCAATCTCAAACAAGTAACTAATGGACTCTCAGTTCTCAGCCGACAAATCAAAAGACAGAGTTTTTAAATCCTAAGCACTATCTGGTATGCTGTTTTTGCTGTTTTTTTGTGTTTTTTCCCTTTTGCAGCAAATAGAAATAAAGAAACAGTGAAGTCTAAAATGTTCTCGACTGGCAAGTAAACTGTATAACAAAGATGATTCCTACACATAAGCTCATCTTTCGTGGTAAAATAGATTTTTCTATAACTCGTTTTTTTACCTCTTGACCATGTTTGTTCATTTGTACTTTTAAAGTATTTTTAATACAAATATTGGACACATAATGATTTCCTGTGTAGTTAAATTTGTTAACAGCCTCAGAGACAGAGCTTTGTGGGTAAAATTCTAGCATTTGCACCCTCCTAAAAAGCAAAACCAGTCTACCATATTACTCAGATCCATTTAGCTCTCAAAACATACATGCTAACATCTATATCGCTAAAATTGGCTCATCAGAACTGGGCTTTTCTAACCAGTGAGTGATCTTACAATCGTGACGTCCAACTTTTATAGTCCATAGGGGCAATGAAGTTCACACAGCTTAACTTTTCCTTTTGGGAAATTTTGTATACTGCTTTCATAAAATTTCTGCCTCTGGTAAAAAAATAAATGTGATAAAGAAGTCAGAAACTCAGATTCATACCTCATCCTTATTTTGCCAAAATATGTAATTGATTGGTTTTTGTCTTGTAATAGATTTCTGTAACAGTCTGGCTCAGCTCAAAACTTGGCACACTGAATAGTCCTTGAGGACTGGAACCCAGACATTCAACAGATGCTTGGAACGTTGTACTTCCAGCAGAGATTATACAAAAACTGAACTTAACCCTGCAAGATTCCTCCTCTGAGCTGACTGATAACTGTCATACCCGTTACCCAGTCTGATTCATCAAGAATTCCACTGTCAGAGCCAGTCATGCTTGCTGCTTTTTTTTTTTCCAATTACAGATGAGACTACTGGCATGCTTGGCAGTGCTTTTACAGATAAGGGCAGGCTGTTCTTCTATTTGTAATTAGAAACCATACATTTATAAATGTTCTCTCTAATTAATGTTCCACGAGGTAATTGGTTGGCCTGGTAAATATTGGATTAAATGGTATTTGATTAGTTGCTCCTGAAATAGCATTACATCTATTAATTCATGAGAGGATTCTATCATCCAATTCCATGGCGACTAATTTAATCTTTTTTTCTTGTCACTTTTGATTATTATGAAGCACAAACGTGATGAAAGAAACATGTATCACAGAAGTTTTGATGGCTTTGACCTATGGCTGGTGATATATTAATCTGAATTTTGGTTTTGCACATTGTGAGATGAATGGTGTATTATTCATAAAAATCAAGATTTAATTGCTCTGGCTTTACCGCACAGCTCCATTTTTATCTCTCTCTCTATATATATATATATATTTATATATGAATTGTACAGCAATATAAGCTTAATTTAATTTAATATGTTGAATTTAATTTATCCTTTTTTTCACATTATATTCTATTATATTTTAATGTACCTGAAATAGACAGCCTTTGCTGAAAGAAGCAAATATTGTTTTTGCAAAGGAGCTTTGCCATTCTTTGTCAGACTGTCTGAATTTCAAAATAAAATGAGTATTTCTTCAAATAAAAGGGGTTCCATTTAACAGAAAAGGTTTGCAATGATGCTAAAAAAAATCTATGACTTCATTAAACCATTTTTTAAATATACACTGACATTCACTGTTGCATATGTGTGTCATTACTCTAACAAAAAGCTGCCAGAGGTATAATCAAGCCCGTTGTTATGTCGTATGGAAGAGCTTGTTGTTTTGTGCTATTCAGACATAATTTTAGTGTTAGGGTAAAATGCATAATTACACATGACATTGCCATATAATCATGATTATCAGAGGGTCAATCTCCCAGCTGCACATAGCAGTCATTGTTTGAATGTTGCAATGAGTCAGTAATTCTACACTTAATGTTCCTTACAGAACACACTCATTTGCAGACATTTTCACAGCTGTGTTTTTTCTTCTACAACATAAAGTGAAACACCTCTTTGGGACTGTTAGCAAGAAGTGATATTCTGCCTTTTGCTGGAGATTACTACTTAGTGCTTTCACATAGTTATGACATTTAAATAAATACATTGCAAAATAATTGTGACAGATTTAAGTGTCATATTCTAAAATATGAAAAACCTGCTTCATATGTCAAACACATTTGGATGGTTTGCCTCAGAAAATTCTGCTGTCTTTAAACACTAACCATTGCATGTTGTTCGTAATTGTCTTTTAACTTAAAACTAAAAGATAAAACCTTTATTTTTTAAAGGTTTTATTGTTTATTGATGATTATTCAATCATCATATGAGTATTTTTGTATTGTCTTTATGTTTATTGTTTTTTTTTTTTTGTAAATTAAATTATAATCAGAAAGAATTCTACAAATCCATTCATGCTCGTTCTCCACCTCACCTCAGGACCTTCTCCTTCCCTGCTCCTCATTCCTCAACTAAAGGCTTAGTCTCCATCCCCCACATCAGACCACAGTCCCTCAAGGACAGACCCTTCAGCTCCGTTCCCCCCACTCTGTACAACATGCTTCCCTCTGAGATCCACTCTGCCCTGTCTCTGGGCATTTTTCAAAAACAGATACAGTGTCATGTATTCACTGAAGCCTTTGACCTTTGACCGTGTTTTTTTTCTTTTTGTGTGTGTGTGCGTGTGTTTGTAAAGTGACCTTGGGTTCCTAGAAAAGCACTATATAAATCCGAGTTATTATTATTAATATTTTTGTTATTGACAGCACCATCATCCTTCAGGCTTTGGATTATCTCCTGGTCTTCTTTCTCCCTTTCAGTGTGACAAGCGTTCTCTGTTCGTTCCTACTGGGTATCTTTCTCCTTTTCAAACGAATTATTCAGCTCTAGTCTGCAGCTAGCTCTTTTTGTAGACCACTGGTCATTTGCACTACCTATAGAGATCTAGGTGAATTCACCATGGCAGGCAATATATTTTTCTGTATTCCGCACCTCAATCTGGGTGCGCAGAGCCTCATTTGCTGCCTGACTCTACTTTAGCTGCTTGGCCCACTTATGAGAATGTAAAGAATGTGAATCTAATAGTACTATTATTATTTTTGACATGTGTCACCTTGTGAAATGCTTGGACTGGCATTCTGCCTGGAATATTTAAGGAAGTTGTGATAAACATGTAAATATTTCTCCTGCTTATTTCAGTTATTTTCTAATATTTTCACCTAAATATAATATAAGTGCAAACAGCCACAGTCCACTAAGAGCCAGGACACAAGATTAAATAATGTATGTTATCAAACCCCAAGTTTCTTACTAGTCAAGTGTTTGTTATATTTGTGCAATATCTATGGTATGACTGCCCATCCTTCTAATATTACTAGAGCCTTTGTAGCTGAATGGGAGAAAACCCCAAAAGAATAGATGCTGTTAACAATGCTGATTAATGAACATGATTTTGCATTGACATGTTCAACAATCACAATAAGGTATAATATTTTCCATGCACCACATTATGTTTGTGACATATTTTAAGTCTTTTAACTAGAAAGCAGGCACCATAAGCCCTACCCTAAACTGTACTTCACCAATTTCACTGATTTTCTGCATTGCTGTACAAGAATGTGTAAAGCACAACATTTCTATATAAGCATAATGCATGAGGGAACTTGCAGCACACTCACACTAACATGCAGCCTTACAAGAGATCCTAGTGCAGTTTGACTTACTGGAGTCTCTTCTGGTGCCATCAGAGCATGAAACACATGACCGTAGCTCAGAGGCTGCAGAAGCCTCAGTGAGGCCAGGAGCTAGGAACAGCGCTCTGGGCATGCAAAGGCTTGTCTGGAACATACTGTACATACTGAGTGGCACAAAAAGATTTAACAAATGTTTATAGAGATTAACTAAGTGCTACAGAAAAATTAAAGGTTATTTGGCCGGTATATTGTTTGCATATCTATGTTAGAGACATCATCATTAGTGTTTAGATTTGCCTACAGTCAGTGAGACGCTTGTATTATGTTGTGCAAGGCTGTTATTGTTAAAGGGTCGTGACCAACTTGGATCTAGAGTTGATCTTTTTGTACACTGTCCAGCAAAACTATGTAACAAAATAATACAAACTTCAACTTATTCGTCACTAAGTACTTGTTCAATAACTTGTCTGACAGAAAAAAAGATTTAAATAAACCTTTAAATGTATTGTTGATAATAATCTAAATCAATCAAGAAATCAAGCAGACATTTTAATTAAACAAGCAAAATAAACAAACACATGCATCCAAACAATCAAATGACTCATAGAACCACAAAGGCGATAAATGGCCAAAGGAGATAGGACAACAGCCTGAACTGCTCCCTGCGGTTGTATTCATGCAAAGTGCACTGAATTTTTTAAATAAATGAGACAAAAAGAGAGAGAGAGGCAGGGCAGCTGGTGATGATGGAAACGTGGCGATATAAAGTTTTACTGTCAGCAGTGCTCAGACAGCTATTGATTAACGTGATCATATTTATTGCTTCTTTCTGCATGTAAAAGAAAACATAATGCTATGTAAGGGTTATAATGCGTCTTCATTTGCAAAAGTGGATGACTGGTTCAGAGCTTGATCTGCATTGTACTCCACACATGAGATCCATCGTTTTCCGCTGTAAAAACAGATGTGCTGATATTTCAGTGACTTCACATATTGAAGTAATTTTCCCACCATCCCCTTCCTTGGGCAGTGCTGCACCACTTCCACTTCTGACCACTTGCAGTTACACATTTGTATGAAGCGCACTCTATAGTATGTCAAAAAAGGCCCCTTCCGCTTGACTTTCATTTGGGGGAAGAGTAAACGGTCACATGGAGCCAAATCTGGCCTGCAGGGTAGGTGGTTAAAAATTCTGGTTTTTAATGAACTGTGACACATCGTGGCCATGGTGAGATCACAAATCTGCACACGCAACTGCACATTTTCAGAAAGAAAACAAAGAGACTGCACTTTAAGAAATGCAGCAGTGTGCCAGTTTTAAAAATCTGACCCAATCTGACAACTTTTCAGCCTAAAGGCTAGGCACATGACTTGCCACTGGTTCAAAATTTATATCTTTTAAGAAGACAGTGTTGATGAAGGTGGTGGGCGAATTTAATTTTGGTATCTTTTTATGGTTTTCATAGTCACAGTCAATTTACTTCCTTTGGAAATCTTACGTATCTGTAAACACTTCTACTGAGCAGCTATTTCATCTAAATTATGTGACTTTATTTTATCACATAATTATGCCACAGGGAACACTTCAAACCTGTGCTTGTGTGGTTTCTCTGGATGTTAGCAACATTAAATATATGATGTTGTGTATAAAAATAAAGGTAAAACATCGCAATTAAAGGAAATTTGAGTTGGCACATTGATCCTGTCACGGTCGTCAGTGACCCAGTGTTTTGGATATATTAAGGTTTGATTTCTGTTTTGTATTTCTAGCTCTTAGGTTTTGGTTCCTGTGCTCAGTGCTCCCTCTGTTTAGTGTCTGGTGGGTGTCTCTGTACCTGCCATGGTCCCGCCTTTTCTGCTTAGTCATCCCTATCTTTATGTTTTTGATGTACAATATCAAGTAAGTTCTGTCTGTGTGTTTCCTATTTTACTTTGAAGGTCCGTGTCTCAGGTTAGTGTATTATGTCTCGCTTCCCTTGCCTCATTTTGGCCAATTAGATTCAGGTGTGTCTCCCTCCTGTGCACCACTTCCTTGTTACAGAGTGTGTGTATTTAGTGTCCATGTCTGCTCCTACTCATCGTTGCATCGTACCCTCATGCTGTGTGTTTCCCAGTGTCTCCCCGTATACTTAGAATTCTCCCAGTTTAGTTTTGATATTGTTTTGTATTACTTGTGAGCCTGCAATAAAGCAGTGTTTTTGAGTTCATGTTTTGCCTCTGTGAAGTCTGCGTTTGGGTCCTCATCTCCTGCCTGCACACAGCGATTCATGACAGATCCAGTGTAGTTGTTTGGGTTTTGTTAGTGTGAAGCACACTAACAAACCGCCCCTCTGGTCACAAGGAACAGTTGGCAGCACAGGAAATCAAACTCGAGATTTATGTTTCACTTTCAGTCAAGGTTTGCATATTTCATGCACGTAGTGGTTGTTCTGGGAAAATGCCAGCTTTATCAGAAGCATTATCAGAAATCAAGAATTTGTCTCAGGAGCCTCATAATCTGTTTATCAAAGAAAGAAAAACGCTTTTAGCATGATGAAAATGGTCACCATCCGGTTTGTGATTAGGTCATAGCAACACAACAACATAATAGGCAGATATAATACGATTTGATATACAGAACATGCACAGATCCTCAGTTCCTGATTTTTTTGTAAGGTGTCGTGCATAAGTCAGTCACTCTTTGTGGACTCTGTGATGCAGTGTATTGAGTCATCTAGCCGCAAAGTATCAATAACCCATGCTTTGGAGCTGGCAATATTTTCAGGTTCGGTGCCATTTGATTTCCCTATTTGCATAAAATTTGATTTAGATTTAATTCATAACAGTTTAGCTCAATGCTCAAAGGCAGAAGAAAGAAAAATGAAAAACATTAATGGAGCAGCTTAACACTACTATGAAGTGCCTTCTACAACAGGAAGCTCTTAGTAATGGAGGTCAAATGAAATTGGGATGTCAAGCAGAGTTGGAATTACATTGTGTGGGGTGATTCATGCTCTATCTTTCCGTGGGATTTGCAAAAGGGAATGGAGCTCAATCTTAATAGGAAATATTATGATGTGCAATACAAATTTACATCCAAGTCCCTCTAGAAATTTTTTCCTTTCTGTACAGTGCTGGCACATTCAATCATGGCACGACTTACTGAAAAGCCTGGTTGTGAGAATGTATGAAGCAAAGAAACCCTGGGCTAGGTTCAATGTGGCTGGTGTAATATTCATATACATAATTAGTTTTTTATGCTGCAAACGCTGCCAAGGATTTATGATATATGTGAAAGATTTTATTTTAGGAATAGTATGCAGAGGGCAGAAGAAGCATACTCGGTAAACTGTATGAGAGAGACGATGAAAGTGTTGAAAATTATGTAAAATGCTCTAAATTTACCATTGTAATAAAACATCTTCACCAATTGTAGGACTAAATCACGTTATCTGAGGCCTTACCGCTTTGAGAGTGATTGCTCACGCTGATAGTTGGGCTGGTACTGAGCATAAAACAGCTCAGTTTCAGCTTTAAGTTCATTTTCAACAGCTGATTTAATCTTGCAAATATTACAGTAATGTGGTAATAAGTTGGAGATAGAAATACTGAACTATTCTTCAGTTCAGTCCAGTTTCTTATGTCTATAATACACACAAACACACATGCCTGTTGTTTACATAAACATGGAATACATGAGTTCTCTGAGATCTTGATGCAGATGAAATAAAAAAAAACATTACATTTCTATTTCTGAAGCTTCACAACACATGTTTTAAAATTGGCACTGACGTGTGTGTGGAAATCTTTCAACTTTTTTCAGCTGCACTTATGAGGGCGTTGCTGACATTCCCTCTTTGAGAAAAGAGTTTGCTTGTGGGATACTGGAGGAGGAAAAGGGAAAAAAAGACAGAGATGTGGTCCATGGCAGCAGAGAGGTGTTCCTTTGATGGCTAGCGGAGGCAGGAAATCACAAGATTTAACGTTCGATGTTAAACTGCATAACTCTCACAGGCACACTTCAGACAGAGCAGTGGGAGGGAGATGTACAAAAACACTGTCTATTGGCGTTAGCAAAATTATATCATACTAAGTGCTGTTTCGTAATGGACAATTGCAAACCAATGAAACAGTTGTAGAGATTAAAAACTGCTGCTTCCAAATTAAGTAACTAGATAAAGTGCTTATCTTTGTTATTGTGTGATATGAAACTAAAATTCATTAGATTTCCTGAAACATGAGTTCAAATGAATGATTGTGTTATAACTCTACATCACGGTGGAGGAAATCTTCAGATTTTGTAGTCTATACAATGTGCACTATATTTTTTTCCTTGTTGAGAAGTGACTCATTTGATTAACTAACTTGTTAAGATCTATTTTGTACATTAATGCATGTTTTAAAGATGACTATATGTGTTTTATTATTTATATGGCTTTCTGTCAGCACCTGGTTACATCTGTTCTCGTGGTTTTAGTATGTTTGCTAGAGTCGTCAGATAATCTGAAATCCTGATTTGAAACTTTCTGTATTGCTGGATTCCCCCTGCAGACCAGCATCTCCGAGCACCTGTTTCTTTGTTTTTCTCAGTCTTATTAAGAACATGGAATCCACTGACACATGTTCCACAAACTGCAGAGAGCATGACAGGAACAACCCCCACACCACACACCCTCCCCCCCACACACCCCAAAATAAAGAGTTTATTTCAAGCAACATTTTCACATAATCCAACTGATTATATCAGTTGGATTATGTGAGATGTTATTTTACATTTACAAATATACTCTTTCGGTAATTGTAAAATATTTTGAGTAACTGATGGCGAAATAATATGCTCATGTTACTGACTTGTAAATACTTTGCACTGTTTACACGTTTGTTTTCTTTTCAGGCATGTTCGTTAAGTCCCATGTTGGCTATATTAGGTTTTTTAGACCAACAACTTTTTTGGTTGCTACTTGAACACAATCTTCAAGTCTTAAATACATTTCTCATGTGACATGAAATAACTCTCCCTCTTAATTACTACACAGTAAACACTCTCTGATGGTTCCCACTGAAAAACCTATTGAAGTGGCTTTACTAGAGAAGTACTTTATACTTTTAGCAAAACAACCAACAAGGCTGAAATGTTTATTGGTTTGATCTATATTTTTATTTTGGAATAATACTCACAAATGCTGTGAGTCTATGCAGAATAAACTATCCTGGGTAACAGTAAGTCCCAAAAAACTGCAGAAGAGCAAAGGGACTACAAAAATCTCAACAATATGTCAGTCAAGCTGATTGGGTGACTGGTCTTATATAGAGGTAGGTGCAGTGGTATATGCATGGATATATGCAGTGTATACAGTGAAGGCTAATGTATACTTACTTAAAAAGTCACTGATGCAGTAGGCTATGTATCACTGGACATCTTGCAGTGTGAGACAGCAGACAGTCTTCCTCTTAGGCAACATAAGAAACAGCCATGAGTTTTGGGAGAAGTGCAGGATGAAATTTGTCAATAAGAAAAAAATAAACATCTGCCAGTACTTATACAGATGATTGCCACAAGCAGATGGGAGCTGAATCTCCAGAAGGAGATAATGCAACTGATTTAGTGTTAGGAACATTACACCAGCAGATGAGTGGGTGGTGAGAAATGCTAGAGGATTCTTTAGATTTTGTAAGTTACATCACTGTATAAAAGTAAAGTCAAACATAGGTATTCCTGCAAATAAATAACAATACACACCCTCAAAAAGCAATTTATTTATTTACTTCAATTCACTATAATTAGATGTCAGGGTTAGGGTATACCACCTACCAAAACACCAGTGCACCAATGATGAGTTTAAATATGTAGAGCAGAAAAGTAAGATATGAAGATTACAAAAGATTAAAATATGCACATATCAGAAGATCTGAGTAGCCTTGACTGTGGTTGATGCGTGTGTAAATGTACTCTTTACTGCCAAAAGTATTCGCTCATTGTTCAGCTGCATATGAACTTGAGTGTGTATATTGAAGGCTGAAGTGACCCGTTGACTGTCAAACATTTTTGTCTAACTAAAGTACCTCTTAAGAAAATGTAAAAGCAACACACAAGAAGACATGCAAAAACAGCCAAGTACACACAAACTCACACACACCCACAAAGACAGGCACGCACACGACTAACAGGACAGGAGCTTGCAATAAGTAAAACCAAGACTGTCATTTCATCTCTAGCTCGCTGTCTCTTTTCTACAGAAGCTGTCACAAAAATATTCTAATAGAGGGACAGAGATCTGACTCAGTGCGACTCACTGTCTGCCTTCGTGGATGGTGTATACCTTGATATGTGTACGCATTTACACACACACACATATGAACACAAACATACACACTCCTTCTGCTCTCCTACCACTAAAGTTGCCACAAAAATGTTCTGGATGGAGAGTTTAAGGTATGACTCAGTCAGACTCCTTCACTCTTCCTTATTTTTCTCTCTCTGCTCACTGCATTACGCACATGTGTAACAAAGTGTTTATATACATATATGTGTGTGTTTGTGTGTTCTCCTCCACAGACACCCCTCTAGACACCCATGCAAAAAATGTTAAAGTTACATTGTAACAAATACCTTTACATCCGACTCACCTAGACTGTATCCCTGTCACCATGTGACCTCTTTTGAAATTAATCTCTCTCTTTCTCTCTGTCACACACACAGACACACATACATGAATCCACACACAAAACCCCATAATACCACCCTGAACGCGCCAGTATTTGAAACTTCTGAAAGCCCTCTGGGTGGATAACTGTGGCAGCTATCAAAGAATAATGATTCACCAAGGCTCCCTTAATATATTCTTTTCTATATACTTTCCCACACACACTGTAGTACTGCATGTATGCTGAAAATAGAAAGTAGCACTTGATTTGTAGAGATTCAGACCAAGGAGTTTTGTATGATTAGTTTATCGACAGTACTGCATGTAGGGAATTCCACTTTAATATCTTGAATTAGAAGTTTTTGTTCCAGTAAGCAAACAGAGAATTTAAAGTGAACACTTTGGGAAATAAACCTTGTTCGCTGTAAATCTATCTGGTAAGTCTTAGCAGATGTCATGACTGAAGCAATAAAATACGTATCAAAGAGTGTAGTGAACACCGCTTTTCATTTCAGCAGAGGCAGTGTAACACTTATTCTGAAATATAAAAAGAGGAAGAGAAGACACTCAGAGATGATCACTGTTATTATAAAAAACGTTTCTCTTGCCTGCTTCTGTTCTCTGAAGAGCACTTTAATGAGATTGCTAATGTGTGGGTCATTAAAGAAACATTATGATGTCACAGCGCTCTCAGAGCACCATGCTGAGTCATTACTGACGACAAAAGATACAATTCGAAAATCTTTGCTCCAGAGCATACTGCAGATCACGTGAATTCATCCCCCTCATATCACCAAAATATGTTTACCCTTTCAAAACAAAGAGTGCACAAGTTAGTTGCAAGGTGAGGCAGTGAATTAGACATAGTTTCCCATAAATTCCTACAAATCCTCAATCAGTATGACATGTGAAATGTGGGAAATGTATAATATGTAATATATTATGTTGAATAGAATAATGGTAAATGGCCTGTATTTGTATAGCGCTTTACTAGTCCCTAAGGACCCCAAGGCGCTCTACACATCCAGTCATCCACCCATTCACACACTGGTGACGGCAAGCTACATTGTAGCCGAAGCCACCCTGGAGCACACTGACAGAGGCGAGGCGCCACCGGGCCCTCTGACCACCACCAGTAGGCAACAGGTGAAGTGTCTTGCCGAAGGACACAATGACCGAGACTGTCCAAGCCGGGGCTCGAACTGGCAACTTTCCGATTACAAGGCGAACTCCCAACTCTTGAGCCACGATCGCCCCTTATAGAATAGAATAGAATAGAATAGGGTGATACAGCAGTGACAACAACCATTTGAGCAGATGTTGTCCCAAGCATCACACTGCCTGTATATGCACATAGTGAAATCTGCTGCCTTTTCCCCCTTTTGTGATTCAGTTCAGACCACCTTCTTTCACTTATCCATGATCCATGTTTGAAGCTTACATTTAACATGCACACGTACATTTAGGCAGTGGATATGGATCCGTACAGCCTTCTACATGTAAAACTGTAACAATTCAAACAGTGCTATTTACAGCCTTCTGTCTAGCTGCACATTTGCAAGCTGCTTTGCAACCCATTGTGCTTTCCACATATGCGTGTGGCATGACACGAGTCCCTGGGAAATAACAATGTTCTATGACAATAGTGGTCCTCACAGAACTGCTGTTTTGGTGAAACATAATCTCAGTCGTGCGGCCACCACAGTTAAACATCACTCTCATCTTTATGCTTACCCATTTTCTTTAGATTCATCTCTTTTAAGAACTCATTGTCACCTGTCAGATAACATATCCTGAGAGGTGCTACTGTCAAGGAGCAGGCTACTGTCAATCAACGTACTGTATTTGTTTCACCTGTTGGTGATTTTAAGCATGATTGGTGTGTGGTTAATGTTAGTGCAAGTCTCCAGGGAATGAATGCTACATAATGTGATTACTTCATGAGGGAAAAAAGCAAGTGTGAGAGTGCATCTGTGTATTTATGATCGTTTTTTCTTCCCTTTCTAATCTGGCCGTGATTTTAACATCAGCTATAGGCCAACCAGACAACCTGTTTTATTCTCTCTCTCTGTGTGTATACTTCTTCCCCCTCCTGTGGCCCCAGCTTGTGTCAGGCAGTGGGCCCAGCAGGATTTTCCTTGCATTTCCATATCATTGATAATTGACTGGCTCACGGAATGAGGGAGTGGAATGGCAGAGCAAATGCTTTCCTGCTACTGCAGCTGCTCCTGGCTGCCACGGCAACTGGGGCAGAAAATCGGAGCTATCGCTTTGTCATAATCAACATTCTGGTTTCCAATCTACCCAAACCTTTGTGTCTCCCATCCTTTCTTTTTTTCCTTATCAAATAGACTTTTCCAGTGAAAAGCCTGTTCCTTTTAAGCACCTGAGTCTTCCTGTGCAAACATACTAAGTCCACCATCCCTTGCAGGAACCCTGAGTCTTTAGCACTAAAGAACTTTGTAAGTGGTTTTAGTGTTTGGGTCTTTAAAAACTGTGTCCCTTTTTTGCATCTAAGATCTATTCTGTAAACTCGGTCTGGCAAGACCTTTTGCATGAGAAACAGACAATTGCTGCTCTGTCATTAAAATAATTTCCATGTAGTATTCTGTTTTACATTTCTGAGACCAGGGAATTTATACTGGCATCACAATACAAAACCTGACCATAGATTTACAAAAAAAAATGGATTTATTATGTCTTAGAACATTTCTCTTTGATATTTACAACTCACCCTTTATTAGCCATTTGGTTCTTTCGCTTAATGTCCCACCTCCTATCCTTTTTTGTGTCTCATTTTTATCTCCATTAACAATAGCTACTGAGGAACGCTACTTTCTAGAAACACAATTCATTCAGCCACACTGGGTAATTGCTGGCGTGTGAGATTGTACACCAGCCTTTCAAAGTCACCTTTTTGCTTAAGTTTTTACTTGGATGCTTCTTTACCCCGTGTGTCTGTGTGTCCATGGGTGAATATAGACCTCATGTTCAATTTTCAAAGATGAAACCCTATAAGGAATCTCAAGACAGAAAGAGTTATATGTGCATGAATTGTTAGTGATGTAGTCCAATACAAGTAGAAAATAAGAATAAGAAATGTCCTTAATATTTACTGTTTTATGAAAAAAAATATGAAAAGGTGGGGCAGTTCTAGGTATTACCTCATGCAACATGAAGTCATCATCAGGTCAGATTTTTCCATACCAGTGCTACTATGAGTCAGAGGCATGTTGGCATCAACAAAGGAGATGTCACGGTCTTTGGAAGCCTATTTGAAAACCATTTCATTTGTCACACTCTTTAGTGACTTCATTATGTGACTTTTGTGTTTTATGTACATTGAATGAAACATTAGTTACCATAAAACAAAAAAGCATAAATAAATACAAAAAAAATACATATAAAAAGGAAACATACAGAGATTTCTAGTTTTAATGATCCAGTTTGCTTAGGTGAAATGAATCTAGTTATAACCTGTTTGGTCAGATATTAGGCTAGCTAATGATGTGGAATAAATCTAAAAAGAATAGCTTATAGCTAAAACATAGTCTAAGGTAATTTAATTCTTGGGCAAATTAAATATTTGCCCCCAAAACTCTAGAAGGAGCTTTCTTTTTGTCGATGTAAAGATAAAGAAAGAAACTCATGGGTACACAGCCAGGGGCAAATGTTCTTATTTTAACTCTCTTGCTGTTTGGAGTGAAAAGGTCACTGAACACACACCAAAGCGAAGCTGCTAAATGGATGTGAAAATGACTCCAGTTTGACAAAGAGGACTGATATTTGTTAGCGAATTTTTCTGTAAGTGTGAGTAGTCAGGTATACGTGCCTTGCATTAAGTTTTGGTCTATTACCTCTGGCTTAAAGGGCAGCACGGATTCCACGGTGACTTAGTAGTCAAGCAACATAAAGTGATATACTCATTCATAAGAAAAAAACATGTACTTAATGCATTGCAGTCAGGGATGAATACCATCTTTTAATGTGATGGATTTTCTGCTACAGTCAACCATTCATTTACTCATCAAAAGAGGGGAAGATAGAAATAACAGATATAAAGCTGATATTAAGCGACAGAGAGAAAAAAAGAAGAGAAAAAAACTGTGGACTCATCTGTGTATTCCAGATCCTCAAGAATTGTGATAATTTCTTGTATAATTAAGGCACAAACTGCTCTACCGACCTTCCCTCAGCACTCATGACCTTAATGTGAACTCATTTTCTTAATTAACTTGGATCAGGAGTGAATGAGACTAATTACTGAAGTAGTCTGCAATTTTAAGTCCATCCAGAATCTACATTTGCAACCATCGTTGGATAACAAGACTCTAAAAGCATCCACTTTCAGTTTGTTTACATCGACACAGAAGAGGCATAGGTTGTTTGTGTGTTAGATAAACATGAAGGTTTTTCTTACTTGACAGGAATGTGTTTGTCTATGTGTGTTTGAGACAGATAGGCTGGGCTGTCCCCCCGGGCAAATCTTGGCAATACCAGAGCAGTGATCAGGTGCTGGCATAAGATGGCATTTAATGAGACACACAAAGCCAACAAAAGCAGTCGAGTGGCAGATTTTCAAGCATGTGACCTGCATGTGTTTGTGTGTAGGTGCTGGATGATTCACCTTACAGTTCTTCTTCCAGCTGCTGTTCGCTCAAACTTAATTAGCAGAGAGAGTGGGATTCCATCTTCTTCACTAAATCGCCATGAGTTGTTTACGAGTCAACCAACTGCTCATTTGATTGCCTGCATAAATGACACAAAGCAAATGAATCCGAACTGTCTGCTCTGTGTCAGATGGGCTGGCTGCTGGCCTGTTGTGCCTCAATAAATCAACCCCATTCGTCACACTCTATTTGTTCTCTACTAGTTGTTTTTTAAACAGTGACACAATGCATTTTATATTACATATGAGAAGGGTAAAGTTGCTTGACCGATTGGGAAGCCTGGTCATTGTCAATTGGTCAAATTCTCTGTCTTTTACACTGCTGACAACTGGTAGTGACGTGATTATAACTAAAGGCGATAGATATTTCTCAGTATCCAAATACTGTATGGAACATTTTAAAAATTGATAGTTAGATCATCGCATCTGCTCAGCTTGTACTGCAAGTAATTAGATAGATTGTGCTGCAGTAAGTGCTTTTCTCCTACTTTACCTTTTATAAGTGAAAGGTGATAGCTTTGGAATAAAAAAAAAATACATAAAAATAATTGCCCGAGCATCTTCAGCCTTGTGGACTCAGGCTCTAATCAAGGTCTACAATGCCCACATACATTATAACCTCTAATCAGATTTAGCTTCAGGAAGTGATGTGCCAGAGTCTACAGCATAGTTCCAGTCACTGGATGCTTTTATCATCCCCTGCTCAGTGTATTTATATTATTATGATTGATTCCGTTTCTTTGTGTTATACAACCACACCCAGCCAAAAAGGTCGGAGCACGGCATGCATATGTATATGGACATAACATGGCTTGCATAGCCTGTCTTTTTCTGTCTAGTCGAATGAATGAAGCATCAGTTCCGCTCTCTGATGAGTAATGATAATGCACTACCTATAAAACTGTGTAATGCGCTTCTTGGAAACTTACAGGTCACTGCTTCCTGAAAGATTATCTTAAGCCATTAATCATAAACCAAAGTGCTTCACCACATCAGCACTATTGCAAGTATAGCAATAAGTGCTGCAGTCCATCACAATTATTTGCTCCTTGTGTGAACATGTAACTTCAGAAGAGTTGAGGAAAGGAAAAAAAAAAGTGGGTCGCTTCAGCAGCTGGTGTGTATCTAGCGTGTAACTTTTAAAGTTTGTCTTCTCATTATTAAATTCCTTCTTTGTTGTACTATTCTTGTCACGGCTTAGCAAGCAAACACTGTCTGTTAAAACTCAAACAGGATTTTATGTACTAGAAATTCAGCTCTGGAACAACCTACTTGGTATTTATTTCAAGTTTTGTGGTTTATATAACGTTTTTAGAGTTACCTCACTTGTTGAATATGCAAACCGCCGCTCTTTCTTACACTTGCAATATTCGTGTAAGTGACGATGAAGTGCAGTCCGTGCAGCATGCCATCACTTTGTGGTGGGTTAACAGATTCAAGCGAGCATCTCCCCACCACACTCATCACTGAATAAAACATGTAACAACCTGTAACTCTGAACTGGAGACAACACAGCCAAGTTTAATCTTCTTTTTCATTATGCTTTTTTTTTTTTTTTTGTCATCATTCGTATTTGACGAGTGTCGAATTGCACTGAGCTGCACTACTTTGGAATATTTAACATTAATAATAAGACCATGCATGTAATTTCCTAATCGTAGAGGCTAGTACTGCTCACACAGAAATGTATTTTATTTTTTATTTCTTTATTTTTTTCTCTGATTGGGGACCAGATCTGTCCTCCCCCCTACATCCCACAGTATGACAAGCCAGCCCTCTTCTGTCCCGCCCTCAGCCCATCTTGGCTCGGGCAGGATCCATCTCTGCGACGGGACACGCACGAAAAGAAGGTGCAGAGAAACCCAACAGGCGACAGAACCAAGACAAGGAAAAAAACTAAACAAATACACACACATATTCGACACAAGGTGGTGTTTCGCAGCGTGAAGGCGGTGCGTGTTGTACAAAGCCACCAACAACCGACCGTCCTTCATTATTTAAACTGCACATCACGGCGGTGACACTCCGGAGGTCCCACTTGGCTGCTGAGATGCACGCAGGGATGAACAGTCAGATAATTTGATCTTCGCTGTGGAAATATCCACTCGGTCTCGTTGATGACAGGAGGAAAGATGAAGTTTGCGGTTGCGGTGTTGTGGTTCTGCGTGGCTCTTGGGAAAGCTACGATGCAAGGTAAGAATCTGGAAACACTCGCCTTTAAACTGCTGAAGCGGCACAACTGTCAGGACAGAAAATCTAATTTGTACAAAACAAAAGCTCAAACTGACAGAAGATTGAGCAGGAGAATTGTGTCTAGTTAAATCGAAACACGTTATATCCTCAATATTCACACTAATTGGCTAACGTGCCACGGCTCTGCCCAGTCAGAAAGGTGTTTTAAAAAGAGGCGATCATGCTATGTAGTTTAAATATGATTATAGTTTTTAATCAGGGCGCAGGACAAAACGATGGGGTCAGGTGAAAGAGCATGTTTATGATTTATTAAAGAGTGAGTTCACAGCGCCCCCCCTTGGGATGCGTGACTAAGAATGGGCTTTATAACACTACAGTAGAACAATAAGGGACGGTATAAATACAATAAATATTCACAGCAATGGGAGAGAAGAATTCCCTTACATAATAAAGCCGTGAGCGGGCTATGCCTCATAGAATTTGATATGAAATATATTGAGCAAAATACTGTGACACAGAGATCGCAGAACAGAAGTCCACGATCAAACTGCTGTCTCTTCATCATACTGCCATGTGTGTGTGTGTGTGAGCGTGGGCAGATATTACTTTAACACACAGACACAGATTAGCAATCTAAAGTTGTTTATCTGTTTGTGTGTTTGTGCACACGCCTGTGTAAATCCACTTCATCTCAGTGGCCTCGACCTTTCGCCTTAATACTTCATGGTTTAGACGAACAAGGTGCTGGAAGCTTTCCTCAGAGATTTTGGCTCATACTGACATTATAGCATCTATTACATGCTGCAGATATGTCAGTTGCGCATCAAAAATGCGAATCTCCCATTCTGTTATATAACAAAGGTGGAATGAGATCCGATGTATGAACTTTGTGACGTGGCACATTATCCTGCTGGAAGAAACCATCAGAAAATGGTTACACTGTGGCGACAGAGGGATGAATGCAGTCAGCAACAATGCTTAGGAAGGACATAGTGTTTAAATGATGCTCAAAGTGTGCCAAGGAAATATCCAATGCAAGGCGGGATGGATCCATGCTTTCATGCCATCTAAATGTTGCAGTGACTGTGCAAGTTGTAACATTTGCGTGCGTGTGTAAAGATGCTCTTTGCATACTTTGGTTGTAATGAATTGAGTTGAGTTACTGTTGCTTTCCTGTCAGCTTGGCAGTTTTACTCCGAGAACTGCTGCTCACGGAATATTTTATCTTTTTCATACCATCCTCTGTAAAGCTTCCCAGTAGATCAGCAGTTTCTGAAATACTCAGACCTGCCTGTCTGGCACCAACAGCCATGCCACATTCAGAGGCACTTAAATCACTTTTCATGGATGAGGGGAAATACTGAAATTACCCCTCAGCATTCAAAGCTCGCTTCCTACTTTTCCATTATTATAACAATGAAAAGATAATCCTTCATTAGTCCCCTAGTGGTTAAATGATACAACTTGTAGTTTCTATAAATATGATTCTTTAGTATGTGAATTAACCCCCCCCCCCCCCAAAAAAAAAAAAAAAAATCCTAGTGATTACCATATATGTCATGAGTGACCCAGTGAATGTTAAGAGGTTCAGCTTGGCTGTTTTTGCATAATTCTGTTGACACACAGACAAACCAATAAACATCAAAGCCTCTGTCAACTTGCTGAGACTGAAACAGTGACAGTGGAGTTCGAATATAAAGTTAAACTGTTGTTCATATGCACTGGTGTGTGACCAAAAAATGTGTTCCCCTCCAGTTTCCTTCTCTCATATTACCCCTCGCAGTGGTGCATCCTGCTGTGGCTCTATGTGAACAGATGGTAGTCACGTCAAGGTGATCATACCAGTTGTCACCTTCAAATTGAGGAGGAGGCAGGGTGCATGTTTGCATGCTGGGTCACTCCTTTGTCTCTATCAATCATCAACAAATCTCTTTTACTCTCTCAGACACACACACACACACACACACACACACACACACACACACACACACACACACACACACACACACACACACACACACATTCAACCTAATGCATTATAATTTCCCCACAGAGAAACAACCGCATCCTTCCAACCATCACAGTGTGTGTGTTCTGATCAATACTTTCCTCTTTACCTTTGCTCAGTCAAATATGCACACACTCACATAGTGCAGGGTCAGTAAGCGTCTCTCTGAGGGAGGGCGTTGGCCCTTGTAGAGGAATCCATCCCTGTGGTGTTTGACTACAGGGGCTCCTGGGTTTTTGTTGATGAGGATCTCGAGATGGGCTGCTTCCTGTTGTGATGGGAGATAGATGGATTCAGCTGAGTGTGTTGTTGTCCCATTTCAAGTCTTTACAAACTGAGTGCGGATCTGATGCAATAGTAGGTAATCTGTCTGCGTATGAACACAGCATGTGCTTTTACTTATGGCAGCACACCCAACAGAGAACAAGAGGATCTAAAAATGAAAAAAATACACGGTATTTTTGTGTCCATGCACAAACACACACACACACACACACCCTTCACATTTTACCCACACTGTATTTTTTTGTCCTTTGCATGTTTTTCCCCTCAATTAATGACCAATAACTATCAAATGTTTGCATATTTGTTTTTGTTTTTTTAAAAGCATCTTTTAATCTTTCTACAAATATTGCATAGGGTTAGGTTTAGACTCTCGGTAGGGTTAATGATGAGAAACCTGTCCTGAAGCCATGCAAGTGTTGACCTAGCTGGATGCTTCACTTCACTGTCATGCTTTAAGTTTCAGCATCACCACTTCATGAGGTATATCCATTTCAGAACTTCTTCAAGGACCTCTCTGCATTTGGCTGCAATCATTGCTATTCTTTCACCCATTTCTCTGTCCGTGACACAGACACACATTCCTACAGTATGAATTGCATGGATTGTACCCACCAGATAATGAGTAGGGATGGGAGTAGAAAACCATTTTGAGATTTTCTAATTAATCTGAATGATATGACTCCAAGCTTTTATTATTTTTATCAGTGCCAGCATGCATAGTCATATACACGCCTTTCATTTTCCTCTTTTTCTTTATTGTGTTCTGGCTCAGAGATGATTGATAAGGAATCAACAAGGGAGTCAATAAAGCATGGAGTGAGCTTAGAGCTTGGAGTTCTGTTTGTCTTTCAGACCCACTCAATCTGTTTCTTTTATAGATATTGCACAAATGCAAGAAAGCAGTCCTACATATTAGTTTAATATGCATGTTGAAGGACATGTACCGGTCAAAATGGACTCCAAGATTCTGCAGAGAATTACTAGAGGCCAATGTAATGAAATCTAGAGTAAGTATCTGGTTAGAAACCAAGTTTGTAAGATTTTTAGGACCAAATAAAATTAAAAGAGTTGACACTCTCACAAGTCTCTTTTACTCAAGTGATTTCTGTCTAGGCATTCTACCATAAAAGCTCGAGCTGTTGAGAGCGTTGTCATTCTGGCAGGTTTTCTCTTCACTTTAGAGGACTTCTGAACTTTTGTTATTGCAACTGTCGGGTCTCTAGTCATCTTGCATTACAAGGCTGTTCTTGCTTGCTAAGTCATTTTGGCTCGAATTATTGTGGCCACTAGATCATTATTTACCACGGCCCTCCCAAAAAGCCTCAGAAAAAAGCAACATGCAGTGTTGCACCATGATATCAAGAAATTTTCTAGACAAATGTCTTCACTGTGCCATTATATATTATTGAGATTTTTTATTGCTGTATTTCAAACAAACAAAAAAAACCAGAATAAATTATTGCAGATTACATTTTAAATGCAATCTAAAATAAACCTAGTTTCCTATATTATTTATTAATAATTATATAAATAGGGATGCCCTTCTTATCTCCCTCTCCAGCTAACATATTATATCACGACTGTATACCAAAATGTAGGACGGAAAGAAGATTGCATTGCTTAGCAGAGAGCAATGTCGCTGCATTAAGATGCAAGTGGAAGTGGGAGTTTGTTTTCTCACTTCTATCTTTTTCTCTGTCTGTTCTCATTCCCCTTGCCCCAGTTAGTGTACCCTTCTGTAGCAACCTCTCCCCTTCCCCCTGCTTCTGTCTCTCTTATATTCTAGGGGGAATTGCTTTGGGTCACTCTGTCTCACTCTTTCTCTTATCAGCACTCTCCACTCCTCTGCAGCATTCCTCTCATTTTAGAGGCTGTTGATTCAAACTTCTCTTTTCTGTCTATCAGCTTCTGTCGCAACACTACCATAGGCTGTGCCAAATATCGGGCTCTTATGCAGACAATTGCTCCAAGCTTTGAGCTGATAAAGCCACAGAGTTACTGTGGGAGGCTCTTGTGTGACTCTCAAGTACAAATACCACATAATGCTCTGAGCGTCCAACGAATGCTGCTGTCATTTTCATCTTAGTTACACACAAAGAGTAGTTTTTTTCTACTCAGTCTAGGTTTCAAACTCATACATGTATATTTTAGCAAAGATGAACTAAACTGATATTCACATCATAATCTTGCATGTTCTTCTTCATAACTGTTTACCTAAAAAAAACAAAAACCATCTCCCGGCTTGTTGAAATGAATGCACTGTTCCTTCATTGCACTGTTTCCTGTTCAGCATGAGCGTCACTCTTTAACTGACTATTATGTCTTGTGCCTGACTGCACAAAGCGCTCCGAGCTCTTTTTGTTTCCCCTGGCGATTGTTCTGTCTGAGGTGATCATGTCAGTATGATCATCTTGTCAGCCTTGGGAGCTTAGATGCATTCGCTCGGCCATGACCAGCTGTCAGTCCGAGGCTGACTGTGTGTGCATGCCTGACTCTAAGGCCCTGACTTAATTTTTTATCCCACTTATTTTTGAGACTCCGGAGACGTGTGGTAGAGCTCGTTCATGCATAACTTAAACATGTAAAACTTGTGACAGTTATGCATCTCAGTGGCAGTTATGCGCAGATCTGTTTTGCACATGAATGTTGAGTGTATATGAGGTAAGTAGCCATCTGTTTAGAGGTTCAACTAGTTTTACTTTTAAGTAATGCACTTTATGATGTACAATGAGGTCAACAAAGTTGACATTTATATATATAATTTTGCCACCACAGTGGATTAATTCCACACAAGTGCTAAATTAACTGGCTAGCCCATGACAGCCATTTTTACACATAGGCCTCTATTTTCAGAGGCTCAAAAGTAATTTGACAATTAAGGAAATAAAATATCTGGAGATGATTCCAAGTGCTGAACTTGCTATGACATGTTAGTGTGTAAATGTGAACCCTGTAAAAATGAAACCTGTTAAATATCATCATATTAACACCACCGTTTTGAGCCTTACTAAGCTGCTAGTGTGGCGGTGTCTTATAAAAGGTTTGCACAGCTGCACAGTAATGAAACAGCATGTTAGAAGAGCAGCATTGAAAGCCACAATGGTCAAAAGAATGTGAAATCACTGAGTGTAAATGACCTTAATTTAGGTGAATAAAGAGCTGAGTTTAATCATTTTACTTACACACATCAAAAGGAAAGGAAGGGGGGTGTCAAATGTAATGTTCAGGTACAGTCTGTGTGAAATATGAGCAATTATGTGATGTGTGTAGTCATCTGCATTGATTCCAGAAGCACATCTATTCCTTTACAAGTGTGTGACAGCTGCTCCTGCTTTTTACGACATACAACAGTCTTACATTTTTCCTTTCTGGCCTTATCCCTACTACCTTCTTCCCCTCCTTCCAGCCCAGGAAGATTTTGTGTCGCTGGCAGAGTTGGAGGATTCTCTGCTGAGGAACCTTTTCAGAGGTTACCAGAAGTGGGTGCGGCCTGTTCAGCACGCCAATGACACCATCACTGTACGCTTTGGACTAAAGATCTCACAGCTGGTTGATGTGGTGAGGAAATAACACGCACATCCACAAACCTGCAGGAGGTATACAGTGTGTATAGTAATGTCAAGTTAGTTAAATTGTTTTATAAATTGCCTCTGCTTGTTGACACTGCTTACTCTACCCAATATTTTTATATAATATTAGGTTACAATTACAAGGATTTGGGTAATTTTGTCAGTTGGTATTGATCAAATTCTTGAGCAAAGTAGATTCAGGTGAATACACAGCTGTGTCTGTGACTCTGCATAAATTAACATAGATTAATATGTAATGTGGTTAATACAATCCTGTTATAATCGTCTGAGGAGAAACGGGTTATTCACAGGAACAAGAGAGGAGTGTGTGGAAATAAGAAAAGAGGAGAGACAGCAGCAGGAGAACTAGAAGATAGGTAAGCGAGGCAATAGACAGATGGAACATACAATAGGTGTAAATGTTATATATGGAGGTAAAAAACGAACTATTGTAGAGATGAAGCCTTCAGTGAGGATAAACAAGGAGAAGGGTGTCGAGAGGGATTTAAAGGACCTCAAAATGAAGAGAGAGTAACAACAAGGAGAAAAGAAGAAAGACTAAAAGTGAAGTCCAAAGTGGACTTGTACATGTAGTGGGAGAGGAAGTAATGAGGCCATCAAGCTGAGAGGAATCGGATTTCATTTATTATTCACACAAGTATGCGCTCACAAAGCTGCTTGCCCCAAGTCTAAAGAGGGCAACAGTTTTACTACATCAGCATTTCACATTTGTACTTCTCCCTGAAAAGATAACATTTAGAAGAGTGCCATCTTCTGGTTTTCTGTCTAAACTGCAAATATTTATACCAAATTAATTAAATGTTGCAGTCAGGTATGCCTCACAAGCTCACGAGAGTAGACAAAATCGATTTCATAGATTTGCATCTTTCTTAATACTTTTTTCTGCTCTCAAACTCCACATGAAATGTATTCTGTCTTTGACCTTCTCCTGGTAATCCTCTACCACCCTCTCAAATGTGTTTTTATACAGTGGGTTTCATTATTTTGTATAGCACAAGATAGGAGTAAGATCACAGCAATAGTAAACCATCTCTTTTTTTTGTCTAATATTGTTTGTACTCAAAAGTGAGAAACTCTAAAATATGTGCGAGACCCCAAAAGCTGTTCCACTGCACTTATTAAGTAGGAAGCTGAAGAAGCAATTAACCCATCAACCTTTTTAGGCTTATGTCCTTTCTTTAATGCCACTCAGCTTTTTGTCTCCAGCTTTGGGTTTGCTGCTCACCTCCTCATTAGCTTCACTTATCATTTCAAGTAAGTAGATTTATAAATAATGAACTTTTATAAATTATTTTATTCTTTTTTTGTCTCGCAGGATGAAAAGAACCAGCTTATGACTACAAATGTTTGGCTCTGGCAGGTGAATACTAGCTCTACTGCTTACAAATTATAGGATCTTTAATTTTCAGTTTTCTTGAAGTAAGCTCATTTTACTGTTATTATTTACATTTTGATAAGGGTTTTTTTTGGTGTCCGTGGACAAGAAGATATAAATGAATGAGAATACATGATTAAATAAAGGTATAAATGTACCATTGCGTGCATATAAAATAATGATTATTATCGAGTAATTATCGATTTATTATTATTATTTTTAAAAGACAATAAAACTTGAGCACATGAATCTCAATAAAACATTTTCCATTTACGCATATTTCCAGAGGCACATTGTGAGGAGAGGCAAGAAATGTGCCCATCTTTAACACATTGTTAAATTTCGCTTTTGTATATTTTATTATATTTGGAGAGGTTCAAAGTACATTTAAGAGGAGGATGGATCCTGAATGACTGCGCTACAGAGAGAGATGATTTTCTAAAACTTGTGTTGGACTCACTGAACATTACATCTCTGGCCTTGGTGAATAGTAAATTGGCTGACACAAGATGTATAATAGATAAAGATAATAAATATGCATAGATATATAATAGATGAGGGTAGTTTTAACTGTTACATACTGCTTTTGCCTTTTTTTTCTATTCAGCCTTTCAGTAATAACCTTTTAATGATTCCCAATACATCCTTTAAAATGTGTCACACTAATGTTACTTTCTACTAGAGATAGCAGACGTCAGATCAGCAAAAGAACAGCAATAAAGTATTAAGAATTGGCCCCATTCTTATTGCTGTTTACACCTGATTGTAAACATTACTTTATATCTGCCGCATTGTACAGTTTCTTTAGTGTTAATTATTCTAATTATAAATTATTTAGTAAAAATTCTGCTAGTGAGCTCTTGATAGAAATAGAAAGTCATTTTTTAAACCACAATGACAAGGGCAAAAAAATAAATAATCTTAGATTGTATTTGCAAGTAAAATCACCAGTATACTTCTCCTTAAAAACAAGGAGAGATATACTGGTGGAAAACATATTCTAGTGTCCGTTCCATTCCTGCTGAGCGAGCAGCCTGGTGCTGTCCATGGTGCTGAGCATGGATGGTACCATGGACAGCACCATGTGTGCAGAAACTGCATGCACTTAGCTTGTAGGCTTAATGTATCAGTGGGTCATTGTGTTATTGTTTGTGTTTCTATAGGAGTGGGTTGATGTGAAGCTGAAGTGGAACCCTGATGATTATGGGGGCATTACCTCTATCAGAGTGCCTTCAGAGACAATATGGCTGCCTGATATTGTTCTGTATGAAAAGTGAGTTGCACAACACTCTACACACATTGGTACCACATTCTGAAGTGCTCAATGGCTTTGTTTTTTGCCTCCCTTGCCTCACTTTTGTGACTTCAGCCTTTTTTCCTCTCTCTTTTCCATTTCTTTCCATTTTCTCCCAGTGCTGATGGTCGCTTTGAAGGTTCACTGATGACTAAAGCCATTGTGCGCTGGGATGGCACCATAACATGGACTCCACCCGCCAGCTATAAGTCGTCCTGCACCATGGATGTCACCTTCTTCCCCTTTGACCGACAGAACTGCTCCATGAAGTTCGGTTCCTGGACCTATGATGGAAATATGGTGGATCTTGTCCTGGTGGACCACTACGTGGATCGTAAAGACTTCTTTGATAATGGCGAATGGGAGATCCTCAATGCAACAGGAGTAAAGGGAAGTAGGAGGGATGGGGTTTACTGGTATCCATTTGTCACATACTCCTTCATCCTTAAAAGGTTGCCCTTGTTCTACACCCTCTTCCTCATCATCCCCTGCCTTGGCCTGTCCTTCCTTACTGTGCTGGTATTCTATTTGCCATCAGACGAAGGAGAGAAACTTTCACTTTCAACATCGGTGCTGGTATCGCTCACTGTGTTCCTGCTGGTCATAGAAGAAATTATCCCTTCATCCTCCAAGGTGGGTAATCTATGTCAGTGTTTCTCCATAGTCAAGTTTTTACTGGGCTATATTATGATTATTATTTATTTATTTTTTAATCCACTTTTCTTTCTTCTGTGTTCAGTTATCCTAACTACAATCTTAATTACAGCACGCTCTAATTAAAATGGAGCACAACCCCAACCTTCTCAATTACCTGCTGCTTGAACTGCATGTCAGCTCCATTAACCAAGCAGGAGAGAAAAACGACAAAGCCTTCAGAAAAAACTACTTTCAAAGGCAATGACAGAATCAATGACTTTTCAGTCTGCAGCCCACTACGAGGCATATTTCATAGACTATTATAATGTTGCCTGAATGTTTTATTCAGGGTTAATATGTTATTACAGAGGATAGTTTAAATAAGAAGTAAGTAGAAATGCT
The DNA here is from genome assembly GCF_963576455.1 of Neolamprologus multifasciatus. NCBI lineage: Eukaryota > Metazoa > Chordata > Actinopteri > Cichliformes > Cichlidae > Neolamprologus > Neolamprologus multifasciatus. Next base: position 7,489,029 of record NC_140444.1, on the reverse strand, counting down.
ATAAAAGCTCTTAAAATGTGTACCATGCTTTTTAAATGTATTAGACTAATTAGTATTTTTTGCAAATGAATAAAATCTATATTTAACAAGCTTTGAAACACATCAGAAATGCACTTTGTTCATCATTAAATATTTTTAAAGCCATTTTTTGTTAAATATAAACAAATTTCATCCATGACAGCAAAAAAGAAAAAAAAAGGCATGAAATTGTATTTTAAACATCAACACTGGCATCTTACAGTGTTAAACTAAAGCTCTTTTCTGAAACATGTGGGTGGGTGTAGTCTCTGCTTCATTAACAGCTCCTTGAATCTCCTGATACAGTTGCTAAGGTGAAACGGCTTATACATCTTGGAGTCTAGGAGGTACACTGAGTTATATGACGTCACGTAATTCCAATCATTTAGTAGCCACGAGCTTGAGCAGAGGTCTTTTCAAACATAATACACAAAAGACTTGTAATCTTCTGCAGAGTACATGAGAAAAAGTAAATTCTACCACAAGGAATCAAAATAATTTATTTATGTTTTATACACTGCATCCTAAAAAGCCAGTGAAACAAACTCAGGTCTCTTAAACCAGCAGTCACCAACCTTTTTTGCCTCACGGACCGGTTTATGATCGGCCTTTAAGGTGTCGCGGATAAATACAACAAAATAAAACTAGTACCGGTACCGAAAAAAAAGAAGATTTATTCATAACACATGTGAAAAGACCCAAAACAGAGTTAACGATAAAAACGATAACAAAATAACACTGAAAACTGATAAAAACCCTGAAAACTATACATTTCACACCTGAGCCTCAACTCTCGCGGCCCGGTACCAAACGACTCACGGACCGGTCCCGGTCCGAGGCCCGGGGGATGGGGACCGCTGTCTTAAACCACTACTACATGTCTTGAATTTTTCTTTAAATTTGGCTAATATTCCAAATTTTGTTGATTAGTGAGTGGAGGAAGTATCCCACAGTCTTGTTCATTAGTAATGGTAATGGGAAAGTGACGGACAGATTGGGGCCACTGCTGCAGTTATATGGATGCTGCACCAGTCCAAAGTGGTGAAGAGATAGTTTAGGGGCGCTCTTGATTTACTGGTCGACCTGCGTCCACACCCTCACCTATGGTCACGAGCTTTGGTTAGTGATTGAAAGAATGACATTTACAGCTGGGCATGTCCTACTGGGGATGGACCCGGGGTAGACCCAGGATATACTTTGGTGCTCCCCTGGATAAGCTGGAGGAGGTAGCTGGAGGAGGTGGTTCGGGAGAGGGAGGTCTGGTATCTGCTTAGGCTGTTGCCACCTTGACAGAGCCCCAGATAAGTGGAAGAAAAAGATAGCTGGATGGATGGAAGTATTACTGATGTTCGTACACAACTGAATAACTGTTTCATTTTTACATTTACAGGTGATCCCACTAATTGGGGAGTACCTGCTCTTCATCATGATCTTTGTCACATTCTCCATTATTGTCACCGTCTTTGTGATTAACGTCCACCATCGCTCCTCTGCCACCTATCACCCCATGGCCCCCTGGGTAAAGAGCCTCTTTCTTCAGAGACTGCCCAGACTCCTTTGCATGAGGGGACACACGGACAGGTAACAAAGATCAGCTTTAGTTAAACAAATATTTTACTTTTCTGCTGTTGTAACTTTAGATTTACTGTACAGCGTGGTATTGATCATTTCATGTAACGTTCAGAGTTAAGAGAGTTAGTTATAAAATTTCCAACTAACCTTCAAAGCCTAACAGTTTCAGTTAGCAGCTACACATGCAAAATAAAATAAATAAAATAACAGATTTAGTGTCATTATCTGCAGATACCACTTCCCAGACATTGAGATGCGAAGCCCAGAGCTGAAGCCCCGTCGAGGTGCGGGGAGGAGGGGCGTTCCTGGGCACTGTGGCGGTCAGCAGAGAGGCCCCCATGGAGGGAAGGAGGATGAAAACCAAGCTTGGTTGGCAATGCTGGAGAAAGCCACAAATTCCGTTCGCTACATCAGCCGTCATATCAAAAAGGAGCACTTTATAAGAGAGGTGGGCGTGGCCAAACGGGAGACTAGATGTGGGACGAATTGGGTTGCATGCATGTTACATCATCTGTTTACTGTTACAGAAGTGGCACAGAGTCATTTACATGTCACTAATGAGGGATGTTTCACTGTGAAAAAAATGTTTGGCGCTAACACAGACTCACACCTGTGTACTTTTGCCTTTCTGTGTCTCTCTTTGTTTCATCAGGTTGTACAAGACTGGAAATTTGTGGCTCAGGTGCTGGACAGAATTTTCCTGTGGGCCTTCCTAACAGTGTCAATCCTGGGAACTATCCTTATCTTCACCCCTGCTTTGCAGATGTACCTCAGCACACCTTCATGAAGGCGCACACTCTCCAACAGTTCGTTCTTGGTTTCCAGTCCGTCTTTAACTATGATTTATTGATAAAGCTCAATGAAACATTCATACTGTATCTTTCTATTGTAGAGAAAAGCTCGGGCAACAAACTTTTACCTCCCTACAACATGGTTTGCAGCCTGTAATAACTACTGGAAACTGTAATGCTCTAGATGCAACTTGTCCTTTGCTGTGAAATGCATGTAGAGGGGTGCAGAGGAGTACAAGCAATAAGCAGGTTAAGGTAGCGTGTATGATTTGAACGTCTTTGTTCGTATAAATGTAAAAGTAATTATACACGCAACAAAATGCACAATGTCACTCCATGAATATTGAGCTGTTTTATGTGTCACATGCACTTTGTTGATTATTGTATGTTCTGTAATGATGATCAGAATAAAGAAAAAATTGAATACCACTATTTCTACGTCCTTTTTTGCGACACCCACACATGCTGAACAGGTAGAATAAAGTGTTAAATCAATATATATACATATGGTAAAATGATTAGTAGTAGTAATGATAATAATAATACTAAAAATAGATGTCTGGTACCCATAGCGTCCGCTAGATGGTAATCTAGCACTGTAAACTGCACCCAAGAGCTTCAGTGTGCACTAGAATGTGTTATTGGTTGTAATGACACAGTATATACACTAAGTGGCAGCAGACATCCATTTTTTTGTCACAAAGGCACACATGACGGTCTCTGCAGAACAGCAGTAGTCTTTGTTGAACAATGTGGTGGAATTAGCGTTGAGCAACAATGGCTGAGAAACAGGCTTCATTTTTTGCTTTCCAATTTGCCTACATAATAATGCAACAGATATTAAAGATATTGTGCATAGACTATAATAAGTTAGTAAAATAAAATCACTTAATATATTACAGAGGGATGTCTGATAGCTGGTTAGGGTGTTGCCACCTCGACCAAGCCCTAGATAAGCAGGAGGAAAAGGATAGCTGGATGGATGGATGGGTTGATGCCATGGTTTAGCATCAACCCAAGTCCTGTCAGTCCTCATCAGATGAGCTCTGCACAAAGGCATATTACCATCACCATCGTCATCATTAGTAATTACACGAGGAGACAGTGACCCTAAATCTCCCCAGAACTTGTTCTCCCAGCTGACTGGGTGTGTATTTGAACCACGAACTGTAACTTTATAATGGCGGTAACTTTCTTAAATTTTTAGTCACCCAGATGTTACAAGTGGCAGTCTAAGGTGATATCGTATTATTGCGTGATTTGGCCTAGTTTTTGGAAGATGAGTTTGTTCTCTGACTTATTAAATATGACTGGGATGCTTAAGCAAGAGTTTCCCCTCTTTCCCCCGCACTTGAACAGTCTGACCTCAGCCCACTCTTCCATTATTCACAGCTACAGATCTGACTCAGGAAGACAGGTGTGTGTGTGTGTGTGTGTGTGTGACACAGATAGACTGTGACAGAGGAGGGTGCAAGCCCCTCAGGATTGCATACAAATAAACAAGCTTTCAGCTCTTTCAATGGAGAAAAATCTTTGACCGTATGTGAGACACCCAAAATATTTTGAACGGAGCTCTTCTTTCCAGCCAAAAACATATTTCATGTACTTGCTTTCTTTAGAGCTGCTGGGAAATTAATAATTCAAGACAACTAAACTGTATGAGAGGTGGCGTCACTTATTTGTGTTTAAAAAACTGAAACCCACCAAAGCACTTTAAAATATACCTTTGTCTTTCCTTATTTTCTGTACTTCTGGATCTGCATGATATCATCAAAAACAGTTGACCTTAACATGGTCATTTTAAGCATATAGCTCTGGCTGTTAGCATTGCATCTCCAATCACTTGTTTAAATTTTCTATTTGCAAGGGACAGCCAATGTTAAAGCCAATGAGAAACGTGGCCAATCTTGTGGTAATAAAGGATTATTATCAACAATGAATCATGCAAAAATAAAAACAATGGTGTGGGACTTGGGCACTTTAATCCCAGGCTTGCTCTGCCCATGACACGGCCTGTGTTAAGCACATTTTGAGTCAGTTTCTATGAATCTGAAATTGAATATAAGTTTAGTGTATTGACTTGAAGTTGCTATTAGCAACACCAAATATATATCAATACGCTACGGCACATACCACAAATCATCACACCTATTTTACAGTTTATTGCTGTGGCGTTAACATGGATGGCTTGGCACATCATGCCCCCTTCTCTGGGCATACTGTCTACATCTATACTGCAAGTACCAAAACCTCGAAGAATATAGAAAATATAAAAAACAAAAAAAGCAGCATCAATAAATAGTAAAGGATGGATGATTGAAAGATAATTTTTTGTTGTTATAATTTAGACAAATCATGTGAACAAAAGTTAACTGAAAAGAATAATAATGGATTGCATTTATATAGCGCTTTTTGAGAACCTCAAAGCGCTTTACAATTCCACTATTCATTCACTCTCACATTCACACACTGGTGGAGGCAGCTACAGTTGTAACCACAGCTGCCCTGGGGCAGACTGAGAGAAGCGAGGCTGCCATATCGCGCCATCGGCCCCTCTGGCCAACACCAGTAGGCGGTGGGTGAAGTGTCTTGCCCAAGGACACAACTACAGAGACTGTCCAATCTGGGCAGTCCAAACCGGCAACCTTCCAATTACAAGACAAACTGCCAACTCTTGAGCCACGATTGCCACAGAAAAGAAGGCACGTAAAGGGTACTCAATATGCTTTATTCTAACTCCATATTATTATGATTATTGTCTTTATTGAATAGCACATTGAATGATTTGTAGTTCCTTGCAGATCCTTTTTAACTTTCTTATTGGCAACAGCTAAAGTCTGAGTTCATCCTTTGTCTGAAAGAAAGTGTTTGAGCTTGTCTCCCTTTTAGGAAAACCTCACTCTCAGCCAACTATCTTGTGATTGGCTGCCTGTCACAAACAGAAAGTTCTAAACGTCTGTGTTTAGAGAGAGCTCTGTGTCTCTGTCTTCGTCAGTATAGCTAATATTAAGGAAACTGGCTATACTAATACCAAAAGACACACGTTGAATAAGACAGAAAAGCCCAGCTGAATATGAGTATTTTGACAAGTTGTTTATACAAATGGTGAAAAACACATATGACAAAAAGTTTAGTTGATTAAATAAAAGTCAAAAATCTCTCATTTGATCCCAGGAGGAGACACAAATCCCTTGAGGGTTGCATTAGTAAGGGCATCTGGCATAAAAAAAAAAAAGCCAAATCAAATATGCAAAGCTATCCATGGTGATGACCCCTTGCAACAAAGGAAACAGCCAAAGGTAGCTTTGACCATGTAGCAGAAAGCAAGGAACAGATTCATCTTAGTGGCAGAATTAACTCGTTAATGTTTACCAGGCAGTGTTTAACAAACTAATGATCTGACAGTCGACAAGAGGACAGGCAAGACTCTATAGCACAGAGAGAAAGCAATCAGACACAAATCAATAAGCTAGGGTGAAAATTGCCAAAGGGGGAAATGTGAGAATGAACAAAATGATAAACAAGTCTCACTTTTGTGTTGGATAAATTACAAATGACGGACATACATTCGTGGACACAAGTAACTTGGACTCACTAAAGTTGTCATGCAGTATTTTATATTCATAGGGATCCCGACTCAGTTCGTTCCATCTGAGTGAACATTCATTGCTAAGCCAGACACCGTACAAGTAAAATTCAGCTTTATGTGTCAGGTATTTTCATTTCATTTCAAGGCAATAGGCACTGCTTTACTTTGAGACAGGTTTAGAAATACACGATTAAAGCTCTCGTTGAGAAACATTCATGGTTTCTATTCTGCTTAGTACTGACTTGGGATATGCATAGTTTATTTTCTGTGACACCGACATACAATTCCAGTAGGAATGAAAAAGAAAAGATTGAAAAGGTGATCATAGAGGCACTCTAGGGAATTTCCTGGCATAAAGAAAGACTCAATTTTCAGCTTTATATCTGTTATCACCACTGGGAACTGCAGCTTATCTGAATGAAAAGGCAGAAACACACAAGGTTCTCTACAAGGTCAGTCTCACAACGATTCTTAATGGAACAATCCCAGGTTGTACATCACTGAGAAATTACGGGGTTGTGGCCCTGGCACTGTGTGTGAAAGTATTGGAAAAGACCTGTTCATCCATCCACTTGCCGACCTTATATTTTCATCACATCTACTGTGTGTGTGCGCATGTGTGTGTGTGTAAGTGCGTACACAAGCCTTGTGAATTCATGACATAAACTGTCAGTAGCACTTACAGGACTACGAAAAGCTTGTAAGGACTGCAAAACATACTCTATTGCACTCCTCAGCCTCTTCATTTAAAGGTGTGATCCTACCTTTCAAAGAAAACACAGACCTATTTCGACGTGACCTTTACCTTTCATGTCTTCTGTCATGAGAACTGACAGTCTGAGTGAAGGGCATTTGCTGTTTTTTGCTCACTGAGATATGAAAGTGAAGAAATTTATAGAAATATCATGGCAACGAGGTAGGTTTCTCAAGAGGGGTTAGCTGTGAGAAGGTGAATAGGTTGCTGTTAGTTATGGACTTCACACAGAGGTGTCATAATCTGTGTGTGCAGATCGTGTTGGAGAGAGGGTTCAAAAGCAGAAGCGTAGAGATAGGAGTGGACTTAACAAAAAGCAAGCCGTTTAATTGGGCTGGGAGAAAAACCAACAAGAATACAAAAGGCAAAAAGAGACTAGACTTTACTAACGAAACAAAACACTAAGAACTGGACACATGGATACATGGAGTGACTGACACAATATATACACATGTGGGTGATTTAAGTGGAGACACACGGAAACATACGCAGGACAAATCAGGCATAAGGAGACAGGGGAAGGAAAAACTGAACACAATGCACATGACACAAAGGACTTCCAAAATAAAACAGGAAGTAACATGCACACCAAGAGTCAGACAAGGACACACAGGCTTGACACCAAGACAGGGGTATACAAACATGGAAACACACAACAGACTTGGGAAGATGATGACAGAGAGGGAGAAGAACATGGAGACGGACCCAGAGACATGACAAGAAGTAGACCATGACACAGAGGTACATTTACTCACTGTTAAATAAATCAGGTCGTGCTAAAATGCTGCATTCATAAAACAGATTGTCTGTATGTGAAAGTCATTTATACAAAAATTCATATATTTAATTTCTAAAAGTATTTAGCGAGAAGTGATGTAAAGATAACTCAACAACATATTCATCGCACATCCTTTGTAGAGGATTTCAGCAACTTTCAGTTCATTTTTTGTCGCCAAGGAGCAGTACATGTGAATTTGCCCTTTCTAAACCACATTTCCAACATTTAACAAAGAAGGAAAACAAACAAAAAAAAACTAATCTCTTCCACTCCGGGCAACAAATAGGATATTTTCCTTGGGAGTTAGTGAAGAACAAAACAGAGTGAGAAGGAGAGTGAGTTCAGGAATTGCAAATTAATGTTTTTCCAGACCTGCTAAATATACACAAGTATTTGCTAACATGTTTGCTGTCTCTATTATTTAAGGTCTATTAAACTTGAAAAAGGTCAAAATGTAACTTTAAGAAGTAATTATGACATTTTTTTACCGGGTACATAAGATATAACAAAACATTTTCCTAATCCTGGATGGAAAAGATTTTTTGTTTATTAAGGTGCAATTAAAAAAAAAAATGAGAAAACAACATTGGGACCACTGGTCGTGTTAAGCAAATATGTTGATAAATAAACTCGTGAACCAGCTCTTGAGGTAAATATCCAGACTTTTAGCTGCTAAAGCTATAAGACACATGCAGGACTGTATTCAGTATGTGTTGTGTCTTCAGTGCAACCTGATTATTTACAGTGCAATGCATTTTAAAGTAAGAGAATAGCACACAAATAGGAGCAGAGTACCAGTAACAAACCCTCCAGGCTCAGCCAAAGGGACCCGTGTTTAATTTGAGTTGATAGCACTCATCATATATGCACAGAACTGTGTCCAGATTGAAGCCTTGGGGAGACAGAAAGCGACGTTGGGGAGGCATGGGGAGAAGGGAATTTTTTTACACTGTGGACAAGGCAATCCAGTGAGAGAGTGTGGTAAATAGTGAGAACAAGAGAAACGCTGCAGGCTCCCTTGTAATGGTCTGAGGATATCACTGTATCTGATGTTCACATTCAGTGCTTCAAGTGTACAAAACAGAGACAAGCGGAAGCAGAGAGGAAGAAGACAGAGACTGCAGTTTGTTTAGGAAAAAAAGACAACATCATGCTTAAAGAGGGATTGAGTGGGAATAGCAGATTAGCAGCGGGAAAAAGAATGAAAAAAATTGGAGGACATGAGGGTGGGTGAAAGGGTGACTAAGAAGAAAAGAATAGGAAAGAAAGAACTATAATATAGTGTACACAGGGGTGGCATAAATGACTAAGCTAACTGATGTGGAAACCAATCATATGTGCATCACACCAAACCATACAACAACTTGAAGGGTCTCTATACAGGGTGGCAATGCTGCACGCAAGCTACAACACAAAGTGCACGCACATGCAACCCACCACAACAGTCGTGCCATGCAAGGTGTGCTGCCTGTGTGCCCTGAAGATGTTATTCTCCCTACTGACAGCACCACACTGAAGCTCAGGCAAATGCCTCGTTAGAAGTAATTACGTGATGGAATATGCTTTAACAATTGGCCACATGCACCAGACTTACCTCACTGGACAGCTGCCATGCTGATTAAAGACATAAGCAGTGGTGCATGCTGAAATGAAACTGTGTTCATCTAACCTAATTCATCATCTGCACCACTGCTGCAAAGACATGCCATGGATGATGTTCTTGGTATAAAATGTTGGTTAGTGACTAACACCAAAATTATTATTATTATTTTTAAATTAACATTGATTGGGAAAACAGGGAGAACCTTATTCTTCCAATCTGAAAAAGAGTAAAGTGGAAGAAGGTATAACTGAGAGACCTAACAGTGACACTCACTAAAACGAAATCTAAATGAACAGTGAACAATGAAAGCCAAGTAACTTTTGGTAGGTGCTGAGATACCTTTTTAAAGAATGTCTTAAAAACTCAGCATGGCTCCATGTGTGAGGAGTTAACGGAATCTACAGACCAGAATCATCCAAAAATATGTTGTAATTGATGTGTAATAACCTGGAAAAAATGAATGGAGTAAATTTTTGGTCCCTGTCCTTCTTCAAGGGGTCCGTGATTTTGCACGAGTACAGTAGCCTAGAACAGACATCAATAATTACTCTACAGAGGATGGTTTGTGGTGGTTTTAGTGACCAAAGATCCTCCTCCAAGCTTGGAGTACAAGTCTAAGATGATTTTCAGGTGGTTGCGGTCTAAAACCTAACCCTCAGATGGGATTATTCATTGTACCTTCAAACAATGCTAACAAGTCTGTATATTCTTTGAAATTATTACTGACAATTTCAGAGTAAGTCATAGGGGAACAAAAGCCACATGATTCCACATGATCTGAGCCATGTCTGTTTTACTGTGAAATTCAATTTTCAAAAGGTTTCTGGGTTTTCATTCATGTACACATGTTTGTAGTCTTATTTTTTTTAATGCATCAAAGCTCAAAGTCAACTTTAGGCTGCCTCTCATTACCTTTATTTCCAACTCAAATTTCACTGTCTTCTTTTTGTCATTTCACAGATTACTTCAAAGGGGTCCCTCAGACATGTGTTGTATTGTGATGTAGAACGCTATGCTAATATGACCTTGCACCTACCTGTGCTATGGAAGACAATTTGAGCCCTATGACAATGAAAGGGTAAAGATGGTGCAGGCATGGCCATTTGGAGCTAAATAGAACTTTATGGATACAGATATATAGACTGAATCACATTGAGAGCTACTTAGCTAGAAAAATATATATTACACTTAAAGCTTAAAGCATTTAAAACCGTTTATTTGGCATTTATTTGGTAACACTCTATAAACAAAAAGTATTGCACAGTGAAGAACTAGTATTACCAGGAATCTCACCATTAAATTAGAATATTTAAGTTTTCCCCTTCCATGAAATACGCACAGTAATAATAATAAAAAAAAAGCAGCAACATAGGTGCAATCTAAAAGTAATACTTTCTCAGTGGCAGGTTCCTGGCAAAGGAGCATTGTGTTTCTAGAAGACATAAGGAGGAGCTGTAGGAAGTGTGACAAAAGAAGATTTGGCTCTCTGCTCAATGTGTGCTGTTTTCTATACTTGTTTATTTGTTTCTCAGTTTTCGATCCCTGTGGCATGCAGGAGGAGATCTTTTATTACACTGGGTGTGAAATCACGCTAAGATAAAATAAAAAGTGTGTAAAAAGTTTTTTTTAAAAGTTGGGTGGGGGCGTGCTGTCCTCTTTTGGAAATGTGTGCATGTTGAGATTATGCGTTCATCGGTTCCTTAGTCATCATCCATAAAGAAGATGAGAATGAGCCTGAAATGACCGGAGGGGACAAACCTTGACGAAGTATTGCGCAGCAGCAGCTAGCGGACAGGTGGCTGTCATCATCACCGCACTCACAAACGACCGGAAACGCGCGAGGCTCAGGCTCGAGACGTTTGATATAAAAATACGCGTGAGAGCAGCAGAAAGAGTACAAGAGAGCTGAATTCGATGTGACTTTTGAACAGACCCAAACGCAAAAAGACACGTTGGGTGTGTGCGTGCGTGCCCGCGCGTCTCCTCCAGCATCAGACAAGGGGAAAGAGAGAGAGTGAGAGAGAGAAACAGAGCGAGAGAGAGCAGCACCAGCAGTCTGACAAAGCTGCACTCCCTCAAAGTTTGACATCTCCAGCGGCTACAGAAAGAGTTGTGCTCCGCCGCGGCCATGGAGCCTCGGAAACGCACTGGTTTTGTACTGGTTGGAGTTTACCTGTGGGCAACATTCTGCTGTCAAGGTGGGTCACTGGAGCCTTCAGTCTGTATTCTGTATGCGTGGGTGAAAAGATGGCCAAAAAGATCGTGAGAGGAGCAATGGATTGACATGTTTTAAGACAGACTTCGGATTACTTCGGATGTTTATCGGTCATGAGATTTGTGTGTTAAAAAAAGCACATGAGTTGTACATACTGTAGAGACTTTTGTATATAAAAATAATAATAATAATGCTTGATTATAATGTTAAGTCAGCGTGGCAATATCAGTCGTGTGGCTATATATTTGCGGTATATTATTATATGCGCAAAGAGTGAATCCCTAAAGATTGCCACGGTTAAAAGTGCTGTATTACTGGATTTCCATGCTTGCAGCGCATGGCTCAGTGACTGCATGTGTCTGCGCGTACATGATAGTGAGTGAACCTTCTTTAATAGAGTGGCGACAGCTGGCCCACAATAACGAGGGCGTCCCGGCGGTGATGCACGAATTTCATGGGGCCATTCATCCCTTCAGTGTAATCTGCAGTTAAAGGATTGTTAAATGCGCGACTACAGTGGAACTGAGCAAGAGAACCCTCAGACGAGGTTAAAAGTCTATGTCTGAATCCCTCGTTATATTCTGTCTTTGTGCAGTAGTCTTTTTTGTTTTGCTGCTATTGAGAGGGTGGGGAGGTGGAGGGGGGTATTGAGCAGCCAGTTTCAAAAAGTGATTTCTTTGCTCCAAGATTAATATCCCAACATGGTAGGACTTCAAGTAAGGAGGGTGCTGTATGCTTATGTGTCCTCTCAGCTTCTCCCAACAGGTTGCTTGCAGCTCTAAGAAGCCACATTGCTATTACAAAAGCAGGCAAACATGCATTCTGTATAATAAAGTGGCTGGAGGAGGGGCATTTCCTGGAGAATGTTCAAGAGCAGTTTCTAAGAGACAAGTGTGAAGTTAAATGTTGTTCACGAGATGAGTCTGTGAATCTTCAAGGAAATTGTCTCGAGTGTAGTGCATCAAACCTTTTTCATTACTCACTGAATTAATGGATTTGTCTTCTGAGCCCTACAATGCTGCACAAAACGTTGGTCATAATTCATAAGACACCTTTTGAAGGGGGATTTAAGCTGTCCTGAAATGAAAAGATGCTTATTCATTGATACTGGCACTTATTCCCAATGAATGAGCATCATCGAGTTGTTGTTTTTTTTCTTAATAATGTGCATTTCTACCAGCAACACTGAGTCACACAGTGATTTCAGATCATACAGTAGTTACTCCCAGTATAGTCTGTAAAATATGGCCTGGATCTAGTCCTTTCATAGCTCACTGAACATGATTATTTGCAGTGGACTTGCCATAAAATTTAAGCTGCTAATGAGACAGTGTAGCATGATTGCTTATTATTCTGAAAAATCTATGTATACACCCTAAACGGGTAGCCATTTTTGTTGTTGTGTTTGACAACATTTAGGTGTATGCAGCTGATTCAGAGTCGGCCATGATGAAAACAGTTCAAAAGACAATTTCTCTTTGAATAGTTAGAGATAAATGATTAAGACTGAACACAAAACTGAGGTGACTCATGGGTCTGTGTTCAGAGTGACTCAGACAAATGTAAATGGCTCCTGAAAACTGAGTATTTGTCTGAATTTTGCAATTTTCAGTTTATTCTTCAGCCCATATCTTTCCTTTTTGAGTTGGGTTTAACTACCATACCATACCATCTTTATTTATGAAACACTTTAAAATAACCACAGCTTACACAAAGTGCTGTACATTAGAATTAAACAATAAACATACATAAGATATAAAAAAAACTATTAAAAAGTTAAAAAAAAAATGAATAAAAGAAAAAAATACTACTTCATTTCAATTCTAGTATATCTACAGTATACAGCAGCATCATCAAACCTGTTTCTAGCTTGATTAGCGCTGTTAAATAAATTTAAAAAAAAAGAAAGCCTGGTACGTAGATGCTGACCATAGTGGAATAGTTAGCAGGCCATGAGACATTTCCCTCTGGACTTACTGGGGATCAGAATACAAAGTAAACTGTTGGTGGTCACACACCACGCCGAATGAAAAATGTTGGTCCTGGATGATAACATTTAAATCCCTCATTGGTTTTATTTTGAAAGTTTGTCTGTTTTATTTACAGGTTGTTACACCATCACCAAGTGGCTAGAAAAAAATTGATGCAGCTTTAACCTCCTAGGTCCTGGCGTCCACATATGTGGACATCACATTTTGGGTTATTTAGACCAAAATACTCAATTTTGCTTGATATCCACTTACGAGGACATTATACTGCTACTGTTCTATCGAAATTTTAAACAAATATCCTCATATGTGGCTCTCATTTTTCTTAGAAAAAAAAATTAGGTAAAAAGAAAAAATCTGCTAATTCTTTGTTTTTACATTCATCAGGTCATCAGTTCAAATATCAAAGAGAAATTAAAAATGCATGCTATGGAAGAGTTCGGGTCTTAGGAGGTTAAAGAACATTTCTTATAATAAATAATGCAGATTCAATGCACAAATCAATGTTGCTTACAAAAAAAGAGTATGAGACAACTTGTTTTTGGAATTATTAAATCATGTTTTTGTATTGACTAGAGCAAATGGCAAAACCTCCTTAAAAACATATTTCCACTTCCCAGCAAAGTGACTTCATATATATTCTCAAGGAAACTTACTTGAAACACTCAGACACAGTTGGGCTGTCGTTCTTGCTTTTCAAATTCTGGATATGTATTGATCTTTTGCAAATGTTTGCAAACCATCTGCTTTAATGTGATTCGATTTTAAACTTGGCCAGCCTTCCTCGATGTTCAGACTCGCCAAGGCTAATCAATATTTAATCTGTCTTTGTGGTGTGGTAATCGTCATGATATCTGTTCTTTAGTTGAATGGTATCTGCTTTCATGTACATCCCTTCATGTGCTTGCAGTTGTGATCCTAACTCTGTAGGGGTATTTAAGAGGAAAACTATAATAACACACAAAGCAAAATGTACAATATTAATGTGAATTTCTACCATCAACACTGAAGTAAAATTAAATAAAACACCCAACAAGGAAAAACTGTTTGTGTTTGATCTACATATGTGTTATATGCTAGATATGTAGATATTTAGTTGTACCAAAAATATGCTTCTGGGAAATAATAAAATCCTTCCATAAATTTTCTACTTACCCAGTTCATGGTTAAGTACAAGAGGAAGGATACACCCTCATCAGGTAGCTAACACAGTAAAACAGAAAATATTCACACTTGCATCTACAGCCAATTCAGAATCACCAATTAGCCTAACTCCAAACATGTCTTTGGACTGTTGGAGGAAGCTGCACAGGAACACATACAAAGTCCACACAGAAAGGCCCTAGCCAGTCTGTGGATTTGAACCCAAGACCTTGTTGTGAGGCAACATTGACCCAATACCACTAAAGTAAGTGCTCAGATACATTAGCAGGGAAGTGTAATATCACTACAACAGAATTCCAAAGGTCCACAAATTCCACTCAAAGGGAAGAAAAAAAACTTTGATGTAGGAGAGTAATATGTGGAAGCATAATTTTTCACTTTAATGCGTTTTAGGTTTTGTTTTTTACTCACTGCTTTGTTTTGTATTTACTTACTGTTCGGTGCAGAAAAACCCTTTTACTTTCACAAAGTAACCACATTTAATTGTCTATTTTCTGGGTTACACAGAAGTGACAAGTAACACCCTATTTAATATGTGACTGGCCGCCTGACAAGAACTGACAGAAGAAAGGCAACCACTTGAACAAAGATATATTGAATACCTATTTGTACAATGCCAAAAACAAATGTAATGTCTGATAACATGGAAATGCAGTTTGGGAGCACACGTTTTAGAAGTCAGGGCGAGTGACAATTTTCTGGGCAGAGATCACACCTCACAAGAAGGACCACTGATAGTTGGTATGAGGGCCTTTATTCCACCAGCTATCAGCTTTTTAAACAAGGTTCAATTTACCCTGTCGGTTGTTGTAAACACTGACAACAGATCGTTTTCATTGCAATCTCACTGACGGTCACACTTAAAGTGGTACGATGGTCTGTTATTCATTGTCCTGTGAATTTCACTTTTTACTACTCAGTGTAAACCAACCTACCTTTTGCAGGCATTAAAGATTGACTCTCCTCTCCTCAAGCCCATCTTTGGCCTGCTGTCTTCAAGTGTCCCTTTTATTGCTGGAAGCCAAAAGCTGTTAGGGTTTCCCTTTGGCTGGCAAAAGCAATATGGTGTACAGTAAGATGGGAAACCCAGATAAGAATTTGCTTCAGGAAGTATAGTTTAATTTTTCCCCCAATATATTTTCAGTTTGTAAAACAAAGTTTTTAGTGTCGTTTAAGAAGCGAAGAATATATGGTTTTCAGTTCAGTTATGGCAATTACAAATGTAAGATTTTGGACACAATGATAGGAATAGATTTTGGTGCAAACTTTAGGAAATGACATGCTGTACTTAATTGGTGGATTTCCACCTTATGGATGTAATATCAAATCACTTTTATTGTCACATCACATGTGCAGGTACACTGGTACAGTACATGTGAGTGAAATTCTTGTGTGTGAGCTTCACAAGCAACAGAGTTGTGCAAAAATACAATAACGTAAAACAAGCAAAATATAAGAATGGCTAAATCTGAGACTAATAAATATATGTACAATATATAATAGTATATGCATTACTGGATGTGTATACTAAATATGTTTTTCTAAGTGTGTTTGTGTGTGTGTGTGTATATACATATTTTACAAATTAAATAGAGTAAACAATAAAATAAAATATAGAAAAATATACAGAGTTGGTTGAGACATGTGCAAAACAGAGGCATTTATATAGAGTGTGGAGTGCATAATGTTGAAGTTCCAGTAGTGAAGGTGAGGTGTCTATGAAGTGTTCAGCAGTCTGATGACCTGGTGGAAAAAGCTGTCTCTCAGTCTGCTGGTACGGGACCGGATACTGCAGAACCTCCTTCCTGATGGAAGTAGTCTGAACAGTTATATGTAGTATTGTGAAAAAAAATGCATGATTGCTAGAAATTAAAGGAAAAAATGAAAATAAGAGAAGCACCCTGAGGAAGACCAGTTCTACTGTCAGCTGTGTTACTTTAAGCCTAATTTTAAGTACATGAAAATGATTAATGTCCAACATGCATCAGGTTTGTGTGTAACTGAGAGATTATGATTTGTTTTCTCTGCCAAGAAGAATGACAACAGTACAGATGCCAGTATGTGTAGTATTTTAAAGGCAGCATACAACTTCAAGGGTGAACCACTTATAAACTAAATTGTCTTTCTGTCTGCTGCTGTAGAATCCAGACAATAAAAAAGAAAAAATATTTTCATTGCCGTTAACTACACTGTACTGGTATGTCCTGTGCATCTGTATCACTGAGTTCAGAATGAATGAATTAAAACTGAAAAAGAGCTACAGTTGCAATCTGGGTGATGGAAGTATGACTTGACGATGGAAAACTGGGGCAGAATCCTGTATGTCAGTGGCAGGCTCTGAGGGTAAGATGAATATTTTGAGGATGTAGCTATTTGTGTAAAAAAAAAAAAAAAAAAATGAGGATAAGACCACCCACAGAGCATGAGAAAATATAAAGCAAAACTAACCTAAAATATTTCTTATTTTAAGTTAATATTCTTACCAAAGTGTTTTTTTGGCATTGTTCACTCAGTGGGTAATGATCGACTTTTTTGGACTGTATTTTTGGATTTATCGTATTAATAGAAGTAAACATCAGATACAAAAATGTAATTCTGTAAAGATACTAAAAAAAACATATTTAAGGAATTATGAAGTTACCATAGAGAAAAATGAACAACATGACTTTTTTGAATCTTCAGCTAAAGCTTTGTAGTAGTTTAGGGAGGTTAATATAAAACGTAGACATTTTACGCTCCTTGAAAACTGCTGCCTTTTAATTCTCCCTATGTTAAGAATGAACATAATTAATGAGATTTGTATGCTGCAGCAACACTAGAAAGAGTGTAAACATTATTAGATTACAATAATGAACACATGTACAACATCAAGCATTTCTAAGATCTTACTATAGGTTTTACTGTATGTGCAGTCGTGTATTTGAAGAACAAGAAGGACAACAAAGAGGCATTTCATAACTTAAAGTGAGCATTATTTGTATTTTAGTCAACCAGTCAGCCTAGTAATCTCTCTAGTGTGTTCTGGAGAGATTAGATCTCCATTACATGAATGAAACACTTTACCTAGAAGGTCCCTAGGAGGCATCCTGGTCCGATGCTCAAACCACCTTAAATGGCTCCTTTTGATGTGGAGGAGTAGCAGCTCTACCAAACTCTCCACCCTTAGCTGTGCCTAGAAATTCTGTCCATAAATATTATGAACAGAATTGGTGGTAAACGGCAGACCAACAGGCACTGAGAACAAGATTTATTGCTGCTAGTGTTAAAATAAGCTCTAACCACAGTTGCGCAGGAAACAGAAACAATTACAAACAGCTACAGCTAAATAAACTACAGCCAATTATAACACACAGTTTAGCTCGTGCTATGTTCAGGATCTTTGTTGCTTTTTAACACAACATTTTTCAGGGTTTTTCTTATAATGTAAATATGAACCTATAGTTCTGTTGTGGAGATTTCTGCAGATATCATGTTTGCAAGATGCCCATTCCTTGAAGGAGAAGCAACAGTCCTAAATGTTCTAAATTTTTAGATGGCATGCAGCTATTACCATTTCATTATTTTTCTGAAGTCTGCTTTTTTAAGTTTGCTGTACAATAACACATCACAAGTACACACACACACATACGCATGATATTTCTGTCTAATTGTGAAGGTTTATAGCAAGACAGATTTCATTAATTGCCATGTTGACACCCATTTAGAGATGTATATTATTTGTCGTGGCTCTTTGACAGGTCTTTTTACTGTTCAGCTTGTTTTTTTTCTTGGCTCACTTCATTTTACTGACTCTCAACACTTTTGCTGGCTGCCACTTTCAGCCATTATGCAGATTTCCTGTCACCCCAAGATTTAGGAGTGGCCTATCACTCGCCAACACCCTCACTCACAAATGAACAGCTAGATGCCTTTGTTTATTTTTGCCTCATTAGCTAATTAGTCATTCACTCGGTCATTGTCGGTGCACTCACGTCTTGGCTGTCACTTGGTAATTGCTGGAATATGTTAAGACAACATCTAATTTGGACATGGATCACTGGGGAGATGCAGACTGAGACCTTTTCAGCTGTGACTGAAAATGACACTGAAGTAGAGAAGTTTAGAAAATTATCTAATGTCATCCTTTAATGAGAGAAGCTGCTGCTCTAAGGTTTTGGGGACCTCAAAGAAGAGAGACTGTGAGAGATATGCAACCCAGGAATCCTAAAATAAAATATATGAAGTCCACATATTCTCCCACCAATAACTCAAAAGAGCCAATCAGAAGCTTTAAAACAGCTGAATTGGGAAGCCAGTGTTGTTGTTCTGGAGACGAAAGTATACACTTGATGTTCACATCTGTGTTGCGCACACATTTCTACATGTTACTATAGGAAGAACATAGTCAGGATTTTCATTGTATGTTGCATGGCATTTATTCAAATGCTATGGTAGGAGCCCGAAACAGTAATTATATTGGTACTCTGTATAATTTATGTCATTGTGACATAATCCAAAGTCACCAAACATTATTAAAGTTTTTTCATCAGATTTTTACATCTTGGTGTTCACCGAACCTAAAGTTATGGCTCACTTCCATTTGTTTTACCAGAGCCTTGATTGTGTAAATTCCCCCTTGTTCTATATTTATATCAGTTGCTGTCTTTTTCAAAAGCAACACTGCAAAGCATTATAGCACAAAATATTCACATATTCTAAATAATACAGCTGAACTGTGAGATGCAGATTAAAAATTCTAACAAGTATATAATAATGTTCAACACAGGTTTACTTCAGTTTAAGCTTTGACTGTAAAGACTAGTTTGATAACAATAGTGGGTTTTTTTTTTTTTTGTCTGGTTACACTAACAGATACACACTTAGAGCTGTAACCACCAGAGTCACACTTGAACAGAAAAACTGTTTGAAATTGTGAACTCAACAGCTGCATGACATGACAGCTCCATCGATTTGACCCATCCATCATCACTCTGCTTACCCTGCTCACCCTGCCTGCTGTGAAAGGGCCTTAACAGCAACTTGGTTAAAGTCACTGCTTTGACGGCCACTCAAAGTAATTATATTTCAAATTACGACAGCAGCACTGATAAAAAAAAAGAAAAGTATTTTAGCATTGTGGATGTGCTATACCCTCGTGACACCCTGTGCTTGTTTTTGCTTGAGGGACTGTGCTGTAATACTTGTAATTGTTCAGTGTAAACGTCTTGATGAGGCATAATGAGTACGGGAGAGAAAAAAGGGAAACACGGTCAACACAATTAAAGTTCAATGATTTAATGTGCTCATCACATTCACCATAGTGCGACTTAATCAGTATTTATTGCAGGATTTGACACTGCATGAACAATGTTGGTTGTAACTGCAATAACAGCGCTGATTAGATTTAATATGGGTGGAGTAACTGTTTGATTGTTTTACAAAGTTACTGGATTGAGTGAAAAAGAAAAAGGATGTGCACAGCAGAATTTATATTGATCAGTTCCTTGCACCATTGTTCCTATGGTTTCCTTTGCTAGTTTGTTTTCCTCTTTTACCATAGGGCAAATCAGTACAAGTTAAAAAGTGAGTGACTATCTTGCTTCATTTTGGTTATAATTCTCAATTTATTCCCTGCAGTTTGTCATGGTGGAGTGTACCAGAGAAAGCTGTATCGTGATCTGATGGTAAACTACAATCGACTTGAGAGACCAGTCCAAAACGACTCTGCACCCATTGTGGTTGAACTCGGCCTCACTTTGCTACAGATTATTGATGTGGTGAGTCTCTGTGTGTTGTGAAGTGCCGAGAATATCTGAAGACAGTTGAAAGATTACTTTTGGCGATCAACACAGAGGATGAGGGTTCTTTTAAGACAAGTTGTACAGCAGCACACTGCCTGCAACAAACACTCATCTCGCAGCCAGTCGCACATAGAAGCCACTGCTGTTAGTTCAATTTGAGAGGATGATTACTTTTACTGAAAACAAGCTTGAGGTTTATTGCCTACCCTAATAACAGGATTACAAAAAGGTGTTGGTCTTCTAATAAGGGTTCTTATCTCTTATTAGAATCAGAATACTTCATTAATCCCAATTCAAATAATGAAAAATAACAGAATGGGGAAAAAACCAGGGGTGATAGCAACAGGCTGAGTGCAGGTCGGTGCAAATGTGCTAAATATTTATCCCAAAAGATTGATTATGTAAATCTTTTCCAACTTACACTTGAAAATGAAGCAATAGCACTCCTTGATTAAATAAAAAACACTATTTTTCCACGTTTTCTCATCTATTTGTCACTTTCTTTCCATACCTCCCTTGCCCAGCGTTATATGTGTTTTGGGCTTATAATGCTGTCTTACTTTGTGAAACTTGATGCATGTCTTTTAGGCTTTTTTTATATTGAAGGTATTTCATCTTTCTTTATGCATCTTTTGTACTTCTTTAAAACTGTGAAGTTGAACTTCAAAAAATTATTCCCACAGTGTCAAACCCAGTCAAGGGGGGAAAATTAAAGACTGACATGGTGAACATGCTAACCATATCCTAACCAAAGGCAGTATAGAGTGCCTCTCTAGATATTCCTGTAGAAGGTTTTCAAGGTAAAAGTTATCTACAGTGTCAAACACTGATTCCTGTCAGTTTTCAGTTTGTTGTTTTTGAAAACAACAATAAAGATCAAATATTGTAAGATTTTTTAATTTCGTCTTCAGCTATTTTCTCTTTACAGAACTCTGCTCTTCTATGCTATGCTAACTTGCTGCTTATATTTGTCACCAGAAATAGGAGAAATAACCTCTAAAACAGAGGTTAGAAGGTTTCATAATGGTGACTCAGCCTAAGAATATATTATTACTTGACAATTTTTAAAATTGTTTTGTCACCTCAAACACTTATTACCCCAAAGCATCATTATATTAAATTAGAGCTGATTAACAATGCCATCATGTCTTCCTAGCTAGTCAACAAGCTAAGGCATATGGAAAAAATAACTCGAGTGCTCAACAGACAGATTTAGTTATTTTTGACTGCATATTTTGATCCCAGACAACATTTGCCAGCCTGAATACTTAAGTAGCCACCTAACATTAGCTGGTTGCTGGTAGCCACTCATGTAAACACTTCCTGCACAACACAATACAATACCTGTGTTTGTCTTCTTCATTTTATGGATATCATTTGAAGTGGCACCCTGAGAGAAAAGCTTGACTTAAAGCATCCATTCTTATCTTTGTGTCCTACATTTTATACCCACAAACACACATCCATACACACACCATTTAGCTCAAAAGGGCACAATGCTCCCTTTCTCTGACATTCTTCACTCTTTTTAATGTTAAACCCACAGCTCTTAAATTGACACTTCTGTGGTTTGAGTAGATTTTCTGTCACATCTCATATTTTGCTCCTTCAGTGTTTGCTCTGCACTCAATCAAGTGTTTCCTCCTGTTCCCCATCTCATACACCTACTCTTGCACAAAAACACACAAACCTCCTGCCTTCTGGCCCCACCACACAGCCAGGGCACTCAACCAAAAAAGCCAAGCTGACACCCTGTCACATCCCAGAGTCAGCCCTGTGACAAGACATGAGGTTTCCTCATGATAACTACATGGTGGTACAGTAAGTCTCATACACTAGACTCCTATTCTAATTCTATTGTTAATATGAAGTCTCAAACAGCGCACACTAAAAACATTTTAATGCATTTTAGATCTTGAGCTTCCATATGGAGAATCAGAACCAAGCAGCTTCCACATGGAAGAACTCGTCACATAGTTACATGACTACAAATTTCTTTTCTTTTGAAACTATTTTATAGTTATTGTAGT
Source organism: Neolamprologus multifasciatus (assembly GCF_963576455.1). NCBI lineage: Eukaryota > Metazoa > Chordata > Actinopteri > Cichliformes > Cichlidae > Neolamprologus > Neolamprologus multifasciatus. The sequence continues at coordinate 7,466,747 of NC_140444.1, read as the reverse complement.
TTATGTTATGTAAATATGTATAGTGTGCATGTATGTGCATGTATGTGTGTTTGTGTGTTGGTCGTTTATGTATTGTCGTGCTGTTAGATGGCTTGATAAATAATGAATAAGCTGGCAAAACCAGGTGAATTAATGCTTACTGGGCATCTGTAAATAATGTAAACCTCGCTGTGTCTGTGTCTGTGTATATGTATGTGTGTATAATTGCAATGTGTGTGTAATGTGGCCTTTGATTCCTCCATCTGCTCCTGGGTAACTCTCTAACCATGGAAATAGGGCAGGTTGATGCCCACTGGGTCCACTGCCATGAATAATGCCATACACAGACAGACTGATGGACAACTGGTAACCATATAGTATAAAGTGCCACCATGTGTCTCATGCACCCTATTAGGAAACCAGTGAAGTTCATTGCAGATATGTAACAAAGTATATTTAATTGAGGACAACACATATATACCCTTTCATTCTTTTGAGTTTCTCTTTTACCTCTGAGTGAACAACTATGAATGAGAAATAAATATTTGCAATTTTACTTTACCACACATTTACTTGAATACTATAGGTGTTGCGTTCTTAACTGATTAGGGTTTTACATTAAAAAATAAATAAAATTAATTTTAAAAAAACATGTACTATGACATTATTATAAATTTAAATATGAAATCAAATGAATAATGAGCTCTAATCCGGCTATCAACATTAAATTTGCACAATCATCGTATTGCCTCAATGAAGATGATTCAGTGATAAAATATAACAGTCACAATTTTGATGTACCATGGCCAATTCCACTGTTAAAAACTCATCTGCAGGATTTTTGCCAAAAACGCTTCATTGAAGACACATTTCAACTCAACAAGTTTTTGTTATAAAAACATACTTTCACACAATGAGAATTTGCTGTGGTGATAATTTAAAAAAATATTAATATTAGTCATAAATGCTTAAGTAAACCATTTTGGATACTTCTTCTTCAACTGCCAATTCAATAAAATTGAATTGAATTGAATTGAATTGAATTGAATTGAAGTATGCTCATGCTACATTCAAAGTAAGATGGAAGTCTATTTGCTTTGGGATAATAGTATTACTTAACAACTCTTGAGGAAGATTAAAATAGTCAGAAAAATGCTTGTAACAGATGTTTCTTTGCACAAGAGCAGGCACTTCTTCGCTTCTGTTCATGTTTGATTCAATCAACCCTGAGATATAAAGTATCTGCAGAGAGGTGCTCCTCTTTCAGATAAACTGATGCATTGCAGCAGAAGCATGACCGTATCCATTGACCTGTAAATACAAGAACAAATTTTTACTATTCTTTGTCCTGATGAAGCTCTATTATTCAAAGTAACTGATGGGAAATAAAGTCAATGCAAGTACATGAAGCACAATAGAGTTTTCTAAGAAGATATTATTTATTTCAGATTTTAGAATTTGTTGTCTTCCCTGTTTGGTGATTCTCTATCTTTGAAATATTGATCCTTTCATCTGGATTGGAAGAAAAAGAGGTAGGAAGTTATCCTATTGTTCCAAGCTGGGGATATAACTGAATGAATTCCACAGATGAAATCCTGTTTCTGGGGGAAAATGCACATGAAGATTTCAAACAAAGAACTATTTCATATGTGTATTACATTTTTCAGCCTTGAATGCTGTATCGCTTGCAGTGAAATACAGATAAAGAGCTGTTATTAAATGCAAGTGTCCATCAAGCACAGCCTACAAAAACCAATCACAGTAGATTTATGAAAAGATTAGAGTGTTTATAGCGGGTGTCACAGAGCTGATATTGTCCATTGCGGCTCAATGAAATCCCACAAAACACCAAAAAATAGAGCAAAAACACAGCAACCTTCAAGCAAAGCCAGGTCTCCAAAACTGTACATTAGGTTGTACACCAGAGGTGTTTCTTTGTAATGTATACAATAGAAGGCTGTTCCATTTCAACTGTGGAGAAGGAAGCCTGTTTAAAAGAAGCAGAGATTAGAAAGGACAGGTGGAGATAAGATTGTAGTTTGGGGGGAGCTAGGGAGGAATTGAGGAGGCGGGGGGATAGGGGGATGAGGGGGTGTAAACTGTGAGAATCGATTTTCACTACAAAGAGAAGTAAAAGCAGTGCTTTGCTTGGCTTGTCGCTGATGACACAAAGTTAAACCTTTGGAAAACTGTGGTAGTTGATTATACATCCTGATAATCATGACAGAGAATGCTAATGAAATTCGATGTTGTATAGTGTGTGCTGCTACATTTACAATTTAGAATAAGAATAAAACTGGTAACTGTAAAAAAAAAATCTCATTTACTTACATTGTTTTTTTTAATTGAGGTGACCACAATCCTGAGTGTGTGTGTCTATGTATAGTAAGTATAGTAAGTATGTTCAGAATTTCCATTATATACCTATGTGAAAAAAAATCCTCTTTTTAGTGAAAGACTGAAAAAAAACATGTAGAGACAGGGTAGCATATATAATTTTATTTTGTCAAGACCAGTATCCTACACATTATAACTTCCTTTTTTTGCGTATGACTTAGGTTTGCCATGGCTGCACCAGAGTTGTGGAATAACCTTCCGATTGTGATCCGGGCGTCTGATTCCATCCAATCTTTTAAATCACGGTTGAAAACCTATTTGTTTAATCTTGCCTTTCCTGCTTGTTAATGCTCGCACCTGACTTTTAGACATATTCTATTTTTTCTTATACATATTTTTATGGCTTGTGCTTTTATTATGTTTTTATTTTGATATGCATTTTATACTACCCCTGTGTATTAGTGGCATTGACCTGTGAGGATATTTTATACTTTGCTAAGTAGGGATGGGTATCGTTTAGGTTTTATCCGATACCGGTGCCAAACCGGTACTTTTGAAACGGTGCCGGTGCTTAAACGGTGCTAAAGAATGGAAAACACAAAAGTGGTCCAAAAACCTCTCATGTTCAGCTGTTTTTTTGTAAAAAGATAACAATGTTAGCCTTTTCTGCAGCTATGGGGCATATATGGTATCATTCTTGGCTGGAAGCAGTGCTTAAACAATGGAAAAAAAACACAAACTTTGTCCAAAAACCTCTCATGTTTAACTGTTTTCCACTTTTTCTTTGGTCATTTTAGCCTTTTTGGCCAGGGTGAAGGGAGTATCTGCCATCAAACAAGAAGACAGCTGCATGTAGCTATGATGGTGTTTGCTGTTCACCTTACATGCATTAATGTAATAACGTGGTTAGCCTACTCAACGTAAATTACACACGAACAACATTAAGCTACTCACGCAGAGAAGAACGGCTGCTGCTGCCATCATCATCCGTCATCATTTCTGCTACACTGGCAGGGCTAGGGGCCAAGACTCTCCTCTTCGGGTTTTTGGGGGATGTTGCTAATTCCGGGTCCGATAACAGGCAACCCACAAGCAGTAGATGTGCTCGGTGTGAGGTCTCGCAGCAAGCTATCAAATACGGCGCATTTCTCGGCTTTAAAAAAAAACACTATGCGTCGCCAGGTGTTTCATCAGATTTGAGGTGTTACCTTCTTTGACAGTATCACAGTATCACCTTAAAGCACTTGTTGCAGCTGCTGAGTTTGCATCTTTTGCTGTGAAGTACAGCCAGACTTTTGACCGCTTCGCCTTGGACATTTTTAATCTGTAGCTCTGCTCTAAAAGAATGTACGTACCTGGACCCGCCTACTATTCTCGGAAACTTAAAATGATTGGCTAGAATCTAAAGTGTATCATTCCATACCAGTTGGTGGCGGTAATGCACCTTTCAGTTGTTTGCCAACCGCCAATACAAATGTAAGGAAGAAGAAAGTGTATCACAGCTCAGGAAAAAAAGCACCGAAATAAAGCACCGAAATGTGCGCTGCTTTTCGGTCTGGTTACTACCGTTTATGTCAGAACCGGTGCCATCATGGCACCGGATACCGGTACCCATCCCTATTGCTAAGGCATTATAATACTCGTGTTACTTCTCTGTCTCTTATGTTAAGCACTTTGGTATACCGCTGGTTTTTAAATGTGCTCTATAAATAAAGATTGTTGTTGTTGTTGTTGTTTAGTCATAGTTTTTGTTAAAATCTCTTCTCATGAATTCCTATGTAAGTGCATTTTGACAAATGCACTTGTGCCCTGAGCTTTTTCAAGATATTACAGCATGTAGCTGCGTGTGAAAAAGCAAGTGTCCAACCTTATCAGATCAGATATTAGGCAGTTTTGCCATCAGCCCCTTAGTAGAAAGTCTGTGTAATATATGATTGTACTGCATATGAGAATAGGTGAATCACTGCAAGCATTTGCTTGCTCCTTGCAGGCTCTACACAGGTCTAAATCAAATAGAGCACTTCCAGCATCTGGGCAGCATCTGAAGCAGACTAACTCCTGTTAAGCACTGCATGCAAGAAGGTGCAATGTCCTGACCTAATTCTCTTGACACTGTCAATAGTTCATGTGTCCATGTGGAAATGGGTTTATATCACTGGCTGTACCATGTTCTCATTCAGGAACCACGGGGATTCAATATTGTGTATGGTGTCATAGCAGTTTCCCAGGTGGAAAACTCAGACTCAAAATTGGTTGATTACCAATCAGAACCTCACACTAGATAGATAAAAGGGCCATGGGTCAGTACACTCGTGTAAGAACGTTTCCCCCTCTGGCAAGCTTCGCTTTCCTGTGATGTTTCTGCCTTAACCCAGATCAGAGATAGTGCTGAGGCAGAACAAATGTGTTTAGGATTCTTTATATGCAAAATGTGTTTTAATTGATTTATATTGGTAAACACAAAGAAATTATTCTCTTCTTTGTCAGTTGCCTGTTTTATATGGTATATTTACTTTAATTTACTATAGTTCTAGTGTAAATGAGCATCTAAAAATGCTTTGTTAATACATTTATTGTGCCTTTTTATTGAAAATAGAAAATCATGGTTGCCAATATTAAGTGCAGTGGCAGTAGCTTTTCAATTTTGAGTTAGATTTTGGAGGGCCAAGTGATAATATAATTTTCAACACGTCCTGTGCTTGCCCTGGGGTGTCTCTCTGTTAGGATATGCCTGAAACACTTCACCTAGTAGGTGCCCAGTAGGCATCCTAGTCAGATCCCTGAACCACTTTAGCTGGATCCTTTGGATGCTGAGAAGTAGCTGCTCTACTATGACCCCTTTCTGGCTGAGCTCCTCAACCAATCTCATAGGCTGAGCCCAGAGGAAACTCGTGGCCATAGGTGAGAGTAGGAACATAGATTGCCTGGTAACCTGGCAGCTTTCCTTTTACGCTCAAGTCACTCCTCACAACAAACAGATCTGTACAGCAGCCACGTCAGTGCTGACACTACAACAATCTCTCAATCCCACTCTCTGCTTGGGGTAACAACTCATCCTTCTAGATGCATTGCCCTTTTCTGCCTGAGAACCATGGCCTCAGACTTGTTTTTGTTATATTTTAATCCTGCAGAGAGGAGATCCTGAGGCCACCAAACCAGAAACCTTGCTCTACTTGCCTGCAACTAGAAAGTCTGTACACAAAAGTTGTGAACAGGATCAGTGACAAAGGACAGTTTTACTCAAATAAAGGACTTAAAATACCCTCAAACATCCTCCGAAATTATTGTGAAGAATATGTCAACGCCTCTCTAAAACAATTTAACAGAAACATTATCAAAGTACTATTTACTGTTTGACTACCATTTTTAGATTATACTATTAGGCAAGCAATATTCAACAGAGGGGATATATGTGACAGTGATCCATTTCTAGTATTTCAAATCTATTTAGCAGTAAAATATAGAATCAAAGTTTACGAGCTACTGTATACATCTTAAAGAAGGGTTTTCCTAACATCTCAATGAAAATCAAGAATCATTCCAAGCAAATATTTCAGTGTACACGTGGTCTCCCAACTAATGTTTAAAGATAGTCTTAAAAACATCTGAAGGTGACCTGTAAGCTCATATCTAACCATATTTCACCACTTGGACTGTTTCACAAAATAAGAAATCCTGAACATCCAGAGGGAGAAAAAGTAACAGCGTGAAAGAGTCTGATAAGACAGAACACTGTTCAGAAGCTTAGTTCTGACAAACAGAGAAAAATGGAGAGTACAGCAAATTGATTTCATGATTTTATCTCAGTAACTTTAAAGGAAAAGTTTTGAAAGGGTTGAAATAACTGTATTATTCCAGCTTCAGAAGAAGATAGAAGATAGATAGTAGAAGATAATGTGATAAGTCACTTCAATGAATCCATGAATGTTAAAAAGGGGCTATTCAATGAAAAAACACAGTACGAGATCATCCAGTTACCCACAAGCAGCTTGCAAGTGTTTCAGATGCAAGGCAGTGATAAACATGAACCCAATGTATCAGTAATAACACAAGGAGCAAAATGTGCTGCTGTCATGTAGGATTTCACAAAACAGACTCTAGTTCATTCACATCTCAGTTTTTCCCCACTGCATTGTTCCTGTCTCTCTTTATCCAATACTACTACTACTATTTCTTCTATGACTTGCTTTGTTGAAGCATCTCTGAAATCAGTTTTCTCTGAATATTCTTTGCATTTATTGCTCTCACTCTCATCTCACTACTTCTAGATCTAGAATCATAAAAGAACCAACAGCCATCCTCTCTGTTTTTCTCCATCTGAACATTTGACCATGAGTTGGACTTTAGGAGCTTCTGTGTATTTATACTTTCACAAAAAAATACTAAGAGGAGGTCTAAGGGTGATAGAGCTTGTGGCCCCGAGACTGTGGAACTCTCTCCCCCAAACATTATGAACTGTGGACTCAGTAGCTGTTTTTAAAAAACAACTCAAAACTTACCTTTTTAAAACTGCTTTTGGTTAATTTTTTGCCTGTTTTATTTTCTCTTTTTAAATCTTTTTATGACTTGTAATCTTATGTGCAGCACTTTGTGATTCTGTCTTGAAAGGTGCTATATAAATAAAAGATTATTTATTTACAATATGGATAGAAATGGCTGTATGCTCATCTCTTTCTTGAAAAGCACTCACCCTGTCTATTGTCAATGGAAATTGTTGCTTGACCCTGTTTCTTTATTATTTTTGCTTCTGTTTAAAATATTGATATATGTTACTTCTTTGACGTGGCATTGGAAAAACCTTGTAAATAAGAGAATGCTGAAAGAGTGCATCATTGTCATTCAGTTAGCCGGCAGCTCAGACTCGTATGAGATGCTGTTTGACGTCATTGCCGATCTGTCTCATTATTGTGCCTTATGTTTACCAGAAGTGAATAATTTCTTTCTTTCTTTTTTTTTACTCTTGCCCTGTAGAATATTGTCATTTACTATCTGCCTGCACCCATGTCAACTCACTGCTGATTATTCTCTCCGTCTTCTTTTGTTCCCCTCCAGGATGAAAAGAACCAAGTGTTGATAACAAATGCCTGGCTGCAGCTGGTACGTCTCACTTTTAAGTCCTTTTTTTGTGTGATCGCTGCACAATAATTGTTGTTTAGTATATTTTTGGAAGCCATATGTGGGCTGTGTCATTTATATTTTCAATAAGTGTACACATCTGACTGCTCTTGAAGGCATAGCACAAGCTACAACCAATAACCTTTTGTTTTTAACAAAAACAATTTCTGGGAACAAACAACAAACAGCACGATGCAGTTTTATGGCAGACATCTTTAACTGCCAAGTATAAAGGAAAAATTATGTTAGGATGGATCACAAAGGATAATATGATATTATATAATATTTAATAATAGCATGGTATAAGAAGGCTATTTATTGTCAGCATTATAGCAGGGGAAGGTGATAGAAATATATTTTCAAAGATATTCTTTCAGGACTCAAGATTTAAAACACTGGGTTACTTTCTTTTGCCATTTAAGCTTTTCTATTTTACCTTTGTTTTACTCTTAAAAATGATATCTGATTTGACATTCTCAACATTTAAAATACAAATTTTAAATCTTGGTTCCTATTTCAGAACATGAACAAACATAATGTTTTCAGGCAACTCATATTAAAATAACACTTATAATATGTCTTAATTATAGTCATGGCTTGGCTACATCCAGGTCATTGTGCTATGGAGGTGAGGCTAAAGCCACAGAAAAATCAACATCCTCCTCAACTAATACAGTCACACACTGAAATACAAAAATAGTGCCGTTCCTACAGACAGGTGACAAAGAAGGACATTACTTTTTAAGTTTTTAGGCCACTACATGCCAGTCTCTGGGATATTTCTGGACTTATCAGCATTCCCAAAGATATTCTCCCACTTTATATTTTGATAATTGTCTTGGCAGCATCTGTCTAACACATCAATCCAAAATCTCCCATAGGTGCTCAGCTGGGTTGAGTTCTAGTGACTGTGAAGTGACTCACATCCATTTCATACACATCAAACCACTGAACCATAAACCCCTAGTGTCTTGTGGATAGGTTCATTGTCAGCTTGTCCAGGATCACTGCTGTCAGCACAGAAATATGTCATCATAAATTTGACCACTCAGAACAACTTTGTATTGATCTGTATTTACCGTGTTCCCTAAGGAGGTAAGTGGACCAATCCACGCTAACTAAATACTGCCCAAAGCATAACTGCTACACAATATCTTCATTGTAGAGAGTCAACGGTTCAGATTTTTACTTTGTTGTGGTGTAGAGGTATTTAATACAAAATATGTAGATTCCTGCTAAAAGTCCATCTGTGAGACTCACCTTTACTGGAAATAACTTGCACTAAGTTGAAGTAATTGTTTCCTGTATGACTTCATTAGTCTCTCATGTCATTGTGGGACACATTTGATATTGTTGATATATTCCATCTTTTTTAGTTAATTGAGGTTTGCAGATATTTGTTAATGCAGAACCCTCCATGGTGGCTGTTAGTCAGGAGGTAGGACAGGTCATATACTAAAAAGAAGGTTGGTAGGTTTGATCCCTGGTTGCACCAGTCTGCTAGAGTATCCTTGAATGAGTTACTGAACGCTGAGTTGCTCTTGATGAGTTCATCGGAATATGAATGTAAGACAGAAAACACTAAGATGTAGAAAATAATGCTTGTATGAATGTGCGTTTGAATGAGACATGCTGTATAAAGAGCTTTGAGTGTTCAAACAGGCTAGAAAGGTACTACATAAGAACAACTCCACTTATCTATCCTAAGCACTGCCACATTTCAGGTTGTTGTCTGGACTTTGACTGAGCCATTGCTCATTGTGGATTTCATGACTGCAAGTTGTCCAAGTCCTTTGGTTTCAAAACAAGTCCAAATCAGTATCCCTCCACTACTGTGCTTGACAGCTGGCATGAGGTGTTTGTACTGTATGTTGTGTTTGTTTTTTTTGCCAAATGTGGATTAGGAACTTTATGGTCTTGGCAAACATTCCAAACAAGACATGCTTTCTACAAGTCCTTAACATTTAATATGTTAACTGAGGCCGGTAGCATCTGAGATGCAGCTCTTAGGTTTTTTTGCAATTTCTCTGAGCATTTCTTGGTCTGACCTTGCGGTAAATTTACAGGCACATCCATTCCTGGGGAGGCTGCATGTGTTAGAATATGCCTGAATGCTCTAAACCAGCAAACTGCTAAAACTGTTCAAATCTATTTGATAAGTAGCACCTGTCTTTTAATTCCTATGTAAGCAGTAAGGGTGTGCTTTGTTTTCACATTACTCTATGCAGTCCAGTCAAAACGTTACATGACTGTATGTGTGAAGGGAAACATGGATTAGACTGTTGACTTAGGTTGCAAGTTGCAGCAAATGCCACACTATCTGTGGTAATTTTGTTTGCATATACTTCCAAGCACTACCTTCATAATTTCTTTAAAAACTTTGCATTGCTTCAACACAGTCCACCAAAACCTGTGTGTGGTTGTTATGCTGTTGTCAGACAAATTCCGATCTCGTATCCACTTAAGTAGAATTTCTATATCAGAATAGAAACTGGCAAAGAAGTAAATAGCATAAAAAATATGCATTGCAGCGTTTAGTAGCTCCAGGAAAAGTGTTACATCAAACCAGCCAGCCAGGTAGGTACAACAGTCTCATTATAACAACAGCCACACTCAGAAGATCCCATTAAGTATGTCACAGCCGTCACGTTGAGTTGGCTGCTGACTACCTTACAAGTTGAATAAATCAATTATTCAGGAAGCCTCCTCTTTAATACCGGCATCTACTATGGTTCAATGGCTTAAGGGGGCTTTGCAGACATTGCAATTTTTGAGAGAGACCTAAGATGTGCATTAACCAGCTCATACAAAGTCAGCCAGACAGTCAAAGAAAGGACAAGTTTGAGATTACAGGTTTATCAGTCAATGATTGTTCTACATCCAGATGTGACTGAAATACTCAGCACTGAAAATAAAAAAAACAAATAAACAAATAAAAATAGTGTATCTGAAATTGTGTTACTGTTAACAATCCATTGATTATGAAACCAACATTTTGTAGAATATTTATATAGTAATAAGGCCATTGCAGTACAAATAAAACCAATTCACCCTTGCAAATAACAAAAATCAGATTAGTGCTACATTTTCAATTACCTCTGTTACCTCTTTGGATTTGCAGTTGACTCACATGTGTCATATATGAATTTGGGGAAAAAAATCAGCCTTTCATACTCTCAAATTAGTGATGCTGTCTTGAATTTATGTTATGCAACTCCATACCTATTCTTAGACAGCTGTTACCTTACATAGCCTTCAGTCCTCCTCATCTGTTCCTGACAGACTACAAAGTTAGTGAGCTGTGATTAGTTCTGTTGGCTGTTAGTTGTGTGTTTCCAGCCAATGAACATGAAAAGAAGCACCAAACCGCCAAGGCCCACAGATGACAAGTGTAGTGATTAAGTCATTAGCTGCGTGAGTGCAGACATATGCAGCAGGCCCATTTGAGATGGATGGAATATCTTTGAAATCATTTTCTATTGTATATTTAACTGACAGATGGTGTGGAAACATGCTGACAGTCACAAGGACTAAACCTTTTAAATGGAAGAAAGAAAAAAAAAAAAACTATAAAAATACATGCATGCACATATACATACACACAAACAGATGATCCCAAATATACTGTGGCTACTTTAGCTCTAGGAATTTTTGTTGGTACATGAGGAATTTGCCCTGTGCTTTCAGCAATTGAATGTCTCCACCATATATTTATATACACACCATATAGCTCTCATGCAGCAAAAACACATCCAACTATTGGAGCATGGAAAATCTATGTCTTGTAGTGTCTGTCACTCGGATGTTAGCAGCAGATTCTTTGATTGCTGCAAGTAGTGGGACAAGACCTCAATGGACTGGGTGTGACCCACTAATTTATGGATTTTATTAAGTCTGAATACACTTGGTCAAACCACTCCTAAGCCGTTTTTGTAATATGGCAAAGCACTTTATCCTGTAACCACCTTTGCCGTGAGTAAATGTGCTTGCCATGTAATGTTTGCGTGAATGGTCTGTCCACATGAATACCCTGACAACTAGATTTCCAAACAGTGAATTGTATTGTAAAGACATGCTCAATATTGTGGTTAATCTGGGTAACACGTGCGCTTGCACACAGATTTAGAAAAAAGCATAATACTAGCATACTTTTAGATGCCAGGATGAATGCCAGTATTTATACCACTGTGGATCATATATCATCATGCTGTGCATTATAAGTAATGAAAATAAGCACAGAAGCAACACATATTACACTCACTCTGTGTTTTTAAACCCTGTGCTGTGTTCAGTTAGCTGAATACTGGCCTAGGCTCAAATGGGACTGCACATGGTTAGTGCCAACAACTGCTGGCCTGGCAACGTTTCTGTGCCAAGCTTCATTATCAGAGTTAGAGACAAAGTAGAAGAGCCAACAGCTGTATTAGTCTGTGTGAAGAGGAAATATTTGACTTCTAATGGGTTGAAGCTGTCCTCTTGTTAAGGACTTAAAAAGCTTCTTATCTGCAAACAGAGGAATATCTAATACAGCAACACTTTACTAGAAGTACCACCAAATCTTGTGGTAGTTTTACAGTGATTTGACAAAGAAAAAAAATCCATAGCAAACATTTTGAATATTATGTTCACATTGTTTGAGTGGAAAGTAGAATCCTGTACACCCTCATCCTCTAGGATCTGCTATAGAAAATCTAACTACAATAACTATTCTTGGTTAATCACAAAACTTTTCAGATCAGTTGAGATGAGGATTCAAATACCATGTGAAACATAAATTAATATCAATGCACATAAAACAGATGGAAATTTCAGCTTATCAGTGGATTTCTTCCTACTGCAGTTTCTGATACTTTTGGTCATTCAAAGGTAAAGCAATAATATGCATGGATATAGTTTCAGTAAAAAATGCTATGAAATACCAGTGATGTGATATATATGCCACTGTACCACAAATATATAGGGTGGGAAAAAGTTTCCTTCACATGTCACTTTTGTTGACCCTCCACTTTTGCATTGCCTTATATGATTTTTTCTAATTTGACACTTTGTTTTCAGCATTGGACAGACATTTACCTCTCATGGAACCCAGACAGCTACCCTGGGGTTCAGAATCTTCGTTTCCCTTCAAATCTAGTGTGGGTCCCAGATATTCTTCTCTACAACAGGTATGTTACATTCTCATCTTTTCGAGTGGTCTTATCAGGCTAGTGATTGGGTCACTTCATTGCTTTCCAGTAACTTTTGTTCAATTATTTTACTGATTAGAACCATGCTCATCTAGCAGATCCAACTATAAGTTAACATATAGATCTTCTAATACCATTAGAAGAACATGCTCAAATGGCTTTTAAATATTTCAACCGGAAACAGAAAAAAATCTTCTTTAAAAACAAAAAAAACAAACAAAGAACTATTCTGACTTTTGACAACTTAAAACTGAATACAATTTGATATATCCTTTTTCATTATCAGTCATAAAGGACTGAGAAAAGGAAATTGTGTTTTTGGAGCTTGCAGAAGCCAAAACTTAAAAGCCATCTTCTGGCTAAAATGTCAATCTTCTGGCTAAAAAACACAATTTTGAAATGACAGCAAATCAATAATCATGACTAGAATTTGTTAGTCCACTTTTGGTAATCAGCAATTTATTTTACCATGTTAAAATACTTATTCATCAATTATTTGGCTAAAACAGTAATATAAAAAGCTATCGTGGCTCAAGAGTTGGGAGTTCGCCTTGTAATCGGAAGGTTGCCGGTTCGAGCCCCGGCTTGGACGGTCTCGGTCGTTGTGTCCTTGGGCAAGACACTTCACCCGTTGCCTACTGGTGGTGGTGCCAGTGTCCGGCAGCCTCGCCTCTGTCAGTGCGCCCCAGGGTGGCTGTGGCTACAATGTAGCTGCCATCACCAGTGTGTGAATGTGTGGATGACTGGATATGTAAAGCGCTTTGGGGTCCTTAAGGACTAGAAAAGAGCTATATAAATACAGGCCATTTACCATAAAAAGCTTACAAACTATTTCAGACCAAATTAAGTAAAACATTTCATAATGTCTTTTCAAACGTAGTTTCTCAGGCAATAGTTGCTAAATTTACCCATTATGTAAGTTGCAGTCCATGGACATGACAACTTACACAGTTCTTGGTATTTCACCATATTGTATTTAAAATTGTTCACATGGTAAAGTGTAGTGAATTAGAGTGGGTATTTAATAAAGTGTACTGACTTTAAGCAAATGATAAGGACAGGCAACCCACATTACAAAACCTCCACTTTGCTGTTAATTACATCATACTGCCCACTAGAATAATCAACACTGTTTCCTCAACTCGATTTTTACCATTTAATTTTTCATTAGATTTCATTATATATTTGGGTTTTTATATTTTCTCTCTTTCGCCATTCTTCTTTTATGTAGAAAAAAATGCTTTCTTTTGTGAATGGACACAAACACTACACTACATTGCCATGTATCTGTGTATCCAAAAACACAGCAGAATGAAAGACTCTATAGATGAAATATCACTCTGGTTACAGTATCATTTAATTAAATGATCGAGCCAATTCCCTCTTAGGGGAATAAACCATAACTCCTTTTAGGCTTTGCATCTGTTTCCAGTAACAGCATAGGACTCTGACTACTGAAAACACTGTGCCAAGTGGGTAAAATTGCCAGTGCTTTGGCTAGTTTGAAAACTAATAACGCTTCAGGCTTCAGAAGAATAGAGAGAATTTAATCTATATTCTGTACTACCTTTATTTATTTGCAGAATTCTTCTCTTCTCTTAATTCCATGTTTTAGGCCCTGTCACCGTGGTTGTAGAGGAGGTTCAATTCAATAATGAACCACAGGCTCTTGGAAACATCCATCTGAACAAGCTCATTTCTTCCTTTATCAAAGAATTGGGCTTTAATAGCACAAAGGGGAAATAATCTGTCTCTTGAACACGGGCTCACTGGCTTCTCTGATACAGAGGTCAATAGAACAGAACCTCTTTTCTTTCAGCATATTTGGCTGGACATGAGGCTCCTGTGCTCATTGTTCTGCTTGGCTAGATTGAGGAAAGACAAAGCGCTTGGGCTGCTTTCACAATGTCGTCTAGATCTGGTCAGATTTAAGAAGAATTCAAGCACCTCCCATTACTGCCAGTGAGTGTCTTGATCATTTTCCAGAGTCCTTTGCATTTTGACCTTTTCTGTGGCATCAGTGTTGTCCTCAAACATAACCTGATTGTAGACTTTTATAACATATACTGACAGCTGCCTACACAGTAAACAAATAACACAGAACATTTACCCTTTTGCAAAACAGCTGTGACATAATAAAAATCAACAGCAACAGCAACACCCGGTGTGCCTCTGTGGGGCACATCAATCATGATTTTGTCTACGAGCATTTGCTGAGAAAAATTGATAAATAAATAAAGTCAATAAAAAGTGAAATAATATTGACTTCAGAGAAGGATTTGGTAGGTGTCTTGAAACACTTACAATTCCTTTGGAAATTGCAGTAAAATGTTTTAGGAGTTGCAACAGCATAGACAATTTTAGGAAGGTTTTTTTTAAAAATTATTTATTTTATTGGCCATAGTAAGTAATTGTTACAGTTTAAACTGCAAAGCGGAAGACAGTTCTAGTTCTTACTTAAGGATGTCCACTTGCTAAACATTAATCACAGAAATGTGCAAGGCAAGGCCACTTGAGGAAACGCTGAAGTGGTATTTATATAGTGCTCCAGTTTATGTGACTAAAACAGACAGCTATGTAATTGTGGATCATTATTAACCTGTCAAAACAGATGATATTAAACAGGGCATCAGCGCTTCACTTAACTCCTTGCAACAATACACTGCTTCTTGCTTACAAAGAAGTAGACTTGCGATGGGAAAAAGACAACAGGACACAAGATAGAGGTAGATTTGACTCCTGATGTTTCTGTTTCAGCTTCTTTAAGTTGATTAAATATTCTTTCATAAGGGAGAGATAGTGACAGATTTACAGCTTACCTATGACTGAGTGAGAGAGAGAATGAGTGAGAAAGAGGGATGGAAGCAAGAGCTCTGGGTGTCTACAAGGGATGATACAGAACATTAAGCGGCTTACAGTAGGGATAACTGATAATGATCAATATGCTCCTGACAGAGACCGAGATTGTAACTGACATTCTTCATGGATAAATCTGGAGTAAAATCATTTACTCTTATTTTTATGAATCAAGAAAACAAGCATGAGAGGAGATTAAAATTATGAGAAGATGTAGTTTTACAAATCCCTGATGGGAAACTAGGTCAGTGCAGTGGCAAGGCTTTAGCACACGCATTTTTTTTTAAATTCAAAGTGACAGGACCACCCTCATTCCACCCCCACCAAATCTCGACATTAAACCTCTATCCCCCATGTCAGAGAGATTTACCACTTCACTGCTAAGGGTTAGTAGGTAATGGGCATTGCAGGTTTTGGTTGCATAGGGAACAATCTAATGTATTTACCAACTTGTCAGATGTCAATTATTGGTGTCCTTCACTCCCAGAAGGAATCACATCAAATAATCTTTTCAAAATTAAGATACTTTTAAGTCAGGATCTGCCCACTTTGTGTCACAAATGTTTACTGTCTTTACTACTATGCCCCTTAAACACAACATGAAAGCCATGGGAATCAGGACTGTTGGGCCAGCTGACAATAAGCTACAATGGTATACATTGGAGCCAGCTGAGGTGGTTCGGGCATCTGACAAGGATGCCTCCTGGGCGCCTCCTGGGTGAGGTGTTCCAGGCATGTCCCACCGGGAGGAGGCCCCGGGGGAGACCCAGGACACGCTGGAAAGATTATATCTCTCGGCTGGCCTGGTGTTCTCCCGGATAAGCTGGAGGAGGTGGCTGGGGAGAGGGAGGTCTGGGCCTCTCTGCTTAGGCTGCTGTCCCCGCGACCCGGCCTCGGATAAAGCGGATGAAGATGGATGGATGGATGGTATACATATACCTTAAGTCAATCTTCAGACTATTCAGCCCTTTGTGCAAAAAATAAATTCTTATATATTTATTTTATCACAGACAGCATGATGATGATGGCAGCGTAAAGTGCGCTCCTTCCCAAGTGGTGGACTCTAATGCAAGTGCACATTTCTAGTAGATTATATTCTGGATTGTGGATATTCAGAAATGCTACAAGTTCCAAGTCTTTAGCCATGATTGACACTTCACTTGACCTTTCTTTCATCTGACCCTGGTCAGAGTAAAGCGTGGATCAAGCATCTTTGCTTTGGTCCCATCAGCCTCACATCAGCCCCTAAGATTTACAAAGTCTAAGCCCAGGTCAATCACGCTCATGTTCAACCCTCAAGGTAAGTCTGGGACTATGAAGTCTGACTGGCAATGTAGAATGTCTCCTCTCTGGCGGGGAAGATGCAGCAGACAGGATAGGAAGTGAAAAGATACCAATGATCATATTCCTTCTACTGGTGCAGAGGTGTTTAGTTGGACTTTTATCTGAGAGAACAAAAAGGGTAAACCCTATGCAGCTGCACTTCTCAAAAAGGGTGATTATTTTTTTATGCCTATGAAGCAAAAACCAGTTCAAAGAATTTCATCTTATTGGAGTCTCTGAGTGGGACATTAAGGATTCCTGGCTCAGGACTTGTATCAGATACTGTTTGATCATAAGGTAGTTCATACAACAACACCTTAGGACAAAGATCAGTGGATTGACTTTGATATTATTTCAGAGAATGTGCATTTTAATGTGCCACTTTCTGTATCCTGGATAGTCTTTTTCTGTTTCTTTTTTCTAAAGAAAGTTACTTTGACTTAGTCAAGAATTTTTGAACACTAGGTCCAGAAAGTAGGGACAGTTGTAATTTTGTATTTGTTTGTGTCAGCACATAAACAAATCAACAATCTCCTCACATGAATAAAAGATAAATACAATGACAATTCCTCTCTGTCAAAGACATGGATTTGAATATTTCATAATTTATAGATATCTGGAAAGCTTGAATACAAAAAGACTAAGCTTTCTACTTTTCTCATGTAAATAGTATAGACCATTTATCTGTAAAGAAGCATTACTTTTTTATATTATAGGTAGTTATCTAAAAGATAAACTGCTGACACACACTATAACTGTGTTTGACAAGAATGATATGTCAGTCCAGACCGTGTCATTGCATTTCTCCACTGACTATTGAAACCAGACTTCATATTCTCAGCTTCAGTTTTCAGTTTTCAGTTTTATTTGTCATATGCAAGTTAGCACGGGGTCAACATTGCAATGAAATGTGTTTGACGAGCAGCAGTCACTCAGCAGCATGATACAGTAGGAGAAAATATAATAAAATAAAATAAAATATAATAAAATAAAATAAAATATAAAAATATAAAAATAGTAAGGAGCTAAATATTAGAGAGACATGGTAAAAGAGAGAGTTTTCTGTACTGCTATATGAGAAACATATTTAAAGTTACAGTACAGTAATGACCAATTTAATTTAAGCAATACTTTACTTCCATTTATGATTTATCCATTTTATTTTTCACTTGTAATACTGGGATATTACACTTTTGGAATTATTTATTGCTATAAAGTAAAGTTTTTGAAGAATCCCATTAAGAAAAAACTCAATAAAAAGTCAATTGGAATTTAAGACATATTGTAGTTTCCATGTGATCTTTTATTAATATGTGATCTAATTAAATGCGGTTAAAGTTATACATCAAGGAGCCTGGGTCTGTGTGTGCTGTACATTATTCAAGTCACTGTCTTTCATATTAAACATTTATATTGGGGTTTTGAGAGGGGGTTTAGTAAATGAAAAATGAAATGTTTTTATTTCAATTTTTAATGCTTTAATTTGTCCATGTGAGGTAGATGTATTCCGGATACCATTACAATGCTAAATGCTAAGATCATTTATTCTAGGCAATGGATGAGAGCTACTCTGAAATATTCTCACAGTCTCTGTCTTCCACCCTTTAAGTGAAATAAAGGATTAGATATAAATTATGGATGTAGCATTATAAATCTGCATCCATTAAAGCTTTGTCCTGTTACACGTCTTCTGGATTCAGTCCCAAAAACTTTACTAAAATCTATGCTCCACCTACAAAGCAAAAAGCTTGTAAGAAGAATTTAAATGTTGATTAAATGTTCCTCACCCTCCAGTTGCATGTAGTCTCATGCTACAAGCAGTAAATATTTACTAATGGAAAATAACAGTGCGGTTTGAACTGTTGTCTGAGTTGCATTAACATTCATTCATCCTTTAAAATGAGATATATTGAGTTGCCAGTGTACCTCATTCAGTTTTCCTTTTTAAGAGGTCACAGCATACTGAAAATGTGAATTAAATATTATACTTGTTATGAATACATGGATAAATAGGTATAATTGTATGCCATTTACCGGTTCATTACTTTTTCAAGGAGGCTGTTTTCTGTCCATATGCTTTGGTAGTTTTTCCCCTTCTTTTCCATCTCATTATCCAGCATAAACAAAACTCAAAAGTGTTTACAACCGTGATAGGGTATACTTATGCACAGGAGGCTTTGAGCTAAATGATAAAATTATATGCTAATTACTCATGATGACCGTGCTAACATACTCAGATGCTTGGCAATTTAGTTTAGTTCTTTCCATTTGATGACCTCATTGACAAGTATATTTCAATCAAGATGTGTTTTAATGAGTCCACAGATTTTTTCAAGCTAATCCCTACTTCATCCATCCATTCGCTTCCGCTTATCCTTTCCAGGGTCGCTGGAGCCTATCCCAGCTGTCATAGGGCGAGAGGCGGGTTATACCCTGGACTGGTCGCCAGTCTAACACATAGAGACACAGACAACCATTCCCACTCACATTCACTCACAGATTCACACCTATGGGTAATTTAGATTGACCAATTAACCTATCCCCACTAACTGCATGTTTTTGGACTGTGGGAGGAAGCCGGAGTACCCGGAGAGAACCCACGCAAACACGGGGAGAACATGCAAACTCGACACAGAAAGACCCCGGCCTGATGGTGGAATTGAACTCAGGACCTTCTTGCTGTGCGGCAACAGTGCTAAACACCGTGCCACTGTGCCTACTTCAGTAGGTCTGAATTATAACAGAACCAGAAATTACTTGGTCCTAAACCAAAGTACACAATTTCAGACATTTCAGTTTCAGTCTAGAATTTATTAAAAGCTACACTTATTTATATTTTTCACATGCTTACTTTTACAACAATGAATAGAGGTAACTGTTGCTCGCACAGTGAAATTGGCTTCAAAGAACATGCTTCACCAAAAAGTCATAGTGATTGCTTTGATTACTGACAGTTGCCTGTGATTTTGCATGTTTGACCTCAAATACTTGGTAACTACTAGCTGAGGGACAGTAAAACTTGATTTTTACTACAACTGAGAGATTAGCTGCACAGGTCTGTCACTTCCATGGTTATTCCACTGGTCATTGACCAGTCTCTGCACCTGCAGCTGTTTTCCTAGTGACACCCTCCATCAACCTCCATCATCCACTTGCAACCTGCCAGTTCCCAGATGGGTCCTGACCAGTCTGTAGAGCTGTATGACTGGGGCATTATTAATTTTATCCCACATTGCAACCATAATTGTTAGACACCTAGAATGAATGAAGTTAATGTCAGACACTAATCTCAACATAATATGAGTCAGTGGTAGCTCACTATCTAACAGTGGCATGGTTTAATTTGACTGTTAGATGTTAATTAGTTGTTGGTATATTAAACTGTCAGTGTAGAAGACTTTATTATTAGCATGTGTGTTGTCAGAAGCTCAATAGATACATTTTCAGCATGACACAATCAAATCAGCCTAACAAAGCAAAAGTATTCTTCAACTGACTTCTCGGATACTCTTCTGGTTATTTTTACTTTCTGAAAGAAACATTAATCAGTTTTTGTGTTCCAGAGATTTTGAGCATGCAAAATAGATAATCTCTGGTGTGCTTGAAGGACGTCTTGGTAACAGACGACCGTGTTTATTTAACATGATGAGCAAAATTAAACACTCTCTGTCTGGATCTTCACTAATCCCCCTTGTCTCTGCCTGTCACCTTCATTTACCACTTGATGTTTTTTTGTCTATCTTTACTTTTGTAGTTGACTCTGACTCAGCTTAATAACTTCTATTCTCTTCTTTCTGTGTGTTTTTCTCTTCCATTTAATTGTTATGATCAATTGCCCCATTTAACTCTTTAACATTTAACTTGTCTCCATATAGTGCTGATGAGAGGTTTGATGCCACGTTCCATACAAATGTGCTGGTCAATGCTTCAGGAGCCTGTCAGTACATTCCACCAGGTGAGACATCCCAGATATTTCTATATTCTTACACAACCGTTCCACACTACTCCCAACACGCTAAATCCAAATTGTCATCATCTTAGGGACATCATTATCTCAACATCATCATTACTGTTATCACTGCCATCAACACCCTTCTCATTCTCACCTCACTGTTCTGGTGAACAATCTCTTTTCAGATTCCCAAGACAATGTCATTTTACAATCACTGAACATTAGAGACTGTTTCCACTTCCTCCACATACCAAAGTTGTTCCACTTGATATAGATCTAGTGACTCAGGGGGACAGTGAAGATCACTGAACTCACTTTCTTGTTCACAAAAACAGAATCGGATTGCTGTCTTGCATTGTTTTACTGCAACAGCTATTGGAAGATGGTAAATTATGGGTATAAGAAATATGATTCATATGGTCAGCAAAAATATTCAGACTATAGCATGCAGACATACAAGTTCAAGTTTGCAGAGAAAACTGCTATACCACTAC
Source organism: Neolamprologus multifasciatus (assembly GCF_963576455.1). Lineage (NCBI taxonomy): Eukaryota > Metazoa > Chordata > Actinopteri > Cichliformes > Cichlidae > Neolamprologus > Neolamprologus multifasciatus. The sequence continues at coordinate 7,445,505 of NC_140444.1, read as the reverse complement.
AACCAACTTGGATTATTAACACAACTAGCTCTAGCCTCAGCATTGTCTTCTTGGCTGACAGGAGAAGAGCGCGTCATGGTCTTCCACTTATTATGCTTTCTAAAGGGCTTAGCATCATCTTTCTGTCAGCTTTAACTAGTGTCACCATTCTCTTTTAGTCTTTTACATGCACTTTTCTGTTTGCAGAACTGCTGCTCACTGAGCAATTTTTGTAAACTCTGGAGATTGTTCTGGTGAAAATCTCAGGAGATCAGCAATTTCAGACTCACTCAAACTAGCCTGCCTGGCATCAGCAAAGATGCCATGGCCACTGAACTCAAATACTCCAACCCCCGACCCCCCACCTAATGTTTGATATAACACTAACTAAAGCTCTTGATCTGTTTCTAGATCAGTATTTTTTGAATCGCAAAGCTGATGTTTATTTGTATTCTAAAAGGATATCAGTGCCTATAATAAATGGCTTGGAATATACTAGATTTTAGTATCAGAGAAGCATTTATTTAAAGTATGTTTAAGCAAAAATTGTAATGTAGAAGTAACTTTTTATTATTTTAAAAATAAATATTTACATTAAAAAAAACGGATTGGTTTCTAAAAGTAATTTATCTGCAGGTATCTTGAAGAGTACTTGCTACATCGACGTTCGGTGGTTCCCGTTTGATATTCAGAAGTGTGACCTGAAATTTGGTTCCTGGACCCACAATGGTTGGTTGCTGGATCTCCAGATGATGGAAGTCGATGTCTCTACATATATACCCAATGGGGAGTGGGACCTTGTTGGTAAGAACGAAAACAAAATGTCATGCATAGATGCTGAATAAGAAAGACCCTGATAAGACTCTCACGGAGATTCAGCATTAACTATACCTTTTATATCATCTTCCACAAAGTGAAACATCCAATCAGTGTCACACATTTTGACAGCAGGTGTTTCAGCTGTGTTTCTTTCTTTGTAAGATGCCACTCTCTTAGTCAATCAGTCCACAACGAAGGGGTCTTTAGATGGGGTGAATAATGCAGCTTCTATTTACTATAGTACTAAATAAATCTTCAACAAATTCTGTTTCTGACAGCATTTCTGTACAATACAGGTGATGCTAATTTCAAATACTGATCACAACAGGTAGGCTAGCAAAGCTAAAAATAAAATCCACCAGAAGTAGTTAAAAAGAACTCTCTCAGTTCATACCTTCAAGCCTTTCAAAAGCATCTAGGGAATGACTCCAGCATTTTGCCTACAGTTAGGGTTAGGGTTGATGAGCATATCAAAAAACATGGAAAGTTGCCCATCAAAGTGCCGTTTAAAATCATCCTCCTAACGTTATCCCTCATCCTACCAATATTTTTACCGTATATATATATATATATTCCACTGCTTGTGTCTCCATATGGAAATAAAGAACTCACATCATCTCTAATCCAGGTTTGTGTGTTAATCGGAGGCCAATGGAGTCATTTCCAGACACAAACTGACTAACACACAGAGTTGGTGCACCCAGCTGGCTGGGGGAATAGATGGGGGTTGTGAGTGTGTGTGGTAACAGCTGGCCCGGGGATGGTTCACTTAATTCAGGCACAGCCAGGCAGCTAGCTGGCCAAGAACACACACTGTCCTGGTGCCTTAGAACATGCCCATGTTCATGCAAGAGTGCAAACGCACACTCAAAAGCAAGCAGGCACGCATTGTTTCACTGTCTCAGGGGGTAACTCATTAAACTAAACAATTCCTGGGCACATTAACCTAATCTGAACTATCACAACAGAATGCCTCACCCCCACCCTTCACCTATTTATAACCTTTACCCTAAAACCAACTCTTATCCCCAAAGCAGTCCGGACCCTTCGGGACTGCACTGCAAGTCTCTAGGGTGACACATGTACCCATAGGTTAGTGTTCCGTCAGGTTAAAGTCCCTAAAGGGAATGGAGGACATGACCCCATACAAGTGAGCGCACACACGCGCACACGCGCACACACACACACACACACACACACACACAAGATGTGGTAAATGCATCTGCAGGTCTACAATCCATCAAATTAATAGAAACTAACAAAGGCTATTTCTCTTCGGCAAGCGGGTGACAAGAGTTTTAAATGAAATGAAATTGAATCCGAGCAATCAATTTAAACTGAATTCCTACAGGAAGTAACGCTCACACACGCAGTGGTAATATCAAGTGTTTTCTGTTACTCACTTGAAAAAAGTTGTGCATTTTGACTGTATTGTTGATTGTGTCATTTTCACAATCAATTAATTGCTATTAGAGGTGTGTAATGCTGGGTAAACCATACACAGGCAGCACTCTAGTGGGTTGACTTTTATTCATCACTGATTGTTGATTGTAAGCTACAAGTGACTGTCTGGCAGTCACACATACTCACACAGAGGTCCTTGATTGATGATATTAATCCAGAGGACAAGCTAACATTGTCTGCATTCCACCTTAAAATGATTATACGTATGAAATGGATCTGCTATTGTTACTGATCATTCAGCTATACAATTGTTCTTGTACTTGTAGTTTTTCTGACTATGGCCAGGCCAATGTGATGTTGATTTCTGTTACTGACCTTATAAAAATCAAAATATACCTATGCCAACAACAAAGATAAAACTATAATGTTGAACATGCCAGATATATATGACTGCTTTTTGGAGATGTAGCTGGGTAATCTGAAGCATTTACTAGCATTTGCAGGTTTTAACATTTTGTGGCAGTCCTTTACTCTTTACTCTGCTCGGCATATAATACAAACGATGATCATGGCACAATGCATTGCAGCTACAGCTAACTTTCCACAATCTCCAAAGAGCATTTTATTTGAAACTATTTAAATTACAGATAAAGGTAAATACACGCTCCTTTTAGTTTTTGTTTATTTGTTTTTTACAAAAAAAGAGTTACTGTTCAGATCTGGCCATCTGGACATGAAAGCTATATTTTCACTTTTTAGTCACCATGAAATGAACTTGAACATAAAATAAACTTTAGTCACTGCTTTTGTCATGTCATTTTACTGTTTTCATTTCATTTTTTGTCTACCCTTACTTGTTTTGATACGTTGTCCTGTGTACAAAAGGTTCCTTTCAAATATGCTGTAAGGTTCAGCAACAGGAACTGTTGTTTGTCTGTAAAATAGATGTGGAAGTATTCATAAATTTTATATAGTTTATATTTGAAAGTTATCAAGCTGGTTTTGATCAAACAAATTCCAATAACAGGATGAAAAGATGGCCAGCTGGTCAGCAAACAGATTCAAAAGCCAATTACTGCTCTCAACAAATGGCTGTCATTTTAAAGCCATGAACTTGCAACTTCTATTTCAGACTCTACTGTATGAGCAATTCTTTATACTGATTATAACTTCCTGCTAAACAAACAGGTGGAACGGATTTGAGATTATTGTGTTATATAAATGATAACGTCATACAATTTTAATTTAGGCACAAGTTGATTTTCTTTTGTTTTTTTCAAAGCAAGCTGCTTCCCAACATGATTAACTAAATCCCAGTCCAGACAAAATAATATTAATCTGATTGGTTAAAGTCTACAAATTTATGAAATAGAGAAATTGAAAGAAGAACTATTACTATTATCATACTCATCAGTTTCCAACATCTTCTATAAAAAGTACAAGTTGGCTTTCCATAAAATTTAAAACATTATACTTCTACAAGTATTTTGCCTGTATTTATTTACATTTTATTCATTTTAACTAATGCCTTTTTGTTAACAAGGCCATACATGAAGTTAAAAATGTGCATTATTGTCTTATTTTAGTGTTTATAAAAAAATATTCAGTCAAGCAGAAGAAAGAACTGGACCATTATTTCATAATTCTGTGCTTTTGACCTCTAAACTGACACCTTTTTACCCCTTAATATGTCTCCCAGGTGTACCAGCAAAGCGTAATGAGCTGTATTATGACTGCTGCAAGGAGCCCTACCCCGATGTGACGTTCACAGTCATTATGCGCCGCAGGACTCTTTATTATGGCTTAAACCTGCTCATCCCCTGTGTGCTTATCTCTGGTCTGGCACTGTTGGTCTTTCTGCTCCCTGCTGACTCTGGAGAAAAGATCTCACTGGGTACAGAGGATCACATACACATCAGGCCATCCTTGCACACAAAGACACAGATACACAGTTTCACGCAGAGGGACAATGATTCATGATTACATTCATGCATGTTGACAAAAATGTGCATTTCTCCCCTACTTTGGTCATCTCTGCCCACCAGACTGCAATTGCTTACCCATTTATTTGTCTTTGCTTTATGCTAATGCTGACATTATTGCTGTGAATAAGCATTTGCGTTGAATTCAGTTCCTTAGCAGATGAACAAAAGCACCACTGTTAACCCAGCAAAGATAATCATGTGGACCTGAAAATGCCAGCTTGTTTCAAAATGCCATTCCGTGAGACAGGGCTGCACTAAATAGAAATGAGACAGTGCCCCTTTGATGGTGGATAAGATAGTAAATATTCCAAAAATAAATTTATAGCTTTTGTCACCTGGTTTGAAGACAACCAGCTGCATTTATTTTGAGTTCTCTCAAGTCACAATTTAACAGCAATAGAGATGTTTGATGAAATAATGTATCTAACGTGTGTCTGCCCTTTTCAGGCATAACGGTACTGCTGTCTCTGACAGTGTTCATGTTACTGGTAGCAGAGATCATGCCTGCCACTTCAGACTCAGTTCCTCTAATTGGTAAGGCAATATTCAGCTCCTCGTAATGCTTTTATTGGTAATTATTTAATTGTTGGTTTAAAAACAACATTAAAGCAATTAATATGGGTAACAAATTTATAAAACTAGATATTGAATATTACATGTATGTTTCACAGGATGGTGAACTAAAATGTTTTACTATTAATTATAGTCATGTGAAGGTTTTCACAGGAACCTATGCAGTCTGAGTATGCACATCCCTCGATTTAGTGGCTTACCACTTCATTTTCTGAGTCAACTGCCAAAACTTCTGCTTTAATAGAAGCAGTTGCAATTGTTGATAATCAGTTAACCAAGTCCATTTACACAGTAGTGCATAGAGACTGTACTCTGGTGTCCACCTAAAGACATGGATGTTAATTGGGGATTCTAAATTGGTTATGGATGCCAACACTAGAAAATGTTATTTAAATCACAATCTAATATTTCCATTTTCAAATATTTAACAGCCAAAATGTGTGCTATTTCTAGTTTATTTTTAATTGATGGAATTGTTTTTGCAACAAATAGGTAAGAAAATTATAATATATCATGACTTGCCCAAAAGGTGGAAAAGGTGCCACAGTGGGTCAGTATGGAGATTTTATTTTCTCAATTTACTGACAAGAGAGAAAACCATGGAAAGATGCTGGATGAAAAGAATAATTTACCCAGGAGACAGTTGGCTACAATAGGTTAGAGTGTCAAAATAGATCTTTATGCCTCATACTCACATCATAGGGCAGTCTGTAGCAGAAAACATTCTTTGCACAGATGGACTGATATGTTGTGGCTGTGGGCGGGTTCTGAAGAGTGTGGGGTGGGTGTTTGCTTGCTGATGCAGTATGTGAAGATTATATTCAGCGTAGGAGATAAACAGTTGTGTTGCATAAGACCATACTGATGCAGACAGGGGAAGACAAGGCAGCAGACTTTAAGAAGGGAGGAGAAGCTGCAGATAGGGCTGCTGTCCTGCATCATCTGGCAGCTCAGTGATGTAAAACAAAGCCAAGAGCAAACACGCCTTTTAGAGTAGATGTTTAACACACTACAGATACTGTATATCAGAGATAATAGATAAAAGACAAAAATGTCTTTGACATTTACTATCAGAGGTTCATACAATTCCAATTATATTGTGACACGGAAACGTATAATTTCATTAGCCCGCCTTTCTACTTAATCCCTGACATCACAGCTGCATCAGAATGTGTTTGAAAAACATGCTTTCCTACATAGAAAGGATATGCATTTTTATGTCCCTGCGTGTCTTCCAGTGCCTCCAAGGCTGCGTATGTGTTATGTCTTTTGGCTACATTTTACATTAACAAAAAGAAAAAAGATGTTAGTCATCCTCTTATCCGCCCCTGGGGTGTTATGACCTTAGATTTGTTGACAGGGATAATTTCTTCACTGAATAATCAACCAGCTACCTTACTTGGTGACAGTGATGATGCTTTCGAATCTAATAATTTTAAAATGACCATTTCACTTATATATTTAAATAAATAAATCATTCAATAACAGACTACAATATCTACTAACAAGCCATGTGTCCTTTATTGAAATTGCAATATACTGATTTGTTCGTATTCTTCTTCAGCTCAGTATTTTGCTAGCACCATGATGATTGTGGGATTGTCGGTGGTGGTAACTGTTCTGGTTCTGCAATTCCACCACCATGACCCCCACGGAGGAAAAATGCCTAAATGGGTGAGTTCAATAAGGGGGAAAAAGAGACAATTTAATTACAGTATTATTTCAATAACCATCTTTCTAAAACTGTTTACCAAGCTTTGATGTGCCCCTCTTTAGAAGTTGAAAAAGGTTAGTTATTGCAACAAAAAAGGTACGCATCATTAGCACAATAACAATAACAGATCCTTCTTTGTTTAGTAATAAAAAAAAAAAATTGACTCTCCTTAGTTTCACATCATATTTTCACGAGTTTGTTTGTGTAAGGACATGACACCAAGATCTTACACAATGATTAAAGGTACTTTTTAAAACTATACTCTGCAAAACTTTTCTTAAAACCTTTACCACTTGGGGCAAGATTTTAAGAGCGGCTGTGAACAGGTGATTTCTGATGTATCCTGCTATTATCTTTTGATTTTTTCCTTTTAGTCCTGCTCTCATTCTCTTAAGAAGCTTTGCCTTTTTGGTAGGCCACCAAATAATTGCAAGAAATAGAAATTTTCAGGATGAAATCATACCAACTGTTTTTTCAATTCTGTTGCTAGCTTTAGTCATTTTAGAAGATTTTAGACTATTTTTTTTTGGTAAGTGTCAATTAAACTGTCTATGTAGGTTCTCTGTCATCCAGGTCATGGTAGTCTAAGGAACACTTTCCAGTGTAAATTAACATATCAATCGAATCTTTCCACCTTCTTTCGTCCAGCTAAATCTTTATCTTTCTTATTTCTTTCTTTCAGGTCCGAGTCTTTCTTCTCAACTGGTGCGCTTGGTTCCTCCGTATGAAGAAGCCTGGAGAGGAAAGCAAAACTCCAGTGAGCTCAAGCAGTCCTCCAACTTATAAGTACTCCCATTCTCCTGCTCACCACACTAGCACCACCAGCATTCAGATGAGCACCATACCAGGGCAGCCATCCACTCAGGCAACAACAACCAATGGAAACATGAACCTATACTTTAGCTACCACTCAATGGGCACAGACAACCCTGTGTTTCCACCTAGTGTTGATTCAGGTGTGATTGTGTGCGGTGGTGGAAGTGGAGGTGGAGGGAATCATCATAACGGTACCTCCCAGCTTGACATCCACTCAGACCAGACACGGACTTTGCTTTTGGAGCAGATTCCCGAAATTTGCCGGATTTTGGAAGAAGTGCAGTACATTGCGAATCGCTTCAGAGAGCAGGACGAGGGGGAGGCAATCTGCAGCGAGTGGAAATTTGCAGCTGCAGTCGTGGACCGGTTATGCCTGGTGGCCTTCTCGCTGTTCTCCATCATCTGCACCTTCACTATTCTCATGTCAGCTCCCAATTTCATTGAAGCCGTGTCAAAAGACTTTACGTAAGGCTGCTCTCTACCATCACTGACAGATAAAAACTAACAGTAGAAATTCTGACACAATTAGACCTGCACCACACAAGCCTCTCTTGTACTTTTATGTGAAGACACACAAGCTCAAGTTAATTTAGAATTGATATCACCATAGATCAGTACCCAGCCTTTACCCCTCTCATTACACGTTTGTAGGTATATAGCTGGGGTAATGTGTTTTTTCCCTGTGAAGGTTGCTCTTTAGCTTACAACATACATACAGGTACATAGGAAGTTGAAGCAACATGTAGTAGTTAATGATGTAGAAAGTCAGACTAATGCACTTTTCTTCTGTATCCCTGCTGCACCACATCATTTACTTGCCACCATTTGAGCGTCACGTCTCATCAGAATTCACTCTTTCCCTTACAACTTTTCTTTTCTCTTAATTTTAGAATTTACACATCCTGTCTTCACTCCGTTTTCTAGAGATGTCTTACCTAAACAACTTCAGCAGTTACATATATAGTACAGGGATTTACAGGTGTATTCTTGTAATGCATTTGTTCTTTGTATTTTATAAATAAATCCACATTTTACAGTGCAATCTGGTTAAGCTGAAATTGATTTTTTAATGAGTTAGCAAATTCACTGAGATCTACTGAAATTATACATTTCACTAATCTGAGGTGTGAAACTACTGAGTATTTTCATTTTAGATAAATATACCATTTTTTCCTCGCTAACTGAAATTTGATTTAAAATTTCAATTCAACTCAATTTTATGTATATAGTGGTCCCCTCAAGGTGAAAATGCCCATTATAATTCCCCACAGCCTGACTTACAATTGTATCTGATTCATTACAACAAAGAAAGCCAAATAATGTCTTTATACCTTCATTATTACTCTTCCTTTTACAAATGGAGCTATTAGTCTAATATATATTACAGTTTTTCTCGATTGCCTAAACACTTTTCTTGAAACTATGACTCGTATTCTCAAAACAGTAAACACAAATCCACAACGTCTCACCCAATTTCCCAAACATTGTATTTTCAGGTCAAAATTAAGCTCTACACTCAAAACCATTCACTCTTGCTGAAAAAACAAACTTTGTCCACAGACATCACACACAAGGCTTCAAAAACACACACACTACAACATAGTCTTACACATTGGTGCAATAAATTGAAAACAATATTTCAAAAACTGTCAAGTTATGTTGCTTGTGGTTCTTCCCCTCAAAAACCTTTTCATATCATGAAAACAAAAGATCCAATGTACATACAGCGGCACATTTTTATTAATTTACCATACAGTACAACACACATCAAAAACATTATTCCACCTCAGCATCCTGTCTGTGGTCTGGGTCAGGCCCGGGAATCTCATCCACATCACAGGCTATATTGGCCCTGGCCAGGGAGCAGGGGTAAAATCCTCTTGCATGCCTGATCCACCGCTGACATGCATCTACTTATATGTATAGGCAGGCTTCTTCCACGACCCGGAGGAGGTGAACACGGACATAAGGTTCTCTGTCATACACTTTCTACTGCCACGCCGAAAATAACTCCTCCCTCGGGTTTAGAAAGGGAGAGTATGCAGGCAAAAAGATGTCAGAAAACCTTGGGTTATTGGTAAACCAGTCATGAACCAGAGCAGTGTGATGGAAGCTGACATTACACCAAACAACAGCATAGTGAGGCTGCTCTGGCTGTGCTGGTTCACTGTAGTCCCGCTGGAACATATGTTGTCTTAGACCATCAAGAAAAGCAAGGAGAAGCATAGTGTTATAGGGTTCTAGAATGCCATGGCAGTGGAGTACCCCTCGTTGGCTGATGGCTGCGCACAGAGTGGCATTCCCTCCATGCTGACCAGGGACATTTACAATAGCCCAATGGCCAGTTATGTTCCTCCACCTCCTCCTTGGTGTCCTAGACCTCCTTTTCCTCCTCAACCTCTTCCTTTGCATCTCTTTGAATCCATTGTTTCAAACCTGAATGAGTTTCCGATTGGTGTGTGATAAATTTTGACTCGTAGTGTTTCCACTTGGTTAATTGTGTGCTAATTGAGCTCAAGCTGTGCTGACTTAAGTTCACATTATTGAATGCAAGTGCTTTCTAAATGGCCACATGGTATAAGCACTGAAAAATGTAGGGATTTGTGTGTAGAGTTTTGCAGTAACAGTTCACCACATCTGACTCATGTGTTAAAGCAGGGGAATAGTGTTTCAGGGAAATGGGTGTGCTTTTTGAAAAATAGCATTATGGTTTTGAAATTTTAGTTTAAAAGATTGGTTATAGTGTTTAAGCAATCAAGAAAACCTGCAATACATTGCCTGCCCTTTATAAGGTTTATTTACAGCAGACAGAAGAACAGAATACGCAGGCACCAAAATGTTAATATACCTCTGCTAACCCTGCCTTACAGGCCAAATCTTACCAATCTCTGCTTCTCCACAGCAACCCAGTCTTTCAGTGGCAGTTCATTTAAACTATAGGAATGATTTACCAGACACTGGAAAAAATACTCAGTCAACATTACTGTTTTGAAATGACATTAAAGCAACAAATTAATACTACCGGAACTTTTCTGTGACTGAAAACTTAACTTTTCAGGTCAGTTTATTAAAGTCTCACTTCATTACATCCATCCCTTGTGTTAATACAGTATAGTTTTGTTAGCATATGATGCACTATTTGTAAATCACTCACACTTACAGTGCAATTTTTCCTTGGGTAGTCATTCATCTTTGTTTATTTGTGTGAGCTAGACTTGTTTTTGTATTCTCACACAGAAACTCACAATACAGAAAGAGAATATTTTGAAATCTATTCTCAGATGCGCATTTAGTACTCTTTTGTAGTGGTGAGTGCTTTGTATTTTACTCTCTACTGCTCAGCAAAAGGCAAACACTTGTCTTCCCTAATCTCTAGTGACAACATGTAACAAGGATTACTGGGTGACTTGATACAACAGATTTTTGTTCAACTTTGTCTCTTTTCGCCCCCTGACTGTCCTCTGATTCTAGGGGGCAAAAGACATGAGTGAATTCCTATTTTAAAAACCCACATAAATGCACAGCCTTTTTCCACCAAGCTATTGGATATTTTAAATGGTGTTAAGTGGAGAAACTAAAGAAGAATGAAGCAACACCATACAGTACACCACACAGCGATTGCAGAAATACTCAATGAATTCATGCTGTTACAGTTAATCAATGCACCACGCACAGACAAACAGCTGCCAACTGCTGTCGACCTTTTATGCCACTAAAGCACTGTAAACAGTTTGTTATATCCAGTCATAATAGACATGAAGCAAAAGGTGAAGCCAATGAAATGTACAATGTTGCTTTATTGCCAATTCTTTTGTGCGAACTTAAGCTGCATTCAAAAATCTACTTTTCTGTGACCAGGGATTTGATATTTTTACTTGCTTTAAAGGTCACAAATGTGCTTTTAAAAATAACAAGGAGTAGTCTTATAATCTTTAAATGAACAGGCAGACATTTGTTTCAAACAGATCAAAAGATGAATACCACTTTCACATCTGTGTAATAAAGGCGCTATAGTCAGAGCTCTGCAGTTATCTTAGGCTACCTACATGCTGATGGTAACTTACTTGACTGACATATTTCTGTCTAACTCAGAGAAACAAATCCATTTTTTACCTAGCTGAACAATTCTATTAAATATTGGTCATTGTTCTAATTGTGCAGGGTCCTAACATATTTCAAATTGTACAGTATGTGCTTAAATATGAATTCAATCATAGATGATCTGATTACAAAACATTTATTGGGAATTTATTGGAAATGCCTGCAAATGTCCATGCAGATAGAAGTGGGAAGGTGTCACAAATGTGCTCCATCTCACCTACCAACGTGTTGGAACATACAGTGCATCAGCATTGAAAAGTTGCATTAGAAGAAATAAAGCCATGTCAGGATTTGTTTAATGTAAAAGACAATGCAATTTACAATTCAATATATTGAAGTTCACCCACACACTAAAGGCTCGAATTGCAGTTTTTTAAAGGTTTAATTCTGCTGAATGAATTTGAAAAGTATAGCTAAAAATGAGGATGTGGCAGTTTACTTTTTGCAATGCTTTTGAATTTGTCTGTTGCTTTTAATGGTTTTTAAACTGACAATGTTGTATTTTGGTCAACTTGAGTGTCTTATTCTTTGTAGTCTGTGCCTCAGTATCATTCAGAGTCATTCTACGTTGAATAATGTACATAAATGCTCAGTGTACATGACTATTTTGAGAAAAATAAAGGAGTGACTAATAATTATTTGCATTTCGCTTGCCTACATGCTATAATTCATGAAATTATATAGTTTGATTAAAATGTTACCACCAGAGTTTTCAATCAGTCGTGATGAATTCTGGAATCGACTGGAAGTGGTTATTACTAGGTTGTTTTTTGCAATCTGAACAGTCAGTGAAATGACAGCTTGTCATCTAATATGCCTGCCTAATCACAAGTGACTTCTATGGTATTGTTCACACAGTTTTATAAAATGTCATATTTCACTGACAGAATAATACATTATTTTTTTCTCACAATAAGCTCTAACCAAAGAGTTCAAAATTTGGAAAAATATACACACAATCAGGTTCATAAGTATTTGAACAATGCAACCCATAATGGGTTCTGTATACCATAACAGTCGATTTAAAAAAACAGACAACCAAGATGTGATTAATGTGCAGACTTTCAGCTTTAATTTAAGCAGAGATTTAAATCAGGTGGTAATTCCAAATACTAAACTTTTGTAGCCCTTCGTTGGTGCTTTTAAAATAAGGTCCAGACAGATGCTGATGCAACTGAAAAAGGCCATCATTACCCTGAAAAATCTATCAGACAAAACAGCAAAACTGGGTATATTCCTAAAAAGCCATGCACTGGGTAGCTCATTAACAGCCAAGGGCAAGAAAGACCACAGAAGACAAACATCTAAGTATTGAGACTGGGGGAAGTATGGAGAAGGGAAAGAACACCTCATGATCCAAAGCATACAACAATATCAGTCAATCATGATGAAGCAGAGTGACCCACAAACAAATAGCAACTGAAGCCAACTACAGTAAAGGCCTACCAGAGGCCAACAAGGAAGGTAACACAGCAATGGATGATTTTCCAGGCTTCAGGTCATTCATTGTCTAGTATTAAACACAATTATCAAAACTGACAAACTTTGTTAATTTTATAATTATTTTTAGCCTCTGAAAATAGGAGAATTTCTTTAAAAATGTCTGTAAACAGTTAATGTAAACAATTAATATCTTCGTTAAATCATTTAAATTAAACATAAAAGTCTGCACTACAATCATCTTCATTGCATGACTTGAATTGCTTGATTGCTGGACCGTGATGTCATAGAGGCAATATTGCAATAATTCTATTATTGTCCAAATACATGTATGACCCTAACTGCATATGTCTTCTTCATGACAGTGAGATCATGAAGCTTCACATGTGCAGTAAGATCCAAGTGGATCGTATTGTGGATGGGTTATCTCAGTTGTTCTCCTAACTGAAGTTTGGTCCGTTTACAGCATCCTGCCATGTGATTGCATTTGTTCCTAACCATTGGGAACCCTCATGTTAACTTCTATCGAGTCGAAAAAAGTTAGCATTCATCCTCCAGCTTCACTGTGTTTATGTTATGCTAACATTACATTATGCTAGCTGTGTCATTAGCGATAGCACATCATTATATACCAGCTAGTCCAACTTCACTAACCTTACAAAAGTCACTGTTGTTTAGTTTTCTGTCTTCATGTATGTTGGAAATAATAGCAGAGCTGTAAGTTTTAATTTTTTCAGAAATCTCTCATTTAGAACATACTATATCAAGTTTAGGTGGAAACTAGGGAGCTAACTTCCTGCTAACTTCTAACACCTGGTAAAGCAGGTTTTGCTAAAGATTTAGCAAATTTTGCTAATTTTGTTAAAGATGAAAGAATTTAGACAGTTTTTACCTGTCATTGATGCCGCAGTGTTTGTTTTAATTTTGGAACCTGAAGTGGAAAGAGTCTGGGACCCAGATTACTCCGCTGCTGACTATGGTAGCCGTAATGCTCCGACAATGCATCAAGCAGTGCGGCTACGTAGCTTACCAAAGTCGTACTAAAACATTTTTTGACAGATTTTTGAGCGCCGTGACCACATAAAATTGGTTTGAGGTCAGTAAGCACAACCAGAATTCATACACAAAGGCGCACAGTGTTATAAGGCACACTATCGATTTTTGAGAAAATTAAAGGATTTTAAGTACACCTCATAATGCGGAAAATACAGTAATTAACTTGCTGCTGTGTCAAGCTCCTAGCTTCAATAGAGACATCCACAACCAGAACCACATGTTGATTTACATATGCCAGTATTGATAGATTTTTTTTAAGATAAGACGTGACATTTTTTGACATTTCAAAACTAATTCATGTTTGATGCGATGCAAAATTCAAAGATTCCCTGTTTTAGGAATAGTATTTCTAGGCTCAGGCTTCAGATTACTACACAAAATTGAGCCAGAACCTTCTCTGCACCCTGAGCTGAAAAGTTAAACTAAACTCAGATATGTGAACATGTAACAAACATTCATCAGACAGTATGGTTCAGCAGCCTTCCTCATTTCCCAAGAGGAAGGAATGGAGGAAATAAACAAAGTCAGACAGTATACAATCTCCTTACTGCCTATGATATTAGTCAGGACTTTCAGCAGCTTAGCACACACACAAACACACAGACACCAAATGCTGCTCAGCAGTGTGATAACATGTTCAAATTGGTCAAATCTAATCTCAGGCTTCACTGCACACATACAGACAGCTGTAGGTGGCTGGAATTGCACCCCACTGTATCACACCTCAAACACATGGACCCCAACCTCCCATTTGCCAGCAGACCAAGGTGACAGACACAGTGCCATAACCTTTACCTGAAATTGTCCTGGAACAGGCCACTTTGGTTGTACTGGATGCTTGCACAGTTTTGGTGAGTAATGTTTTCTCTGTTTGGTGGCACTGTTGGTCTCAGGTAATCTAGAACACACCTCTGTGGGCTTAATAATGTAGTTCAATATAAGGACCACACACCTAACATCTCCAGTGAGGTGTATGTATACGGTCCTAAACAGTTCTATGATAAAATGTTTTGCGACTTGCAGCTAAATAAATACAAGCTAACCTGAGTATTTTGAATAACTACTGTTTTTTACAATAATAAAATGCAATGCAATATAATGTCTTATTGCATCTCTATTATTTAGAATGCAAAAAGTCAAAAGTACTTACTGCATCTTGAATATGAGGAAAGCCAGCCTCTAGCCAATGATCTGAAAGTCATTGCTGTCGTGGATTTCATGAAGTAGTTTGCTTTTGAATAACCTGCATGACCTAGTAAGTCTAATCTGATCTCTGTAATCACACATTTTCCATTCAAATGGCAGTTCTCAGCAGTATTAAAACAAATTGAACCCAGTGAGGACACAAGGCTTACCCGACATCAGGCTGTGCTGTCCATCGTTGCTGACAATGCGACTGGCTGTCAAACATTTGTGTTACCAGCTGTCCTCATTGTCTTACAGATGTGGCAATCAACCATGGATGTTTTTATGTTAAAATCTACACTTCACCTTGTCTATAACCAAGGAATAATAAAAATAGCAATAATAATAATTACATCCACGTTCATCTATTTCACGTATCAACCACTTTCTCTTCTCTCCAACTTAATCCAGAAGTATGGAAATGCATGTATATGTGTGTAGTGTGTAAAAAAATAAAAAATATATAAATAAAATGCTCTTAATCTGATTTCAGGGTGAATGGGGTATATAATCTCATTTACTCCTTCAATCCTTTTCCATTCTATTCTTAACAAATGCTTTCATAGTAACACTACGATTACAGTGCATATTCACAGTTATTCTTGATGCATAATCTTGGCTCATAACAGAACTGATTGGGAGAAAAGAGGTTATTAAAGGAGGTTAGAAGGTCACATGTTGCTGTTGGCAATACATGAGAAAACCATGCAAAGTCATTGTGCGTGCCCTAGTTGGAGGGAATTACACATGATTAAAACTAAATTGAAAGACTGTGGTTTCTAAATGAAGAAAAAAATAAACATTTAACTTAAACTTCTGTTCAGGAATTTCTGTAATTACAACCATGAGAAAGTGATTTTAATTAATGGCAATATTTCACTTCTGATCAGACATGTTCTGATAAAGCATATTTAAATGGCACCGCAAAGCAAGAAAACCCTAACCCTAACTGCAATAGCACATGAGAAGTCAGGCAGAACCTCATAAACTGGCAGTTAAAGTTCTCTCAGGTTTAAATCACTATTTTCCCCTTAAAGCAGTCAGGGGTGAATGGTGACAGTTACCATTTGCACTGCTGCTTTTTATTGCAGATGTTTTGTTGCAGTATATTATGTTGAATATAATGTCTCTGCTTGCTGTTATCAGATCAGTAAGGTGTGGAGAGGCAGTGTGTGTGACAGACACAGCCTGTGCCTGGCCCCTGCCCCAGTGCTGCAGTGAGCTAACTTAATGTGTTTGAAGAGGCGTACTTTCTGTTTTTGCGCTTCGTGCCCTAAGTGATACAAATAGGCTGCTGATGTGTGTGGGAGCCATGGCGGAAACATTTCATCATTTGATGATCATCATTTCTCCTCCTGTCTGAACACATACCATCTATCTTGTTTTTTTTCCTCCTTTTGCATTTGTGAAACATTACCACCTACTATACTATATGTGCATGTCTACTCATCCCTGTTCACACATCTCCTATATCTCTTTTACACATCTATTTTCTCCACCTCTGATTACATTTGTATTATAAAATTAAGTAAACACATTAACCAGTAAGTTACAGTAATTAAGTAGTGCTGTGCTTCCAATGTGAAGATGAAATGTCTCTTTTCGAAATATTTTGTTGTATATGACATAAATGAATTTAGTGAAACATACGTACGAGATGAAGGAAGCTGATAAACCAGTCAGGGTGAGCGAATGCATTTTTATTACACTGTATGCAATTCACTTCCAGCATATATTGTGTCTGAAAAGCAATGAAGGTTGAGAAAAAAAAATTGAGCCAGCTTTTTACGTTGTATCTTTGTAAGAGGGACCTTCACTGTACCCCATTAAATTCCCAACAATGGCTGCCCAGAAAGGATTTTGTGCATTTCTTGTAGTATAAAAAGTTTTTTTTCCCCCAGCAGAATCAGTCAGAATGCACTGCTGTGCAAAACACTGTCGCTTTGCCAAAAATATGTGTGTGTATGTAAGAGAGTTAGTTGTTTTTTTTTGTTTGTTTGGCAAAGTTAATGGATCTAACATGTACCCGTGGTGGACAGAATGCCAGCTTTGGCTGAGGTCCTCTACAGGAAGCATGTGGTAGAGGTCATGCTCTGGCACTTAGTTCTGCTATGGGGCAAAGTGCACCACTGGCAGCATGGCAATCATAACCGATGCAGAGCATCATCAATCATCATGTTGACATGATGCCAGCGACAGGCATACATGCTGAGAACAAGTACACCATCCTGAAGCTCTGGTAACTGTTTTAACAGATAACCATATTGAAGGGAATTATATTTTTTAAATTCATTTACTGGTAAAAAAAAAAAAAAAAAAAAAGTAAAAGTAAACACAAAATTAATTAGTTAGGGATTACAGAAGCTGTATAATAAAAAAGAAAATGTGAAATAAATCTAAAACTGTTTTTTATCTTTTATGCAATTTATTTTCATGAATAGAGATTTACAATTTAAAGTTGGCAAGATGGCTAATAATTTGAAATGTTATTCAAATTAGTCAGGTAATATCCTGTTTGGCTGGGTTTGATGTCCACTATTTATGGGACTTTAGAGGACATGCCAAATGATGCCAAAATCTGTGATCCAACAAAGAAATTAACTGTGTATATCTAAACATGAATAGATGAATAAATAACTGTGATCATTATTGTACCAGTGCTGCATGATTCATCTTAGTTCAAATTCATGTGGAGAAATAGCTGGTATTTACAGAAAGTAATGTTTTTCTACGAACAAAATTTTTTTTTTCTTGAGCCAGAAATAACACACACTAACTACAACCATATGTAGTCTAGTCAACGATAGTGGATAACAGATTTAATCTGACAATAACCTGAGTTCTATGCATGGTGCAGTCACCACACATCAGATTTAGGGATTCAGGATAAAAGTACTTCCATAAGTAAATAAATAACCAAACAAGATAAACATACATATATAATACAAACACAATATATCGGGTTCCTACAGCTTTCGCGTTAGCATTTTTCTCTGACCAATTGAAATGCTTGCCTCTTTCTTTTTTCTGAAAAAAAAAGAAACAAGAAAGAAAGAAACGAAGCTGACTGAGGGCTCATTATGGCTAATGGTATATAACATTTTTATCCTCAAACCAGAATTGGCAATCTTGTGCAGGCTGGTAGGTATTTTGGTTGCAATGACTCTAATTGGAATCATACTACAGTGTAACACAGACAATTTGAAACATGATTCTGTTTTTAGTGTAAAAATGTGGCATACAAGAAAATTAATTGCAGACATTTTATCTAGCTAAGTTAAGTTAAACTAATACAAGGAGCAACAAACTTTAACCAAGTTCTGCAGAGAAGTCTAATTGAAGTTATAAAATTAATATTTTAGCATTTTCCTTTAATTCTGGATCTTTTATTCTGCATTACAGTACCTCTGTTGTTATTAGCTAGAAAATAATGCTTAAAATATTAATATTTTAAGGCCTTAGGAAGGAATCTTGAAGTCTTGCAAGGAGTGATGTAAATAATTGTGTGCACCTTTAAGTAATGTTTTATGCTGTATGTTGCATTACAGGCATCCTGACTCTGACTCAATTTGCATTGGCAAAGTTAAGTAGATTTTCTATTCTAAGGTAGTCAACATGTGCTGTCTAACTCAGCGGTTACCCATTGCCTTATGAACTAATGCGACTTTTCTCTGTTTGTCTCGTGTGTCCGTTTGTGTGTGTTTAAGTAAATTTTAGGGAATGTGCAATACACATGTTCAGACCAGTCTTACGGAAGAGCAGCTTAAGTCAGGGGAGATGAAGCACATGCTGAAATAGGGTGTATATGGAGATGGAAAGAGAGCAAGAGAGAGGAGTAGGAGACAGAGAGATGGGCTGTGCCTCAGGGATGAACTAAGAGTGTGTATGTGTTACTGCTATTTTTCAACCTAATGAGATAACACACAAATCAAACATACACAAATGCACGTTTGCATGCATGCACACACATACACAATCAGACTAATACGCACAGCCAAGATTTTCTCTATCATATCAGTGTCTGTGAGTCACTGACAAAGAGAAGCCTGAGCTCAAAGAAGACTTTTCAGTTGGCTTCATACAACCTCACAAAATACTCACTAAACTTGTAAACTTGTTTGTGTTTGGGTGTAAATATGTGTATCTCTTTCAAATGTAGATAAAAGGAGTTCTGGGGACCATTTCTCTAACCCTAGAAAACAGGAGTTTGGGTGGCGCCCGAGTTTGCACGGTGGGTGGGAACCTGGTTGTTCAGACAACTCCTGAGGCGATCTGCACCAATTAAATGTCTGTATTTACATGGGATTTGACTCTCATGCTGAGAACTCTTGAACTGGGGTGCTTCCTGTCCCGAAGCAGTTGTGTGGGAGTTAAGGTGGCCATTATTGTCTCGGATAAACAGTGTTTCAATGGCTTCATCCATGTCCAGACACTCTGCACTCCAATAGGGAGTCAAGCACAAAGAGACAAAACGCAGCGTGGTGCATTGAAAACATGGGAAAAAACATTTTGAAATTGTCTTTAGCATAATACAAAGTCAACAATAACTAAGATGTATGTGGAGGTGTATCTGTGTGAGTGTCAATGTAAATGGGTACTGCAGTTTGGCTAGCATCCGTTCAGCAACCTCGTTAGTTTTAGTTCCATGTTATGCTGCAGAATGAGAAATAATATCCACTATGGCAGCGGTCCCCAACCCCCGGGCCTCGGACCGGTACCGGTCCATGAGTCGTTTGGTACCGGGCCACGAGAGTTGAGGCTCAGGTGTGAAATGTATGGTTTTCAGGGGTTTTATCAGTTTTCAGTGTTATTTTGTTATTGTTTTGATCGTTAACTCGGTTTTCCTGGGTCTTTTCACGTGTGTTATGAATAAATCTTCTTTTTTTCGGTACCGGTACTAGTTTTATTTTGTTGTATTTATCCGCGACACATTAAAGGCCGGTCCGTGAAAATATTGTCGGGCATAAACCGGTCCGTGGCGCAAAAAAGGTTGGAGACCGCTGCACTATGGTACTAATGAGAGTTATAGTTTCTTGGGATTGTAGAGGCAAACACACACATGCACACACTGATGTATTGATATTTTACAGTAGCAATCTCTCACTGTCTTAATAAAAAATGCATTTATAACAATCCATAAACTTGGTGAGCCACTCTACATTAAATTATAAAAAGGACCATAAATAATTTCTTGTAATCCTTGTAAAGTGAAACGTTCAACACATTCCCCATATCAAAACAAACAACAAACTACGTAAAACATTTACCCATATGATTCTATCGTGAACTATAAAAATGACAGCACGCACAGTGATATATTTAGATGTAGTCATATAGTATATCAAGTATTAAGTGTTCCTGTATAGAAACCCTATGTGTACATACACATGCCTATATATATGAAATAGTGATGGGTCGTTCGCGAACGAAATGGCTCTTAGAGCCGGCTCTTTGACGTGAACGACGCGAGCCGGCTCCTTATCGCGAGCCGTCACGTGGGGTTTTTTTTCTCTCTCACCCTCTCTCTCTCTCGCACTTTTTTTTCCCGCTTCACTCCGCACGCGAGCCTTGTGCTTTACGCTGGGCAGAGGGGCGGTAGTTACACTCAGTAGCACAGGAACAGAGAGAGAGAAAGAGAGCCAGGGACAACAACGTCACATTAAAAAGGTATAGTAATTATCCATAACTATTTTCAGTTGCAGATGATAAAGGATTCAGAAAGTTTATGCATGCAGGCCCATATGACAGAGAATGTGCATCTTTTTTTGGTTTTCATATTTTAATTTATATTTAATTGTGTTGTGGTTTGCAGTATTTTGTGTTGTTTCACTTTAAATTTGTAAAAGGAAAAAGCTGAAAATTTAAATAGTTAAAATTTGAAATGTGAATAGTTGATTTTTGTATTATATGATTTATTTATTACATTTTATGTGGAGTGAATAAATAAAAGTATATTTACAGCCCCTAGAGACAAAGCACGTACAAACTCCAAAACACGTAAAAACACGTACAAACTTCGAAGCACGTACAAACTTCGAAGCACGTAAAAATGTAAAAACTCCGAAGCACGTAAAAACTCAAAACACGTACAAAACACAACAGAAGTGCTCCAGGATGCTGGGCGCAGTGTTGAGCTTTTATTACCTAGTGGCTACACAAGCCAGCAAGTACCAACGACCCGATTTGGTGTGTGGTAATAACAGGTAAATGAACTTTTTTAAAAATTATTTGAATATATATGAGTGCAGTGTATAAATACACAAACAATACACATATGCTTTCAATTGTGTAATTTAAGTGATCTAGTAGCTCTGCTTTGGAAGTTCAGTTCATGCTAGAAATGTGTTTTGGAGTTTGTACGTGTTTTGTCTCTAGGGGCCACGGCATACATTTATATATAAACATATATAAATAAAACCACTTTTTTTTTTACATTAGTAATCCCTTTTGTGCATAATTTTATATCATTGTTAATAATAAATTAATTAAAGCAACAAAACAACCTGAAGAGCCGGTTCGGAGCCGAAAGAGCCGGCTCTTTTTAGTGAGCCGAGCCGAAAGAGCCGGATCTCTAAAAAGAGCCGGAAATCCCATCACTAATATGAAAGAGGGGGGAAGAGGGGGAAGGAAAATGAATAATACCTGAGGGGGAGTAGGTGTAGCCAAGCAGGAGAGTTTCTGGAGGTTAAAAAAAATAAAAGGCCTTTGGTGATTGCCCTGAGGTAGCGTTGGTTCCAGGCACTTGTACTCCACATGTGATGTCACCTGGTGAGAACAAAGGGCACAGACAACGGTCTTGTCGTGTTTATGGATGGAAATGATAGTTGCTTTAATGACAACCCCTGCTACAGTGTCAGCCCGAGTCACTCATAATCTTACTCAGAATCAACATGACAGAAAAAAAGGTTATTCGTGGCATTAAACAAAAGATTTGAATAACACATTAAATAAAAATGTCAAGCAAATATAGATATATTTACTCAGACATATGCAATATCCATTTTTTATGAAACCCAGACTTTTGAAAGAAGTTGGATGCAGGTCATTCAATTAAAGTTCTTCTGACTTCTAAGTTTTTTTCCCCCCTTCAAGGACTTATTACATTACTCTTTTTCTTCAAATCATCTTTATTTTATCACCTTTAGAAAGCTTTTTGTTTTTCAATTTGTGCATGCTTTGCAAGTTATATTGGTCTGCCTGCAGTGTATGCTTGGTAATTTTGCTTTGTTTCCATGCTATAACTCCATAAGTGTGTGTGGCCCATCTACCATATATTTATAATGATGTAGATTGGGGCCCTGGGTTCTTTTCTCTTATTACAGTATGAATTGAAACTCAAGATTATGTAACTTAAATTACCCCCAGAAAATAAATACAAATTAATAATGCACTAGGGTCATATGCTTGAATGACTTACATCTCATAGCAATACGCAAATATTTTTCACCGTAAACAAAATGAACCTACTGAGTACTTAAACTTAAAAGTGTCTGTTTACTGATTATAATTTTTTTTTTTTTTTTAAAGTCCACTTTTGTTTAGTTGTTCAACTGAAATTTCAGAGTAATTTCATCGATTAACAATAACTATCTTATTTTAAGCCGTTAAAAGAACATAAGGGAAAGTAAAAGTCGCAGGACTGAATCGTTGTGACCCCAAACTTAATGGTCGCTTCGCTCCATCTGAAGTAAACAAACGGGGTAGTACCTTTGGAAAGTCACGTGTCCAGCAGAGAAGACTCTGGCAAGCAGGCCTCAACTCCGAAGCAGCGCAGAAGCTCTCAAGAACAGCTGCAGAATATATGGGGTGTGTCTGGGCCACTGTGGGCACTACGTGTTTGCTGTCCACTTTCAGGCCAACAAAACAAAACAGGGCAACTAGCTGCTCACAGTCTGGATGTTCTGCCAGTTAGCCACCACTTTATCAACAAACAGTAAACTTCCATGCAGCAGACTTCAGGTCGACATTCGCTGCTTTGCAATGCCAAATAGTTCCCGGGTTATCTAACCGACAACCCAAAACGTTTGCAGTCATAAACTGTAGCTTTAAATCACCACAGGATGCCTCTCGCTTCTGCGTTAGCTCCTCTAGTCGTCTCACTTTGCCTGCTCCGAGACGCCACACGTCTGCACTTGTGTCTAGTTCACTTCCACTGGGACAAAACTGAGCTATCAAAGTAACACGTTTTTTTAAACAAAATAAATATAACCTTTACATTCTTATCATTTTAATTATTGATTGCATCACACAACAAATCATACATTTAACTCTTTTTAACTTTGCAATATTTATCTTTTATGAACTGCGTATTTATAACAGTTTCCTCTTCTTTTTTTTTTACTAAGCTACAAACGTATTTTCTGTCTTTGGTCCCTTTGAGCAACACGATGCTCTATAAGATGCTCTATATTGCCAACTAAGCCTTTCAATATCTTCAAATTCAAATGAATGTCTGAAATCAGGAGAGAAGTAAACCTAAATAGGTACTTTAGAATTCGTGTAAAGAACCAAGTGTGTTAGATAGGAGGACATGGTGGGTATGTTGACAAAAATGGGTTTTATTTACCCTAAAAATGAAAAAGAAATATACAAAATTAATTAACACTGGGCACTTAAAAAAAAGTCAAATGAACAGAACTAAACTACAGTCAAAATAAAAACTTCACATAACTTGAAGCTAACTGCTGTACAAAATAAATCTGATCTAACACACAAGAAATTAAGGGGATTTGAATACTGGCTGATGAGACCAGGTTGATGCATAAGAGGAATACAAATACTAACAAACTATTTAACAGTGAAGAAACAAAAACAACAGTTAGTCTCATAGTTACTTCAAATAAGTAAAACTAAACACAAGACTAAGCAAAAAATGCATCTCACAAGTCAAAGAAAATTTAAGATGAGTCAGCAATCAGCACTTCCTGTATATAACTGCACGGCATTCCAGAACACAATTTTTGCTCTTCATAGCACCAGCAACCCTCAGCAGCCACATGGACCCTCAAGCACCAGTAAAAGAAAGAAATTCAAAAATGAATGTAACTATATTGAATGTAAAATACATAAAAAAGGACTATGTGCCATTATATTTGTGTGTCTAAGATATGTTACCAACTTCAGAGTTGTGTGGCTGCATGTGCGCCAATTACAATTCTAATTACATTTATTAGCAAAAGTAAAGTAATTAATCTTCTACTTCTACCATGTCTCTTGCAAACCATGATCTGATTTTTTATTTATGCTAAAATGTTTGAAATCATTTTAATTGCACTACATACACTTAACTGCAACTGAACTAAACAGAATTGAAAAAAAGATTCATTCTGATTGAAATCTGGAAACAGTGACAAGAAAGAGACAAAAAACCAACTCAATCTCCGTGTACAAAGAAAAGAAGATGGAATACTCAAAACAGAATTGGCCATATTACAAAAAAGAACAAAAGAAAACAATTTTATATTATATTTAAGATTCAAACACTTAAAGTCCACAGTTTTTGTAAAAACACTCAGTTATGTAAGGCAGTGAAAAATGGAGTGAATGATCAGACTAATCTCTGCAGTAAGCTGCAGGCATGTTAAAGCTGGCAGTGACTTTTTTCCTTTGCACTGCTCCTTCAAAAGGAGGAAAGGCAATACACCATGCTTTGTTTGAGCCTAAATTCTTCTTCTCAAAGGATGCATGGCCCTTCAATGATTGTTAGAATTAAAGATTAAACCAATAAAACAGGAGTGTAATAACAATGAGAGACATCAATTTGATGTGGTGCGCTCTACTGAGACTGAACCACATAATTATTTGGAGGTGTAATTGAAAACCAGATTAGGGAAGCAAATGAACATCAAAGATATGATTAGAACTGCTAATGAAAGGGATGCCAGCTTCTTTTTTATAATAACATTGAAAGTGTCTGTTAACATTAAGGACAAACAATATGAAAATGATATGACTAAATCCAGCTGAAACTTAATTTCTGTCTGTTTTCAGACAATATTAGAAGATTAAAACTACAATTAATGAGTTTCAATGAATTTGAAAATTCATAACTGAACAAATGATATAAAGAGAAAATAAACAAATATATATATAGAATTTAGAGCAAAGCCCCGTTCGAGTGCTCTCATGCAAAAAGCTTTAAGCAGGCTTTGGCATGTATGGGGGCATCTGTTTTTGTTTTTTTCATTTTATTTCTATAAACACAGTCAAGGGAAGAGAGCAGCAAACGTTCACTGAGTGAGAACTGAACAAACATGGGACCACAGCTGCAGAACAGAGTGAAATTGTGTTACAGAACTGTTCTGCTTTGTGAAATCAGCAAACACTTTGTATCGTGATGCTCATAATCTGTGGTATTTACAAAACAACAGTGTAGTGTCTGTTCCACACAACACAGCAATGATGGAAGCAAATATAGTGATCAAAAAGAGCCTGTTTCCTTTTGTTTAAAGCTGAACGATCTTTCATATCATTCTTCCCACTTAGGACTTTGTACATATTTTTGGGATGTAGCCTCAAAATGCAACCATGGTTGAAAATTTAAAAAGGTTTTCTATTAATGTAAAATAATAATAATATAATTCAAAATTTAAAAAATACAAATACAAAACTACAAATAAGACATGCATTACATCTGGGAATGATCACACATGACAGCATACTTTAGAAACCCTGCTGTGCACACAACTGCTAATTTATTAGCTTGAATATTAAACTTATTTAATTATTATATAAGCCAACTTTTCTGTGACTATTTGCTACCTACCAGTGATACAGATCAGATCATTCCAAGGGATGCTGTCCTCTTTGCAGTACAGTTGAGGTTGAGCAGAGTACATTCTCTGTCATTGCCAGTGAACTCATAGCAGGTGTTTCTTTTTCCAACACAAGACACACAAGTATCAGACAACAATTCAACCACATATAAAAGTAAAACACTCAAGAAAACAAAGCACTAATGACCAGGTTCTTTATGTGTGAAGTGAAATGAGGCCTTCAAAGCAACTGCTGGTGATCTCTGTGAAGCCTCATTTTATGTTGGCTTGCAGGCCTTTAGGAGGGTCATTAGTCACCTGGCAATGACAACATAGATACCCACTGAGAAGTCAATGAAAAATCCAGGACACTTTTTGGGATCAGTGTTTCTTCTTGTTGTTCAGGCAGTCTTGGAGTGCAGGTATGATCCCTTGCAGTGGTTTTCACAAGAAACTAGTGTACTGTGTAACTTAAACATCAAATTATTATGTCATTTGAAAACAACATTGCTAATAAAATAATCCTAACACTAACGAACCCATTCATTTATGTTGTATTAGTTCATTTATAGTGCTGCAGTATGTATAATTAAAAATATGGATAACCGTGATCTGTTATATAGAGGATGATAAATCAGGTACTGGCAGGATTTTACAGTAGTTAAAGTACATTTAACGCATCTCAAAGATGCAAATTCATATTTATACAGGCAATGCATAGTGCTTAACAAATTTATTAGACAGCCACCCAATATAAGGTTTATGCCAAAGCTCCCCTAAATCTTGTTTGTTTGTTTTTGGATGGTTAATCCATCATTATGCACACACTATTGGATTAAAATTATATTTTAAGTGCTAAAATATAAATTATGTAGTTATCCATTAATTATGAAGTCTACAGTTTTACACAAAATGCCAAAATGCCAAATTACATCTATTAACATGCTTGCATGTATATGTTGGAAAAGAAAAATGTTTAGTGTCTAAATGTTTTAGTGGTTGATGTGATGTGGTCAGCCCATTCTCACTCCCGAGGCGTAACATGCCGACGTTTTGTCACGTCCCGCGGCGTTCCTGAGGAACGTGAAAGGAGACCTTCGGCGTTCTTATGGTACGCGGCGGGTTATGGGCGAAATCCAGTGCAATGACGCTCCCGCAGTAATAGACGTTCCAGCCCTGTATTCCAGCCCTAAACCTAACCTTATCTCTAGCCCTAACCATAACCTTTTTCCTGATCTTCACCAGGACTTTAATGATGTTAAATAGCGTGTTTCTAAGCAATTGGAAGAAAAAGAACAAACATGTGTAGATTGAGTCCATACGGTTCTCATATTTTCTCATTTTTCCGAGGTCGTCATTTAGGAACGTGGTGGGTAGCCGAAAACGTAATATGTTGACGATTTGTCACCTACCGTAAAATGTTACACTTTGGGAGTGAGAACGTGTTGATGTGGTGCATGATTAATTTCTGAATTCTCTGAAAAGCCTGTGCAGAGCGGGTATAAAAATGACAGTGCAGTTCAGTGACTTCAGTAAATCTTGGTTTTAAAAAAGTTTTTTACAGATTAATTTTTTTAAAAAGTGTTGTTGTTTTTTTATGACAGCTTCTCTAATAAAATTTTAAGCACTATATATATAAAGGTAAGCTAACACACTGTTGCCAAGGGTAGACTGTCTAACTACATCTGTGGGACACAACATTATTTAAATGGATGGTTAACTCGTGAAGAAGAGAGCAGTGAAGAACACAGCAGCAAGAGCAGTTACAGACTACATATGGTACTATATATTTGTTTCACAGTATGTGTGTATTTTAATATTGTGGAAACTTTAAGATGGATTACACCTCAGTGAAACCGCTTTGATTAAAACCTCACCTTGGGCTGAATACACAATGCCTTTTACAAACATAAAGGAGGTTAGATAACTTCCACTACTGAATATCTGAGATTCTTATCAAAGTTTGTTTACAAGCTGCTCAGAATAACTTTCACTACAAAAAGGACCAGGGAAATTCCTAATGTTATTACTGAACGTGAGAGTGACCTTGCTTTTGACAACATCATTTATAACGTCAGCTAATCCAGGCAGTTAAAAATCACATATAATTATAAATGTGTCAGACAATGCAAAGTCTAAAAAAGTGCTTTCACTTTTCATTTATTTTGCAAGTCCAACTGCTGTGGCTCATTTTGGGGGCAAACTGTAGACACATTTATTTTCTTAGAATACTATAGTAACTAATAAAATAAAAGAATAATGAAATCTTTTAGCGTTACAAAGCAGATGTGTTTGTAACTTATGCTCTAATAATTGTGTTTGCAGCAGAATGGGCCAATGGATAGGTAAAGACATTAAAATGAATTAAAAATGAATCTGAGAATAATCTTTGGGGAACATGCACATACAATTCTTTAAAATCATTGTATTGCAAACAGCATGGCTTCAGTAACTCCTGCAAAAACAGAAAATGTAGAGGAAACTGATTCTGCCTTGTTGTGTGAATACACTATGAAAAGTATGATGAATGTGCAAAGGTAGCTTATACCACTGCCTGCACAGAATGCAGATTTGTTTGAATTTTTAGTTTTCCACACTTTGAAATGCAAAAAACACAAAGCACTCATACAGGGAACATTAATCCTGTAAAGCAATCTTTGACAGACAATCTTTGTATCAAATGAACTCAACTATAGTTTTATTATCGTGTCACAATCGGTGTGTGTGTGTGTGTGTGTGTGTATAAGAGTGAGTGAGTGAGAGTGAGACTACCTTGACAGAGCTCTGGAGCACTGTAACAGGAAATACTTTTGTAGGCATGGAACTGAGAAAGAAATGGAAGTTCTCAGGGATTGATGTGTCTGCAAAGAAACAGAAGGAACATTACTCACAGCCATAAAAAAAGAGAAAAGCACTTACAGAATATCTGCAAAAATGCCCTGCAGGACTTTTTCAGTAATACAAATGCTCTGAAAAACCAAAGCATGAAATGCCACGTTAGTCATTTGTATTCATCTGAGTGCAATGCAGTTAAAAGTATGTTTTAAAAGTCATAAAGTTTAAAAATTAGTAGTTCCTGAGCGTATCAGTGCATTTAGGCTTGTAGACATGGTCAAGAAAACCTAGATGATGAAAATCAGCTTCTGTACATAAATCCTAAGACAAAAGACAGCTGACCCCAGGAAAGAGGTGCAGAAGGAGGAAGGACAGGACTAGCATGAGGATTGTAATCACTAATAACGTGTACATCTGGTCTGGTGCCATAAAAATGTGAACCAAATGATGGGTTAGCACAATAAACGTACCTATAGTTGACACTGACTAATCTGTGGTATCAAAATTGTCTGAACTCTTCAAAACAAGCTTGTCTTTTTTATGTATTGCTTTTTCACTTGTTAATTGTCTTAACCAGCATTTACACAGTGTTGAGTGGAGAAGATAAGAATTATACAAACAGATAAAGTGAGATAGGAGAAAAGACAGAGGAAGGGTGATTATTAAAAAAGAAAAATCATTAAAATGCATGCAAGTTGGGATATTCTGATGTCAGCTAACTTCCACCTCTGAAGGTGTCCTGTGTTTGACTGTGATATTACAACTTTTTCAGTAATTGCTGAAGGACCATTAGCATTCAGCATGCGTGCTGAAGGGACAGCTGAAAAACAGAGATATTTCATATTGCTCTGAGAAAAAAAAATCCTCATACTTTAGCCTTTTGTCTCTCTCTGTCATTGTCTGTGGTGGAGAGAAAGACGAGGACTGTTTGCTTCACATCTACTCAACCTCGAGAACTTGGGAGACAAATTAACTACAGACCAACCTGTGTGTGTGTGCGTGTGTGTGTGTGTGTGTGTGTGTGTGCGTGTGCAAGGAGGGGTTAAGGAGAAAATAAAACAGCATCATGTTTATCTGCTTTCACCAGACAGCAAACTGTTGCTAATTTCTATAGTTTCTTAGAATTAGAAGAATACCTAGGAGCCAAAAATCTGAATTTTTTTATGCCTTTTTTTTAAAATTTAGAACAACTGACACTGTTAAAAAATTGTCCCTTATCTCTAGTTCTGCAGGCTTCTGTGGTCAAATCTTACTGATAATTGGCACTTCTGCTATAGTCAAACACAGAAGAGCTAACCAATGAGGAGGCTTAGTTAATATGTAGTTATAACTCTGCTGGTTGGCTATGACAAATATACCTTCCCCAAGCAGACAGAGGAGGCCGAGACTTATTATAATATATTTATTTATTTATAATATTTACTGTAAACCTAGAATACATTTGCAGTGACAGATTGAATTCCTTTACATTTATAATAATGAACTGCGCTAACATGAAAATACAGTATTGTGCAGTTAGCTTAAAATGGCTTGGGTAGAGGTTTCCCAGACAGTTTGCAGTTCTCCTAACCCTAATGCGGAAAACATACCCACACAAGGGTAATGGGGAAAAAACCTGTTGTATACTTGTATAGTACTATGTATTATATAATATTCATTATTGTATCTCTTATACATACTACCTGAATGTTGCACTGGGTAAAATTTTCTTCTCAATCTACTGCTATGTTGTAGTTGGCTTAATGATTATTTTCTCAAACAAGAGATTGCTGGTGCCAAAGTGACTAAATATCATGCCTGGAACTTTTTTTTTTTTACACCTATTCATGCTACT
The DNA here is from genome assembly GCF_963576455.1 of Neolamprologus multifasciatus. Classification (NCBI taxonomy): domain Eukaryota; kingdom Metazoa; phylum Chordata; class Actinopteri; order Cichliformes; family Cichlidae; genus Neolamprologus; species Neolamprologus multifasciatus. The sequence goes on along the minus strand of NC_140444.1, from coordinate 7,415,010 downwards.
GATGAATCAGTGTATAGTTCTAAAAAAATGTATATAGCCATTTCTTCTGTTGAATCTCTAGTTACTACACCATTGTTACAGCCTGCAGTAACCTAGTGATGCCTTTATGAGCTGGTGCAGAACATATCAATCTCCTGTTTTCAGTCAGGTGTAAATTTCCCCAAATTTGTTCATCATCACCTGAACTGAAATAAATACTGGCATTTGCAGTGACCCATCTTACACTGGGTAGTTTACAAACTTTCATTATGTGAACTGATTCATAGATGAACTAATGAACAGGGCCAAATTGAGCATCTCCCTCTTTGGACCTCATTATTCCAACCCACTGATATCCGGTGCATTGGCAATATGCCTGCTAAACACAGTGAGGTGCTCTGTGCTTATGTAAAGTAGCTAATAAAGACCACAGTAACTCTTGTGTATCAATGTATTTATGAAGAATACTATGTTTGGTTTAAGTGTTAGCAGTCACAGTCCTACAAATGCAGGTGTTTTTCTCTGCTTTAAAGTCTAAACGAAACTAAACGAAAAATATCATGGTCTGACCCATGCGCATCAGATACCTTCTCCACTTAATAAAAGCAACACAATAAGAAATTTGGCCAAGTAGGAACATACTGAGCTGTAATGTCTCACATTTCATAATTTCAGCTTGGTTATGCAATCAGAAAACCTTCACTGTGACCATACATTTAGTCATAATGCTGTAACAAGGAGGTGTTATTTTCACTGACTTGGTTTGTGAAAATAACAGTGTTTGTACGAAACTGCCAAAATGTTTAACTACAGCATTTTTATTCTAATCTGACTCCAGCTAAAAAATGTTCTGGGCATGAAATTCAAACAGATCTTTCCAGGTATGAAATCAGGGTTGGTGACATATTTGTGCAGTTTCAGCAGGAGCTCGGGTTTGATATTTTTCTCGTCATATTATGTCAGATTTTTAATAATTGCTTAGCACTAGGCCAGGCTGGTCTATAAAGAGAGAGAAGTGTTAGCTTGTCAACAAATGAGGAGGAAAAACTTTTATTGTTTAATATATGTGTGCATGTGTGGTGGAATTTATAGTTAGTTAATGAATCTGTTAAAATATTTATAAGCTATGTATTGTTACAAATTTAACTGACGCTGTCATGTAATTGTAATAACGGACAGCACTGAGATAACGAAGCCATGTGGTGATGTAAAATATATATGTTGAATTGCAAGCATAATTTAGGGATTCAACTTTGACACTTCAACTTTGTAGTGGTTAGAAGACACAAAATGCCATTACGGTACAAATTCTCTTATTAAGCTTCAGAGCCAAAATAATATATTCATCACTGAAACTCCTGCAACTCAACAAGAAAGTCCTGAAACTCTGAACATCCACTCTATACAGGTCGATGCAACAAGATGCAATGAACTGAAAATTGTATCACAGCCCTCACATAGCCATCTTTAAATCTTTCCACAATTGTTCAACTCCAGCCCTTCTTCCATATTTAATTTGGAGGTTAGCTCTTACTGCTCTTGCTCATTGTTATAATCAGCATTGTTTGCTTCATAGGGGAGTGGTTATAAGGCTGTGGCTCATCAAGTGCTTGATGCCTTCACATTTATTCAAGTACTGGCGCTCAGTGAAAATGCTACAGTTTTACACTTGAATTGTGTCTCACAAAAGCTTAAAGTGGATAGGATGTGTTCAAGATTGAATTTAGATCAGCAACCCAGTAGATTAGTGAATAATGAAATTTTAGGGTTGACAGATTAATGAGTGCCAAGTCGTGGGATGTAAGAGTAATCCCTGCTGAATGCTGATTCAAAATAGGTAGGATTAAAAAAAATGTCCTGTGGAAATGGTCAGGTTATTAAGTAAAAAAAATAATATATATTATTGTGACTATAATGGTAGCTGAAATTATGATAATAAGAATTATGCAAATAGCATCATAATCTTTATGAACAATTATCTTTGATGAAGACAGAAATGATAATTATGATTACAATGAAATATCATTGTGATTTTAGGGAGACTGATGAATTATTTTTGATACAAACAACATTATGTAAATACATTTTACTGTTTCCTATATTTGCTATTTTGTTTTCACTGATTCATTTTTTTTTTACAGAATAGACACTACAGATGATTATCTGTCTTTGCTGTTAAGTAAAATAAACTGCTGAAGAAATGAAATATATCATGTATACAGATTAGTTCTCCTGTTCTGACTTCATTATAGAAAAGCATGGATACTGAATTTCACAGTGTATAGTTTTGGAAACCAACACCAGTGATACAGGAGTAATGATTACCTAACGAATAATAAATTAAATTAAAACAAATAAGTAAAAATTATTTTGGCTGTTTGAGTCTCTGGAAATCAGACTTAAGCAGGATGCCATGTAATGTAGTAATATGAATAAGTGTTGTGATTTTAGGCACAATAAAGGCAACATCAGTGACACTTTTGAAGAATTTGTGATAAAACACATGCACACACAAAACTCATCAGCCTTCTCTTTATCTACATTTTTACATCTCCTCCTTATCTCTGCAAGGAACATATGTATATATGGATATTATGTTTGACATAATTTATAAATCAGCATACCTGCACATACCAGTAATAAAGGAAACATACAACAGTGAGACCTGAAAGCCACAGCCAAAGTCACCCACGGGGCTCATAAATACCAGAATGTGTAGTTTTGCCTGTACACGGGAGATGAAATACTGGAACCCCTGAAGGCAGCACTACAGACACATTAAAAAGGCTAAGCACACACAGACGATCACATAATTTCAGGAGGTCTAGTCTCAGCAGGCAAATAACTTGAAATCTGATGTGTTTTTTCCATTCATTTGGGGGCACTGATTGTAACTGAATGCTTTAGCCCAGATTCTTTTCTGCCCATTGTAAGAAACTTAGATGTTTTACAAGGTTTTTATTATCTTCTTTAACCAACTCATAAAGGCTTCCTAATTAGTTCTATTATATTAGATAGTAATATAATAAAACATTAGATTTTATTGTAGATCTTGGTACTGTCACGGTGAGTGCTGTGGCAGGCAGACAGAGGACCCAAAAGCAGGCCTTACACTGTAAAAAAAAAAATTGTAGAATTTACGGTGAATTACTGGCAGCTGTGGTTGCCAGAATTTCACCGTGAAAAATAAATTGTAAATGTAGAACACAAAACGGTATACTATTTTGGTAACCATAAATTTCACAGTAAATAATTATTATTTTTTCACAGTAAATAACTGTAAATTGTAAAATTGTTTATGGGTAATTCATGTGAAAACAACAGGCATTCCGTTAACCTGATTACAGTCTTACTTTGTTAAATATAATGAAACTGTATAAAATAATACGGTATGATATTAAAATTTTTATTATTACGGTAAATTACTGGCAGCTGTGGTTGCCAGAATTTCACCATAAAAAATAGATTTTAAATGTAGAACACAAAACGGTATACAATTCTTGTAAATAACTATTAATTAAAAAATTAATTGTAAAATTGTTCATGGTTGATTCAAGTGAAAACAACAGAAATTCCATTAACCTGATTACAGTCTTGCATTGTTAAATACAGTGGAACTGTATAAAATAATACGGTACAATATTAAAAAGTTCAATATTACGGTAAATTACTGGCAGCTGTGGTTGCCAGAATTTCACCGTGAAAAATATAGTGATAATGCAGAATACATAACGGTATACTTCATTGATCAATGTAAAATTCGCAATATAGAACCATAAACCTGTTCATGGTAATTCATGTGAAAACAGCAGAAATTCCGTTAACCTGATTACAGATTTGTATTGTGTAAATACAGTGAAACTGTATAAAATAAATATAAAAAAGTTCAATATTACAGCAAATTACTGGCAGCTGTGCTTGCCAGAATTTCACAGTGGAAAATATAGCGATAATGCAGAATACATAACGGTATACTTTGTTGACAAATGTAAAATTCACAATGGACTGCTGCTTTTTTCACAATAATTACCATTGAAATAAATGTTAAAATCTATTGAAAAAGCACAGAACAGCTGTATAATACAATCCTTTTTTTTAATTCAAAAGTTCAGATTTACATTAAATTACGTGCAGCTGTTGCAGCCAGAACACTGCCTAAAAAAATTAAGGTCCAACAAATGAGGTAATAAACATAAGACTGCTGACTGGCATAACCTGTACTTTCACTTTTTGTTATATTTTGATAGAAACATTAATAAAGACCAATAGAAATGATGAGTACATTAAACTGTTAATATTAAATAATCAAATTAATGACTACAAAGGCATTAACCTAATTAATATTAAACTTACTAGCACCAAAAACAAAAAAGTACTTAATAAACAGTCAAATAAAATTAATAACACTTGATACTTGGTGTCTGACAATGTTTCTTTTTATCCAGACTCTATAGTACAGGGCTTTCAACATGGAAACCAGTCTCTGATGTTCTGGCATTCTTTCCTTGCACCCTGAAAGCAAATACAAAGCACAATAAAGCAAACTGGACATTTAAAAAAAATAAATGTGTACATTCAATCAAGCAAATTTACAGTCTCACATTTAATACAGCTGACACTATTCATTGCATAATGATTATACAATGACTATGATGCATTGCAATGGACATAAAGATACCTCTTTAGGTCGGTACTGGATGCAGTGAGGTAAACATCCGCTCCAACTACAGCATGAGTACTGACCGCCTGTGAGCTCTCTGGGATGGGAGAGGAGCCCACTGCTTGGAGAGAAAATTAGAGACGAAGTAGAAGTAGAAGAATGATAGATGCTTCATGTCAGACACTCCAAAAGTCTCCAATAACACCAGAAAAAGTCACTAATTGTAGCGACAAATTCACTAAGTCATGCTGCTCTTTCCCACACAACTCTGCCTTTCAACTGCTGGCGGACACCATATGCCAAGAAAGGGCCTGTCTGCTGTCAGAAAAACCAGACCTGCTCAGTTTTCTGAAGAAAAAGTGCTAGGACTCATGTGTATCACAATGCACATAAATTTCTACTCTTTTGTTAACCTCTTATTTATTGCTCAGATTAATAAATTTGTTCATAACAGTGTCAAAAAACAAAAATGATAATTACAAAAATTACAAAAAATTGACTTTGTCCGTGAATAATATACATTCAACAAAATTAAACATTGACCTATTTCAAGTTTACTGACCCTAAAATGTAAGAATTGTTGTCAATGCTTCAAGATCCATTAATTTCTCCAAATATTCAGTATGTTAATTGTGTTTTAAAAGGGAAAAATGTCCACAAATTTAAACATCTGAAACCAGGTATGTAATTGATACAAATCAGAATAAAATTAAAAGACTGTTCTTATAAAAACAGAGAACTGATTTCAGAAACAAGAACAGGAGAAAAACCTTTAAAACCAGTGGCTAACTGCTACATTAGAATAAAGATGTCACACAGCCAGTGATGTGAGAGCTGAGACTTAACAACATTGTACAAGTCCATTTTTAACATGTCTCTCGCCACTCGTGGTCTGAAAGATCTGCAATAAGAGTGAGCACTCTTGGGTTCACAGACAGTTGCTTCTTGTTCTTCTTTGTTTCCACCTTTGTGCCCTTTTCTGGATTGATGTTGAAACAGCATCTGTTTAAGCACAAATTCAACTATCAATCTCTTCATAAACAATGTGCTACTCATAAGTATGATTTTTTTGTGTGTGTGTGTGTGTGTGTTTTACCTCTGAAGAAACTTGAGTGTTGAGCAAAGTCCACAGGATAGTGAATATTGAGGCAGTAGTAACTTCCAAACATCAAGCAGATGGCATAAATGAAGGTGGGAATGTTGTCATTTACAACTTTACGGTCTACAGCTAGCATGAATCGGGTTGAAGAATAGCAAGAAGATCCCGCAAAGAACATAAATGAAAGAAATACTTAACTCATCATCGGTCATTATTTTACAAAAAAATTGACAAACATTTTTTTTCTCAATTAAAGTAGTCTAAAACTGTAAATCACTAAAACAAATCCAAATAGCTTTACTTAAAAGTAAAGAATAAGAAGTAAGATAACTGAATATCAACTTACCGCACACAATGATACATGGAGTTACTGGAAGTGTCACGTTTTAGTTAATGGACTCAGGCGCAGACCGGGAATCTTTGCAGAGTTAACAATCAGTTTATTTACACAACGACACCAGGTGATACTATTTACAACGTGCTGGAGGGAGGGGAGGGGGGTCCAGGGTTCCGGGGTGTGTGAGGGGAAAGACGGGAATCAGACGCACTCCAAAGGCTCTCTCTCTTCACTCCCCACACTGGGGAAACACAAATCCACTCACTCGTCCACACGGAAACAGGCAGGCAGGGAAAGGTCCGGGGTAGATCTGCACACAGAGACGGAGGTTAATGACGAACAGACGGAAACAACTTTACGGAGTTTAACTCACTAATGGTTGAGAGACTGACGCTGATAGCTCAACGATCCAGCGACGAGTGACACAGTGCTGCCGTCTTAAATCGGCCTTGCGATCATCCCGGTAGGCAGCAGGTGCGTGGGCCAGGGGCGGGAGCCCATAATGAGCACCGCCCCGGCAGGTGAGAGAGAGAGAAGGAGAGAGAGAGAAAACATGTTGCCTAATACAAGATCAGCTGGTGAGGCACAGGGACCATGACAGTACCCCCCCCCCCCCCCCCCCCCCCCCCCCTCAACGGGAGCCTCCCGGCGACCCACCAGGCTTACCCGGATGCAGATGATGGAACTCCCGCAGCATGCGCTTGTCCAGGACGGCCGCCCGAGGGATCCAGGACCGCTCCTCCAAGCCGTAGCCCTCCCAATCCACCAGGTACTGGAAGCCACGCCCCCGGCGCCGAGAATCCATGATACGGGTGATAGAGTAGGCCGGCAGACCGTCCACGAGCCGGGGGGGAGGAGGGGGCCCGGAAGGCGGGCACAGAGGACTGGACTGGAGAGGTTTAATCTGAGACACATGGAATATGTCGTGTATTTTCATGTTGCGAGGTAGCTTGAGCTTTACAGACACAGGGTTAACTAAAGCAGAGATCTCGAACGGGCCGATAAAGGTGGGAGAGAGCTTCTTGGATTCCGCCCAGACGGGAACGAAGCGTGTGGAAAGCCACACCTTTTGTCCAACAGCATAGGCGGGAGTGGAGGACCGGTGGCGGTCAGCAAAGCGTTTATTACGGTCCTTGGTGCGTAACAACGCAGCCCGGGTGGCCTTCCACACCCGACAACACCTATGCAGATGCGCCTGGACTGATGGTACAGAGTGTTCGCCTTCGATGGAGGGAAAAAGAGGTGGCTGGAATCCCAGAGAAGCTTCGAAAGGTGACCGGCCCGTGGCGGAGGAGGTCATGCTGTTGTGGGCGTATTCGATCCAGGGCAGTTCCTCACTCCAGATGGCCTGGTTGGAAGAGGCGACGCAGCATAGGGCCGCCTCCAACTCCTGGTTCGCCTGTTCAGACTGGCCATTGCTCTGTGGATGATATCCAGAGGACAGACTGACCTTAGATCCCAATGAGGTGCAGAACTCTTTCCACACTCGGGATGTGAATTGAGGACCCCGGTCAGACACGATGTCATCCAGAATGCCATGCAGGCGAAAGACGTGGTTGGTGAGTAGGTGAGCAGTCTCCAATGCAGTAGGCAGCTTGGGCAGAGCAACAAAGTGAGCCGCCTTAGAGAAGCGGTCGACGATCGTGAGTATGACCGTATTACCTGCAGATGGTGGGAGGCCGGTCACAAAATCCAGAGAAACATAGGACCACGGTCTGGTGGGCGTGGGTAAGGGATGAAGCGGACCCGAGGGTGGCTGGTTTGGGGTCTTGTATCGAGCGCAGACTGTACAAGCGGAGACGAATTCTCTGGCATCCCGGCTCAGGGTGGGCCACCAAAAGTAGCGCTGCAGGAAAGTAATGGTGGGGTGTATTCCTGGGTGACAGGAGAAACGGGCTGTGTGTGCCCACTGTAATACCTGAGACCTGACAGTTTGGGGAACGAACAGGCCTCCCGCAGGGCCGCCTCCTGGATCCGGTTCAGTTCTCTGAGCCTCGCGAATGGCCGACTCGATTTCCCAGGAGACGGCCCCCACCACACAGGTGGCCAGGAGGATGGGAGCAGGGTCCGCCGAGACGACGGGAGAAAAAGGCACATGGGTGAAGCTTACCATCCTTCTGTTGTGAGAGGACCGCTCCTACTCCCGTGTCGGATGCATCCACCTCCACCACAAACTGCAGGGTTAGATCGGGCTGGACCAGAATGGGTGCCGAGGCGAATCGCTTTTTCAGCTCCAGGAAGGCTGATTGGGCAGCATCGTTCCACTGGAAAGGAACCTTGGGAGAGGTTAATTGTGTTAAAGTGTTAAATTGTTTATATCCTTGCGTTGAGAGTAGTAAGTACACTTCATGAGATTTTCCACCTCATCTAGGCTGACATTGGTCTCACGATGAAGCTTCTTTTTTCTTTTTTCTCCTTCTGACTTTCTGTCGTCTTAGTCACTGGCATGAATTTCATGTCCCACTTGATGCAACCATATGTGTCCTGAACAGCAGCCTTTTTTTCAGCTGGGACTTCATCTGTTAACGAATCATCTGAACACTCCTTGCACTTCTTTTTCCTGGGTGTTGAAGACCGCTTAACATTTTCTATTCTATATCTTCTATGATATCTTGCAGTGACTGAGGATACTTGGCAATCAGTTTTTTGGCTACTTCAGTTGAAGCTTGCTTACTCGGAGATGCGCTTGCTTTCATCATTTCAGAAGCAACAATACGGATCATTTCTCTTCTCAACTTTGGCGCTGGCCTCTTCCCTCTCTCCAAACACTGCAGCAAAGCTTCTGGAAACTTATCCCATGGAATCTGGAAGCTGTCAACCCAGTCTAAAACAGCAAGGACTCGGCTAGGTGAAGGTGAGAGAGAGACTGAGGAGCTTGTTGGTGAGGTAGAAGAGGATAATGATGACTGGATGTGAATTTCAGTACTTTGTGCTGTGAAACAAACAAACAAAAATAAATAAATGGGCAAAATGTATGATTGAAAGATACACAATAAAGGTAATTGAAATCTACTTACAGTTTTTTTTCCACACAGCCACCAGTTTTCTTGCTTGAATCGGTCTAAGAACGGACATCAAATCACTCTCCTGGACGAAGTCAAAATCTTCAGTGGTTTCTACACCCAATGACTGCAGTGTCTCCACAACAATATCAAGAACTGAAGGTGCAAGGTCGGGCAAAACCTTTGTAATGGCATTACGTATGCTGCTTTGGTCCATATCACCCATTTCTGTATATGAGAAAGTAAACAAAGCAATGAAAATATCAAAATATCAGGCTATGGAAGCAATCAGCTGACAAAACACTATGTTTCAACAGTATTAATTGGCATCCATCCTTCACGTATGATGTCAATGGATAGAAATCAGCCAAGGCGTTGATGTTCAGACACAACATCTTTTCAGTGTCTTTCCTAACAGAGTACAGATGATACTTAGGAAGGAACTCTGTTACTGTATGTGGACTGATACTAGGAAATGAGCAGTGTTATCTTTTATTAAAATGAGCACTACCTCACCAAACTCCAGTAAGTCAGTGTTGCCTGTGACAAGGAAATGTCCTTTCTTGTATGTTTTACCCTTATACACCATTTCAACTGTGACCTTTGTGTTCTTCTCTGTAAATCCAAATGGTCTGACAGCATCTTGAATGGCTTTACTATATAGTGCTGGGTAAAACGGAGTGCAACCTTTAACTTGCAAGGCAGTCTGGCACATTGATCCTGCTGAAAGATACGCTTGCAATAACTGATGCCGTTCAGAAAGTGTAAGGCAGAGGTTCTTGAAGTTCTTCAAGTTTCGAGCACATCTTTTGAAATAGCTGTGCTTGCTTTCAAATCGCATTGTCCATAGTCTAATTAATGGCCCAAATTTCAGAATCAGTGCTGGGTAATGTCGCAAGTAGTGATGCTTTGGTTTCAAGTTACTTTCTGGGAATAGAACTTTCCTTGACTCCAAATATTCCTGAATAAGAATATCAAGATATGCAACCTGAGATACAGAAATTTTCTGAGCACAAACCAAGTCCACAATATATTTCAGTTGAAGGAGCAACTGCCACACATCATCAGTTTCATCTTCCACTCTGTCACCAATTAGGAGAGGCAACAGCCTTAAAAAGTTCCAGTTTTGTATTGCCTGTCCTGAGAGTTTAGCTGTTTGAGGACTAACCTCACATGGCTTTGAAGAGGCATCAGTGTCTGAGTATTTAAACTGTTTAATGCGCCGATTCAGAACGGAGTAAGTGAACCATAGTTTTTTCTTCACAAAATATTTAAGAAACAACGCAACATCATATGACAAAATGCCCTCAAAAATGTCATGTCCTAAACAAGGTGGCAAACCTGGCTGACAGATGTGAAAATATTTTAAACAGTTGAAAACTGACTCAAACTTTACTCCTTCCACATATGGCATACCTTCAGTCTTGAGGCGTTCAACAGCAGAGTTGTATGTTTCTTTGGTGCGTTCTGCACCACACTGATTTGGGTCGCCACTCTGAAAATCAGATCGTGTCATTAGACAGTACCTACAGAAATTATGTGTGTAGGTTCCTTTGACTACAGTTTTATCTGATGTCACTATGCCATTTTCCTCAAGTTCCTTCAAATTTGTTAGTAATTCAGAGAACACATTTGCATGTCCAAACTCTCTGAAGTCTTTCTCTCGACATAATAACACAAGAAACATGTGGTCTGTGTCAGACCGAACATGAAGTGGCAAATTAGCAACAGACACATAAACAGCTAATACTTTATGTTTTGTCTTTGCAGAGCCTAAAGGATTAACAACTTCAAAGGCGTCTTGGTATAGCAGTAGTTTGAGACATGATGGATTTGCGTCAAAAAAATTATTGCTTTTGAATATCCTACCATCACTAATGTCACACAGTACATCTGATGAAGAGTCAGCTGACTGCTCACCTGTTACACATTTCTGCCACAAATCAGAGTTTAACAAACATTTCAAAGTCTCTCTTAGAGGTACATAGTATGCAAACTGATCAGTCCTATTCTCACTTTGTCCTAAAAAAAATTTCTTGGGCTCCACATAGTTAAACATTTATTTGAAGGACTGTACTCTGGAGTATGTTGTCCTCATTGGCCCTTTATGACATGCGGAAAACAGATCGGATCCCTTGACCACCTCACAGAGCTTGGCAATACTCTCATCAGACAATGTTGTGTTAGTTTTTAGGAGTGTATTAAGGTTATCCAATGTATATGACTGACCCAATTCATGTATGTTTTGTATTTCCTCTACAATGGTCTGGATGGTAGAAGCAGGTAGCAGAAACTGTCCTTGCAATTTCAAGTAGAATAAACTTACATTTCTGAGGAAAAGATCTCTAACCAAGTTAACCCTCTGGGGTCGCTGGACGCGCCAGCGCATCAAAATCACATGACCAATTTAAGACGACACAGCTACAAGATGCAGCATGTCAGAGTCTCCATTTCAACTTGGGTCGAAAGTGCAGACTTCAAAATATATACCAGTTTTTGAATTGCGTCGATGGGCCACGTAAAACCAGAGTTATGATTAAAAATACACGCAATGTTTTTTTCTGAACAAAACAGTGGTGTTTACAGCGGGAAGAATAGTAAAAACAGCGTTTTCTACAGACAGCGCTAGCAAACACTCTCCGCTTGTGAGTGAAAAAAGAAAAAACACATCTTCCCTATTGGTGTTAGAGTTTTAAGAGTTAGTGATGGGATTTCCGGCTCTTTCTAGAGAACCGGCTCTTTCAGTTCGACTCACTAAAAAGAGCCGGCTCTTTCGGCTCCGAACTGACTCTTCAGGTTGTTTTGTTGTTTTAATTAATTTATTATTAACAATAATATAAAATTATGCACAAAAGGAATTACTAATGTAAAAAAAAAGTGGTTTTATTTATATATGTTTATATATAAATATATGCGGTGGCCTCTAGAGACAAAGCACGTACAAACTCCAAAAAGCACGTATAAACTGCAAAGCATATACAAACTCCAAAACACAAACTCCAAAAAGCACGAACAAATTCCAAAGCACATAAAAATTCAAAAGCATGTACAAATTCCAAAGCACGTACAAACTCTACAACACGTACAAACTCAACAACACGTACAAACGTCGGAGTTTGTAGGTATTTTGGAATTTATACGTGCGTTTTGGAGTTTGTGCGTTTTGGAGTTTGTACGTGCTTTTTGAAGTTTAAATGTGTTTTCAAGTTTGTACGTGCTTTGGAGTTTGGAGAAGCACATACAAACTCCAAAACATGTACAAACTCCGAAGCAGGTATAAATTCGGAAGCACGAACAAATTCTGAAGCACGTACAAACTGCAAAGCACGTACAAATTCCAAAGCACAGTTTTGGAGTTTGCATGTGCTTTGTCTCTAGGGGCCACTGTAGAAGATGTCCTTTTGCCATTAATTATGCCAGAATTTTAGTTTTCATTGTGAATACTTGTGTTTTATACTGTAGAACTAAAAAGTATATACATATTTTTTATTTGCAGTAACTGACCATATTTACTACTAAGATATACTGTTTTATTAAGCAGCTGGATCGCCTTAATTTATTTATTTTTTACCGTAGTTTTCACAATAATTCTAACAATGTTTTGACATTTTGGTACAGTTAAAAGTACGGTATGTTTTTGGTGATTAATATACAGTTGTAGATTGTAAATTCAAATGATAATAGCAGAAAAGACTGTTATACATACAGAACTATAAATATAAGTTATGGGGTGGTTAATTGTAAATAATGTTACAAATTTTTCTTGTTGTTTCCAAAGACAATGGGCCATATTACTGTACATTAATGTACTTTAAACATTTTAGCAGTGCAAAAATTAAAGCAATTTACCATTTTTCAATTTACAGTGATTCAACATAAATATTACAATTATCTACTTTTTGGATTTAATGGTCATTTACCATTGCCATTTCGCAGTTATTTACTGTAATTTTTATGTACATTTCTTACAGTGTACAAACACAAAGAGGTGAACTAAGAGAGGCAGCTTTATTGCGCTGTACAAAAACCCAAACACTAAATACAAGAAAACTAAGCCATAAACTAGAAACCAGAAACAAAGAACTAAAATTGGAACAGAGAACTAGGAGTTACAAGCAGTATTGAGGAAACACACAGCAATATGGGATGAAGCAACAACAGGCAGCGTAAGAAACAGGAGGTATAAAGCTGGAACAGATCTAACATAATGAGACAGGAAGGAAGCAAAACTGAAAACACTGAACACAGGACTTGGAACTGTCAAAATAAAACAGGAAACATGAGACACACTAAGACACAGACTTGGCACTGTAACCGGGGAAATAAGCAGACATGAGAACATAGCTGACTGGGGGAGACAAATGAATATGAAGACAAGTGAGACTAGAAAGAAACGTGGAATACAGGAGAGGCATAGTAACAGAAAACTAATGGCTAGAAACTATCAAAGCAGAAGCTAAACACAAGCAGAAAAACAACCAAGAGAACCAGGAGCATGAATAACAATAAATTAAAGGATATTAATTCAACCTGAAACACGAACACTGGGTGGCAGACCCAGTACAATGACAGGTACTACTGGTATCTTGCTATGTTAGGCTGCAGTTACAGGAGTGGTTTCCTACATTAAAAAAAATTATAACCCATTAAAAAAACAATGCTTCTCAGGATTTGGACATGAACATGTTTTATGTTATGTTATGTGTTGACACAACACTGGTTTATTCCTTGAGTAGGGGATGGAAGAAATTAATTAAAAAGCAGCCGGTGACCAAAGAAAAAATTAGAAAGACCTTCAGAAATCCTGGAAAACCATTGTTCAAGACCACTCAAAAATGACACAAAGGCTGGCTCTTTGGTACTATTGCTAATAGAAAAACTGTCAAACAGAATAAAAAACACAGAGAGAAAAACAAGAGAGGCAGATTTTCTAAATGCTGTTCATGAAGACAATCTTTATGTGTCAAGCTCTTTAGTAAAACAAAAGTTACATTTGTGCTGTTGGGGATAATAATTAAATGAGTAAATTGTGGCATAAGTAGCCTGTGATGATTAATTTTGCTCTATTTTATGCAAGTTTTCACTTTTGCTTTATCTTGTCAATTTAGTACATTTGACAAGATAAATTTCAATGTCTTAGCAGTTCCTTTATTGTTATATAATAGTTGTGACTGCAACTGGAAACCCAGGTGTCCAATGATCCAGTGATTATCTGTCCCAGCAATATGTATGCTTATGTCTCACCAATCCTTCACTGCCAGAGAAAACTAACCGCTCAGGATAGCTTGAAAGGACGTTGGGTATAAAAAGATGTTGTAACATGCATGATAAGATAAGATTATTAGTACTGCAATGGACAAACCTAAGAAACTGTAACTGTGAAAAAATCAAACTTGAGAACTCACTGAAGGAAGTAATTGCATATATTCATGTGTGAGTGCATTTGTGTGAGTATTTCAGGGGACCCCTGACTTTGAAGCTCTGTTTGAGGCTATTTCCCAAGGATGTTGGCAGGCACAACATGCTGAAGTGGCAAGTGAATCTGGCCATCACAGGGCTGTGTACCAAAAGCATCATCTTTGGTTTGAACCACCATTAAGCCTTTCTGACAGCAGCCATGAAAACTAGTATTCATTTATTTGTTTGTTTTGTTTTTTATTTTTTAATTTTCCAGCTCTCCTAATCAGATGCCTGAACCACCTCAAGTGGCTCCTTTCAACAAAGAGAAGTGGCAGCTCTACTCTGAGCCTCTCGCAAATGCCTGAACTCCTAGGAATGTAACAGTTGTAGTTCCTTTCCTGAAGGGAAGTAGCTCTTGATCTACTGACAACAGCTTCAGTCCAGTTCTTGTATATTTCTTCCCAAGTTCTTAAACTGATAAGTCTCCCAAGGCCGAGGTCATCCCTGTGTCATTTGCACTGTTCCTGTTGCACTTTCCCTTCAGGTCAATGTTCCATTAATATACTTCGGTACAGTGGCCAAGGATGTTGGCAGGCACAACATGCTGAAGTGGCAGGTAAGTCTGGCCATCACAGGGCTGTGTCCTCCTCGTGGAGAACCACATGCTGCTGTGAGGAAACAGAAAGGATCGAGGGACTATTGAAAAACTGACAAAAAGCATAAAATAGTTTTCCCCCATGAGAAAATTCACAAAACTTCCCCAGTAGTTAGCAATAATAGCACCGCTGTTTCTTTAAAGCCTGACATTCCACAGGAAGGCTACTAACCATACACATTTTTACCAACATCAGACTAACAGTGTTTTACTTTTTCTTGACAACATGTCACCAATGAAAATGAAACGATGTTCAATTTGAGGTTCAACTGATATGGAGCACTTAAGGACAGACCAGAAATGTTCAAAAAATCTAAGAAAGCAATCTAAGGAAGCATCAGTTGTGGTGCATGTGCGTGTGTTTGTAGCACAGGTTAAGGCAGCAAACTTCCTTAAAAAAACAAACCAAAAAAAACCTCACACATAGCACACAAGATAAATGGGTTTCCTAAATAAATTGGCAGTCTTCATTAAAAACACCAAACAAAACAAATAAGGTTCATGCTGACTGAGTAAAAGCAAAAACAAAAGAGCTATATCTACACTTTTAAATAAATCTAAAGATACAAAAAGGCCGAAGGCTGTGCTCAGCCGAAAAGGCCCTCTGACATTTTTTCTACGGTTGGATGAGGACATTGATTTCCATTTTATCTCTGTGAGGTAAATACAGTTTCTAAACAGCTTAGCCTTGCTCAAAAACTGGAAAGAGGGAAGACATCCAGACTAGATCTGTCTAGAGAGATTTCTATGAGTTCTAAAACTTGTCTACTTGTAGGCAGTAGTTTGGGGAAATATATATATATATATATATATATATATATATATATATATATATATATATATATATATATATATGTATATATATAAAACAAAAGGTTGATGCTTAGCTAGTCTAGTCCAGCTGTGCATCTAGGACTGTCAAAGTCCAAAGGCAAACCTGTTTAATTCCCAAAATCTCAGAATGCTCCTTTTTGTGGTCTATCTAAGACATCTTTACACTGTTTACACTGTTTGCAGAATTCTAAAAGAGGGGACGTTGTACCAGATACTACCAACCAGCTGGTGGTAACTCCAAGCAACCAGAGTCTCATATATACACATATATACATATTTTCAAAGGTCTTATTTTAGTGTAGCTCGTCTTATTTATATTCCTGGATCTCCTTCCAGAAAACCATGTTTTGGTCATAGAATCCAGGAAAATTGAACACAGAGAAAGTCTGAGCAGAGAAGTCGACGAAGACAGGAAGACAGTAATCCTGTTAAGAGAGCCTCAGCTAGCACAAATTTCAAGTCACCCAAAATATCTCTAGAACACTGTCATGAATAATTGCATACAAAGTCTGAATTCCAACACCAAAAGTATCATCTTTGGTTTGAACCACCATTAAGCCTTTTTCTCATGCAGTTCCTTTCAGCTCAGCAATTTCTGTACGTATTGGTGGATGTAAGCACAGGTCCAATCTCTGATAACTGTGAAAGGCAGCAAAAATATAAAGGTTTGATATAGTACACTACTGAAGTGCCTGGGGTTCTGCCACCCAAACAAAAATAGGTACAAAAAAAAAGTATCTCAATTAGTAAGTAACAACATGGTTAAAAATTAAGTAAAATCTAAACCTAAAACATATTTTATTTGATTGTCAAATCTGTTTTACAAAATTGTTGTTTGGACCAAATGACTGATTTTTTGAGGCATCATAGAAAAGATGACAGTTACATTTTGTGTTAAATATACCATATTGAGGTCTGGCACTCTGTTACCCAGGAGCAAAGCCTCCAGCAAAGAAGACAGAGTAGTTACTTTTTTGATGCCCACCTGATAAATTGCTTAGCGCAATGATTCAACATAAACTGCAGACCTTTCTCCACATACTGTTTAAACACCTCCATCAGATATGCACACACTGGGTGTCGAAGCTGGGGGCACTGCAATAAGTTAAATGAGATTAAATGTAACAGTATATTAAATATATTCATAAACCTATATTTACAGTATCTACATATTTTGTAAAGTAAACATGTTCATTTTGGCATACTTAGTCTACCTGGTATCTGCTTTTTCCCCTGTCTCTTTTCTCAATGCTTAACTAAGATAACGGTTAAACTTGAAAATGACTTACATTGTAACATCTAACCTCTCCCAAAAAAGCAAAAAACCCTAAATTTCCTAAAAGGCTGAACTATTCCTGCATCAGGTATAGTGTGTTAGACAAGACACAAAGAATTAGAATAAATACACCATTATCCCCCAAGACAATGAGAGAGAGTCTCCCAGTAAAAATAGCTACAAGAAAATCAATAGAAAATGAATTTAAAACTCTAATGAACTCCAACTACTCCACACAACTGATGAAAGTTTAATTAGTTCCTCCACACAGAGAGCATTACTAAAGCAACACTTAAATAAAAAAAAGAAAAGTCACTTCTTAAAATATGTTTGTCAAAAACTGATTAAAGGAACCAAAATAGAGAGGTTGAGTAGATAAACAAAAATTAGAAACAGCAAGAAACAGGGAGAGAGAAAGAGCGAGACAGAGAGAGTTGAAGATTGATATGAGAGATGACCCATTCTTGCTGTGAAGTTAAGTCACAAAAGGCTCAGGGCTATTGCTGCCATTAACTTTGATGCAATGGGTTGCCATCAAACTTTATACTGATGCTGAATTTCTGTGTCTAGCGATGCTTGGAAGACATGTACCGGTAAATACACATAGAGGACAACACATTCACAGCTCCACACACACTGAATACTGCCATGATATAAATGGGAAAAGGGTGCTTGATGTGTAAATAATACCCTGAGCTTGGACTATAATCAAGGGTGCAGAACTATGCTCTGAAAGAAAAACAGCTAGAACCAACAATAATTTGGCTACACTGTAAAAACAAACCTATGGAATAAAATTTTTTTAAAAATTGAAGATATTAGATAGTGCGTCAAACATCAAACATAGTTTCTCCCAAATGTCAAGAGCAAAGTGGCTTTTTAAATCTAGATTTAAAGGCCAAATGACCATAAAACCAGGAAAAGGGGCTGTACTTAGTTTTAGCCTTTGGTATTTCTTGGTTCTTAGTTTTTGTCCTTGTACTTTTAAAACTTCTCAAGTTCCTGCTTCCTGATGTTGCCATCAACTGGTATAGCGACTTCTATCACTATGGACTTCTTCCTCTGCCTGCCCACCACTACTCTGTTCGGCTGGTTAGCCATCACCTGTTTCTCTGTCTGTATCTGAAAGTTCCACAGGATTTTAGATGGTGATTCTCAACCATCCTTAGGGGATTATCCCATTTTGATGTCAGGACTTCCAAGCCATACTTGACTCAGTTGTTTATGTATACCATAGGTGTCCAACTCTGGCCCGCGGGCCAAATTTGGCCCGCAGCCTAATTACATTTGGCCCGCGAAGCCATACCAAATTATTATTAGAGCTGGCCTACTGGTATTATGCAGCTAATATATATATTGTTTAGAATTAAGCTTTGGTTGTTCCATATACAGTTTTTCAGCAAAACTTGTTTGAGTCAATAAGGAGAGATTCATTCTTAAATCTGGAGGAAGATTTTTTTTTTTCAATAAATATTAATGTTAGCCCGCGACCTTGTTCCAGTTTTGAATTTTGGCCCACTGTGTATTTGAGTTTGACACCCCTGATGTATACTCTGGCAGGTTATGGCGTTCAATGTATGCCTTGCCTGATAGCGTCTTGCATCCTGCAGTTATGTACTGGATTGTCTCAGGGACATCTTTGCACTGCCTGAACCTGGGGTCTTGCCTGGTGTGGTAGACCCCAGCCTATACTGCTCTTGTGCTTGTAGCTCATTCCAGTGCTGATTAGTGCATCTGTGCTGGCTTTCAGTCCAGCTTCATCCAACTATTGGTAGAAAGTGTTTAATATCAGCCATTTTTTCTGTCTGCCATACCTGTCTTTCCATGATGTTTCCTTTTAAACAACAAACAGCACAGCATAATCAGTGAAGACCTTTGTCAGGTTGAGTCTCTGTGCTCTAATAATAACCACATTCTTACTAATGTTGAGGGTTATCTCTCTTCAGTGACCTTCAGTGAACATTATCATCATTCATCCATCCATTCTCTTCTGCTTCCCAGCTAACATAGGGCGAGAGGGAGGGTACAGCCTGGATAGACTGCCAGCATGTCACGTCCTAAGAACAAACATTATAAATTATATGTATTTCTTTGTGTCATTACCATATCTAAATGTCTACTATTCCTTAAAAAAATAAAAAGTTTCCAAATAACTGATATACAGTGGAAATGGTTTTAAAAAACAGTTTTTTTGTTTTGTTATATTTTTGCTTCATATTAGTCATACTGAGTTACAATCCATAATTTTCAGTTCACATGCTTTTTACTTCATAACTGCATCAATTTGATAACCATAATCATCAAAATGGAATTCAATCTTAAAGCCAATCTGCTTGAAAAAAAAAAAAAAAGAACATCATTGCAAAAGAGCCTGTATGAGCATCTTTTCCAAAGTAGCTGGTGAATTCATTTAAATATATTTAACTTAATGTTATAGTGTTAAAATAAATCAGTGAAAAACCCTCATTATAGATGTAATAAAGATGATAATCAATAAAATTCCGCTATTTACAAAAAGTTTGCTTAACTGAAATGTAAAAATAATTGAAGTGCGAGATAATGAATGTTTACTGATTGTAGGACAAGCAGACTCAGAAAGGTAATGGCAAATCAAAGACAGATAATGGCTCTTAACTCTTAACAACCAAAACTCATACACTCCTAAAGGACTTATTTTGTAATTTTGGCTGTAAAATTAATTTTTCTTTTTTCATTTTTCAGGAACTGTTTGATTTTTCTCTCTGGCACAAAATGGTTGAGGAGTAAGGTAATGTGAAGTGCACATTGTAAAATCTATGTGGAGCTGATGTTCATGAGAAAAAAAAAGATTTTATGCCACACAGCAGACATTCAGTCATTCAGCATTTTTTCCCATTTCTAAATATTTCTTTATCTCCTTTTATGTCACACTATTCAACCATGACATGCACTGAACTATGTAAATGAATTTCCAAAGTGAAAATGACGCTGAGAAATGAGCTTCAATGTAAAAGGGGTTGGAAGATTTTAAGGTCTTAGCTGCGAATCTGTGTCATCATCAATATAGTTTCACTGTTCTTGCTGTGGACTATAGCATGTTGTCCCAAAAAACAAGTTATCTACTTAAAATTAAAAAAAAAGGTTTCACTGTAAACATTCTGTACATCTAGCTTCAGGGTACATAAAAGCTAAATATAGTCAACATATCCATGTGTATGTGTGTGTGTTAAAATCACAGCAATCACACTGGAAATTGCTGAAAAGGCGGACGTCTGTCTGCCTAGATAATTGAATGCACATGTGTCATTGTGATGCTCTGACCCTGCCATGACCACAACAGATTTGGACAGCTCTCATCCCAAAGTCAGAGTGGTCCTGCTGGCACAGTTGCTCTGAGCACAGCTTGTACATGTGGGTCATTTTCCTTGCTAGGATACTGGACCCAAATCCCTCTGGGTAAAAAATCACCTGGATGGAGAACAGAAAAACAGTTATAGCGATTATAGATGCAGCTGAGCTTAAGTCAATAAAACAGATCAAAGAAAAATGAATTGATGAATCATTTTATAGAGACACAGTATATATGAGAAATTAGGATAACACTAAAACTGCCAGTTACTTCTGCAATATGAGCACAGTTTGGAATCATAACTGCTATCGACCTAATTGAGCTTTGTGTCTCTGCAGTCTGATATCCTTTTTGGCATGCAGTGCCATTTATGGTGAGACCAGCAAGGATACTGGACCCATTACCGCCCTTGTTGAGTGTGTTAACAGCAACAGTGTGTCACCAATCTTCCCCATGATTGTAGTTGTGTGTCCTGAACTAGACTGAGAGATATATGGTATGGTATGCCACGTTTTATTTTTAATTTAACTTTAAGTTTGAGTAGTTTACACAAACTTAACATTAAATAATAATTGCTAATCATTTGAAATGCTGATTTATAAGCCATAAGTCAGAATCACGTGTGCGTTTGTTTTGTGTGTACCTTTGCAGCTTTGGCATTTTGCATGTTTATGAGTTGCTGAGCAATGACAGAATACACTTCAATATTCATTCGGTTAAATTTGTCAAAACAACACCAAGCTCCTGACAGAGCCAGCCCACCGAAGAACCGCCCCATTATCTGTACAATATTGTGATTGATTAAAAACAGATCTGTCTGTGGAAAACTGAGACTAGAAAAACTGCAAGACACTCACACTGAATACAAATACCTGCAATTCAATTGCTAATTTTAATATTTCAAAGAAGCTATTGCACAGCTTTGTGTGTGTGTGTGTGTGTGTGTGTGTGTGTGTGTGTGTGTGTGTGTGTGTGTGAGGCATCAGTAATTTCCACTTGTCTCACAGACAGTCGAATAAAGTATTACAGATAGCCCTATATGTTGGTAAGCCACACAGGAAGATCTGGACGAAAAATGGGATTCCAGCCTGGATAAATCCAAACACCTGTCCAGCTTTAATCTACTTCAGGTGTTGTTTAACAATAACAAACTAGAGAAGACAGAGAGAATGCTTTCCCAGCTGTCTTGTCAGTATGTGCTTTCAGCAATACTGACTCCAACCTATCTGAACTGCAAGAGAAATAATCGAATAGCACCTTAAATGAAAAGCACAGTAGGTGTCAAATTAAAATTCGGTGGGGCATTTAGATTTGTGGGGTTTTAGAATAAAGATATATTCAAATATTCAGTCAAAAGGTTATTACATATGGATTAATCTTAACAAGTTGTGTTAGTGTTAATGGATCATAATTGATGGAAAAAATGATGAAACAAATAAACAAACAAACAAGGAGAAAACAGTTTAAGTATATTTCTCAAGTATGCTTGAATCTTAAGTTTTGAATTTTCTATTTTGTAAGACAGAGTCATTGTTTGGGTCCTGTATTAAATTTATAATGTACTCTAATTAATGCAAATTTAAATAAACAAAACATTTATTGTCTTAATAACACATGTTATCTATTATAGCTACAGTTGATTTACTACCACTGATTCCCGTAACTCAAACAGCTACTAATCAAGAGGTAAACAGACAATAGAGAACAGTTACATTAAATAAGAAAGATTAATGCTGCATAGTTGCACACGACCATATAGTTTAACTGCCACAAAGCAATAGTGCCATCTAATGGTACATGGTAGTAGATTCAGTCAGATTGTCACAGGCAGCACTCTATTAAAAACATATGTTTGCAATATAATACATTCAAAGTTATTCTTGTATTGACAAAAAGAGATAACAGAAAAAGAATGGATGCATGTTTCTATGAAACTGAAAAAGAAATAAACTTACTCAAAACCCTAACCTGCATGTGATTCAAGAGAAGTCGAAATGAAGTAGCACAGCATTTACAAAAATGTGCCACAATGTAAGTGTAATTTATGCAACGAGTTTTACATCAGTAATACTTTATTTACAAGTGTATGTGTCATTTTAAACCAAGGCTCAGTCAGTATAAGGCAGGTATCAATAGATATAGTCCACATTATTAGAAGCTGAACAGTTGCACCTTTTTATTTCTCCAGGCCCTGTATTTCAGCACTTTTAATATGTGTAAAATTTTAACAAAGCAACCTATCGCAACTGTCAAAACTGCTTCTGTTATAGCTTTGGCATGTATGTCTGCCGATGGAAGGTGTACAGTAACATGTACAGATGATTTAACTGTTGAGCAAAACAACAGAATGTAAGCAGAGCAAATATATGTATTAACAAACTCTCATTGGTACATTCAGCATTACAATAATCCTAAAATATGAGTTGAAAGTTGTTACAATCAGATGCAATAAAGACTTCAAAGAGTCTGTCTAATTGGATTCACCATCATTCTGATTGAGCTTGTTCGTCAAACTAATTTGTAAACTCTGCATTTTAATGTGCTGTATAAATATCTCTATTGAATATGTTGATTAACTATTACTAATAATATATGATAATTTTGTTAGTTGTTTTGTGCTCTGTTATATTTGACTCTGTTTAACCTCTCACATTTTTAAGCAGAGTACCAAACAAAAAAATTGGAAAACTGTTTAGATACTTAGAACTGGAACTCTACTCTTTTCTACTCTATTTGAGCACTCAAAGCATTTTCTTACTACAAGCCTCATTCACCCATTCACACAAGTGCTTTTTTCTATGCCTAACCACTTTAACCTAAAACTCTACATTCAGATAGATGCACTGGGAGGAACTGGGATATAACCACCAACCTTTTGGCTTGTGGACGACTGGCTCTCTATTACTGCGAGTGGTGTGATAACCATCCTAGGAAGGTATCCCAGATATTCATAGCCGTAAATGCATGTGGACAGCTCAACTGTTGCTACACAGTTGTTTAAGTTCATGTCCCAGTTGAAGGATAGTTGTCTCTGCCATTCAGGTCCAAGTTGTACCTGATATCAATCAAAAGAAAGCCTCGAGTCAAGTCAAGTTTTAAAGCTGATCACAGGAAAAATCTCCAGTTAAATCTTGTACGTATTCTACGTATTATATTAAGCCAAGAACAGGCGTTTATCAATGGTCAACTGAAGCTGGACTATCGTACCTTTTCCCAAACTAGATAGGTGACAATGTCCCTGGCATGGATATCGATGGTGACGACATGGCATATGTGTCAGTGGTGATGTCACCACTGACACATATGCACACCATATGCACACCAAAATGTGCAGGCTTGTTCGGTCAGGTTAAAATTTAACCACACAATAAAGAAGGCACCGTGAGAATTTGTACTGCCAAACGGTCATGGTCTCTCTCCAAGTGTGTTTCCACGTCCCTGCCCTACATCATCTGTGATATGGTCAGCACCACCTGGTGGACGCAAAAACAAAGTGAAATTAAAATCTCGTATAAACAAAGAGTAAGCACACACACACACACACTGGACACCCATCCCACTAATCACAGATACATAGATTAATGAACACACACACTCACACAAATTTTGTGTATATGTGTGTGTGTGTGTGTTCTATGTGTTTATCTGCGATGGGTATCCAGCCACCACTTATTCCTCCGTAGACTTCACCTGGTAGGCTGTAATGGCCTCCTTGCTAAGCTGTTGCTGTGAGGAAAACCTAGCATCCTCCACACTGCAAAGCCAATCTTCGACGTTCCCTCATGCACAGAGCAGCAGAATCACTTGGGGATGAGGATTTGATTACATCTGTTGTGTCTTGTTATGATATACTGTAATTTCCAGAGAAGCAGAGAGTGGACTTCATCTGAATATTAAAAAACCCAAAGCAGAAAACAGCTGTCAATTATAACACTCTTGCCAACAAAGTTTTTGTGACAATACCGCTTTTCATTTTCAAACGTTTTAATTTTGGGTACAAATTAAAACTGGGAATGTCCATTTTTTGCTTTAAATGCTGCTTGTAGGAGTTCTTGCATAATGCAAAATAATTCTCACCACAGTGAGAGAGCTGAAATTTAAAATTCTGCAACTGCAATTAAAAATTACATAAACTTTATGATTAGGATGACTATTATTCAAATTAATAATACTGTTATGCAAAACTGTTCACTTGAAAGATGTGCATGCAGGCTTTTTCTTGCTTTCAAATTACTGGATACCTAACTGCAACTGGTAGCTCAATCGGTGGTCCAATCTAAGGATTCTAATCTGCCAGATAGATGAGTATAAGCGATTTTATGAGATATAAGGTGGGTTTTTTTTCAATTTCTATCTACCCTTTTAGTAAGGACTGGAACAAGAAAATAACAGGCTGAATAAAACACAGTCAGAGAATAATGATCACAAGTGTGAAGGTTACTCAAACCTGACCTTTTCTCCCTCAGGGAAGGCCATATTCAGGATGTCTTTGCTATATATGGTCCTCTGTTCTCCAGCACCCACCATTTCTAGAGCACCAGAAGGTTCTTCGGGCAATAAAGCAAACTCTAGTCGTGTAATGGCATCAAAACACTTCCTGTGGTGAGCCTGCACTGCTTGAAGGTTATGTGTCTGAGCCAGAATCTTTAGCAGCTAATCACTGGATAAGAAGCAAAATCTATACGTCTGAGAAAAAGCATAAATACTAGCAGAGTGTGCAAATAGTTAGAATTTAAGAATAATCTTCTTCTATTTTCTTTAAATGTAAAATGTAAAGAATTACAGATTTCTGTAGTACATAACTGAATTAAAGAAAAAAAAAGATAATTGGCCATGATCTTCAAGTAGTCAGGTGTCAATAGATTAAACATAACTACAAATATGAAGTGAAAATTACAGCATATAGCACAAATGCTATTTAAAACTTGCCATCATTAAAGGAATAAATAGAAAAAAAGATCTAAAATTTGAAAAAGCTGCTGTGTTTTCAGGGCCTGAGATCATTTAAGATGGAGAAAGATGAAGTTGAAAACTGTCCATTCAAAATTTGATATTATATCAGGAAATCATGACCGTCATATCCTCCGGACAACAGGAGAGACTCATGATAAGTGCAAGAGGTAACATGATGATATGGGGTTGCAATCACACGCATGGCAAGGGTAATGTTTATATCTGTTAAGCACCATAATTTCTTAATGAAGCAGGGAGGTTTTGGAAAAAGATAAGCTACAATCCAGCAAAAGACTGATTTTAAAACTACAACAATTGGCCTTAGTGGTCTCAAAAGAAGAGTAATGTAAGTGATGTGATGCAATGCAGTGAAAGAAATACCACTGACCCATTTTTTGAAAAGGGCTGCAGCTTTCAAATTGTAAGTTTCAGTATATTAATATCTATCTATCTATCTATATATACATACATACATACATGGGGACAGAGCATCTCCTTGGTAGATCCTGCACCTGATGGTGACATGTGCTATGGGCTTTGAAGTTGGCCTCTAGTGTTGTGCGCCACATCCCCATTGAGTTCCTGATGAAGGCTCTTAGGGTCCTGTTGATCTTTTATAGTTCTAGGCATTCCAGGATCCATATGTGGGTCATTGAGTCATAGGCCTTCTTGTAATAAATCCAGGCAGTGCACAGGTTGGTCAGTCTGGTCCTGCAGTCTCGGCTGATTGTTCGGTCTACTTTCAAGCTTGGGTCCTCTACCAGAGGCCTGGAAGTTTGAGGGTCCTGGGCGGTACCTTAGCTGTTCCCAGGACTGCGCTCTTCTGGACAGAGATCTCCGATGTTGTTTCTGGGATCTGCTGGAGCCACTCGCCTAGGTTGGGAGTCACTGCACCAAGTGCTCCAATTACCACTTGGACCACCATTACCTTCACCCTCCACATGTTCTCTGAGCCCTTCTCCAGCTTCTCGTGTTCCTTCTTCCTGATGTTGCTGTCATTCAGTATCACTACATCAGTCACTACGGCTTTCATCTTCCGCTTGTCTACCACCACTATATCTGGTTGGTTAGCCACCACCATTTTGTCCGTCTGTATCTGGAAGTCCCACAGGATCTTAGTTCGGTCATTCTCCACCACCTTTGGAGGCATCTCCCATTTTGACCTCGGGACTTCCAGTCCATACTTGTCAGAGATGTTCCTGTATACTATGCCGGCTACTTGGTTATGGCGTTCCATGTATGGCTTGCCTGCTAGCATTTTGCACCCTGCTGTTATGTGCTGGATTATCTCAGGGGCATCTTTACACAGGCTGCACCTGAGGTCTTGCCTGGTGTGGTAGATAGATCTTGTACTCAGAGCTTGCTCCTGTGCTGCCATGATTAGTGCCTCTGTGCTGTCTTTCAGTCCAGCTTCATCCAGCTACCGGAAGGATGTCTGGATATCAGCCACCTCCTCCATCTGCCGGCGATACATACCATGTCCTTCCATGATGGTTCCTCCTCTTTCTTGGATTTCTGCTGCCTGGGGTATTCACTGAGCACGCAGTTGGTTGGAGCCATCTTCCTGATGCATTTGTGGATGTTCGTTGCCTCATCCTGGATTGTGGTCCTGAAACTCATTAGTCCCCGGCCTCCTTCCTTCCACTTAGCATACAGCCTCAGAGTGCTGGACCTGGGGTGAAACCATCCATGCATTGTCAGGAGCTTCCTTGTGTTTATGTCAGTGGCTTCTATCTCCTCCTTTGGCAAGCTTATTATCCCAGCAGGGTACATGAGCACAGGCAGGGCATAGGTGTTGATAGCCCGGATCTTGTTCTTGCCGTTCAGCTGACTCCTCCATTTACTTCTTTACTTCTGAGAAACTAAAGATGCTATTTTTTATACTTCATTTATTATACTTATATTATTTTAGTACTACTTACTTTCCAAGCTTTCTGTTACCCTGGTCTCAACTTATTGGAGCCATGTTCTTGCAATAAAATTCAAAATGTGCTAATTTTCTCATAAAAATAGAAAAAATTCTCAGGATAAACATTTGTTATGTTTTCAAAGATCGGTTTTTATTTACATTTTACACAACATCTTGATACTTTTGGAAATGGGATTGTAAAAACAAAAAAGATGCTGTTTGAAAATGTTTCAATAATATAAAAAAAGAGTACTTTGTAAAGGTCTGCTGCTGTCGTATGTAACAAACAAATGATGTGTGCAGAATATCCTGGGAAAGATGATGGTCTTGGACTCCAGGTAAGCTTCTAGACACTTCTGTAGCTCATTAAAAGAGCATTTTCCACTAAAAAGTCGCCAACAGATCTGTTTGGGATATCAACAAGGCATGTGTGCTGTCTCAATATATTCACTTGCATAAATGCATATGTTTTCATGTTTCTTTCTCTTTCAGCATTAACATGCCTATGCCTGATTTCTATGCATTCTGTTTGGTCAAATACCACACTGTGTGGCTGCTTTAAGGTCATTCGGTATCTTATTAACTTTAGTCACAATTTCTTTCCAGGACTTCCCAACCTTGAGAAACATATTTGACTCAGCAGGCAGTTGCCTCTTGATGTCTGCAGCCAAAAAGATACCTAGGTATAACCAGTTTCTTTGGCATGTGAGTCAATCATCCTGGAGAGAAGGTAATAAAGGATGGAAAATAAGAAATAGATAAGAAATAGATTGTAACAGAAGACAGTGGGGACAATGTGAGCAGACAGAAAATTAAGAATGTATTGGAAATTAATAAAAAGACAGGACACTGTTACCACAGAACTGTTCCATTACATCAACTACTGAACTCAGTGAACTTTGAAAATGGATATATTTTGCAATTTTGTTTTTTTTCTGTAGCCACTAGGGAGAGCTGCTGTTTAGCATTTAAGGGTAGAGTCAATGTGAATCAAAGCACATCTGCATTTAAAAAGTATACAAGCCTTTACTACTAAGACAAGAATCACTTAGAGCTAAATTAAAGATCAATCTATTCTTTTTTTATAGCCTTTACCAATGTTTGGTGAAAGAGGATCAGCTGTCTTAGCAATTTGTCCACCCTCTGCTTGATGCGAACTACAAAGCATGAAGAGGCTACTGCACACGCACTGATAATGCTGTCATCCAGGAGTACTTTCACACAAAAACAAACACAGAGGCACGAAGGATACGAAATTACAAATCTGAAACAATGCTGCCGTTTTACAATAGACTGCATAAGAGTGCTACACATTACAACCTGGACATCCTCTGTGCTTCCCAAGATAAGGATATCTTTGTAGGTACTATGAGACAGCATAGTAAACACGTGTGTTACTCATTAGAAGTGCTTCATCAACATGGGGTAACTATAGGGCATTTCTTGAATACCTTTTTGTATCCATGTATATTCTCCTATAAACATTAATTTCCTGAAAGAAAGCTGGCGTGTCTGATAGAGTGCTAAATGTGACTCCACAGCCAAAACAGCTTTGTTTAGTAGAATGCAGGAAGAAATAGCCAACCTGCCTAGGTATGCACCACTAAAGTTATTACCACGAACCTATCTGCCAAGTAGATTATGTTTTTGGTAGCATTTTAGCGAATTCTGATAAAAACCTTGCAGGGGCATAGTGTAGTCATGTTAACAGTCCATTAAAATTTGGCTTACAAAATTTAATCTGGGATTAATAAAGTATTTTGTTTCTGATTCAACCACCAAGGTCTTCAAGGTTAATTCATTGAGTTACTCATTGGAAATTGACAAAAAGCTGTATAACCTAGAAACTACGATTCTGTGTTGTGTATTGTCAACATAAAGAAAATGATTTGTAATGTAATGACCACTTAAAACAATCCTTAAAATTAAAAATTTGTATTGACATTTACAAAATGATGATTGGTATATGTGGATTCTAAATATCACATTATAGTTTGCATCCAAAAACCTCCGATCTCACTTTTACATTTCATATCTGCCCTTCTTCCAAGTTGACCCCAAAATGTGTTAGATCTTTAAAAAAAAGTATTTTCAAGAGAAAGAGATATCTAGTTACTTAGAAATGTACTTTATATATTATAATAAGTTTAACTTATTTATGTCGTTACTTACAAATTAATAACTATTATCCATGACCTATTTGTACATGTCTATCTGTCATGCTACTCTTATCCGATTTTTAATGCACTACAAAAATGTTAAAGTATTTTTAAAAAGAACAAAGAAAACAAAATGAATATATAAAAAAATATAATACTAATCCCTTAAAAGTAAATACTGCCCAGAGCGAGCTGACTTGGCAGAAGTTTCCTCTCTCAGAGTGCGTCTTGTTTGTTTTATTGGTTACGTTAACTGTGCCCTTGCTGTGTTTTACACCAAAGGACAGGCCTTTTTTTCTGAGATCAAGAAACATTTGAGTGGCTTTGATTCATGTGTGGGTGCAAAACAGAATATTTAACAGAGAAATGTAAATGCAACTTCTACTACAGTTTATATAATATTTGTATAATTACTGATATGAAGTTCACACACTTTTGAGATAATGTATTAGGTTATCTTTTCCCCCTCATCTATATGTTGCTGAGAAGGAATTAGAATTTGTATTTCATCTGTAAAATTGCCCTAAGGAGTTGTCATTTAATATCTGCAGATGCAATTATAATAGTGACTTGTGAGCTGATGAAGACAATTTGGGACTGGACATGTCATTCAATCAATCAGTAATCTTTGTCGGTATATTAATTTCTCACAGCTGAGGTTTGGCAAATCTCTGGGCATGTCCCTATAATTGATGGACAGGGGAGCAACTGATATAACAGCTAACCCTTATTGTAGAAGACAAAGGAAACACACAAGTGCACAAGGGCTACTGCATAAAACCATAAAATGTACGGTTTCTTACATTTATGCCTACAATATGAAGCGCCTCGTGGGACTGTTGTGATTTGGTGCTATATAAATTAAACTGAACTGAAATGGGATCTGATCACTTTACATACAGCCTGTGGCGCCACCAAAGTCCTTCAATAAACAACTTTTGCTACTCGGTACCCATCTTGAAACACCTCCAGGAAGTTATTTTGAAGAAAGCGCTACATTTTTTATTTAAATAGTTAGTGGAACATAAAAACGATATGCATTAAAAAAAATGAGTCAAATCTGAGGGGAAAAAAGCCTCAATATTAAAGTATCAACACTTTAACACATGACAAAAATGTAAGTATTAATAAATCCGCCACACCCACACAAAAAAGATTATTTAAAATTAGTTTTATTTTTTATAACAAAATGAAAAATTCACAAAAAGAATGGAAAACATGAAAGCAGTGCTTTCTTGTACCACATTAGACATGCTCTAGATCCACCGAGGCTGTTTTTCTTCGCTGAGATTGCAACCTATTCAGCTATTAGAAAAAAAACAAAACAAAAAGTAAAATGAAACGAGCACAACCGCAAATAATATCAGTTTTCAATCAGACAACAAAGGGATAGTAAAAACACATATTTCTCCTAGCACGACTCTCACAATGGCAGCCCATCACAGGGACCAGCACACTAGATTAGTTACCCATACCTGCTGTGAAGCAGTAGTTGCCCTTTGTTCCGCTTGCGTCAGCCGTCTCTGGAGACGACTAGCCTTCTCTTGATACTCCGCTAGCTGCTTCTCGTACTGCACAAAACATGTATCAATTAGTTACACATGGAGTAAAACACAAATGTCTCAGTGTTAAACCTTTTGCCTTTTTTTTAAGTACTAAAGTACCAAGGAACATATGGTGGAATTATCATTTTCCATTACCGCAGACATACTTGTTTTCAGGCTGCTGTTCACAGATGCAAGCTTTGCATTTTAAAAATATGCAAAATCTTGACAACATCAGTGCAATTCATTTGTTTCTGAACAAACCCAAGCTGTTTCAGTTCATGGTACATTCTTTAAATTATTCTTGCTGCATCTGTGCATTATGTGAGAAAAACTGCTCTCAAACATCAGGTTTGAGCTCATAAGATTAAAGCAACTTCTACAACAGAAACTCCTAGAACTTCTAGAATCACTGAGTTGTTAAAGAGCGCTGACATTTTTCTTAGCTGCTGCGAAGGCCTGACATCTGCAGAGGCTAACACCTATTAACAG
Source organism: Neolamprologus multifasciatus (assembly GCF_963576455.1). NCBI lineage: Eukaryota > Metazoa > Chordata > Actinopteri > Cichliformes > Cichlidae > Neolamprologus > Neolamprologus multifasciatus. The sequence continues at coordinate 7,383,383 of NC_140444.1, read as the reverse complement.
GCTTAAAGAAAAAGTCTTTCACATATAATACAAGAATTATTTGAGAAATGGCCAGTTTCATTTTTCTCTTACAATAATCTCTAGTGTGTCTTTGTGTGTCGCTCAAACCTCAGAAATTGTGTCATGGTCAGTTTGAAGCTGCGCCTCCAGCGCACGTGAACGCTGCTTCTGTCGATTCAGCTCAGCCCTGAAATGAACATTTTACAAAGACGAGTCCAACCATCTGTCAGTGAGGGCCAAGTCAACTTTTGTTTCAGCTGCTGTTGAAATGCATCTGTTACTTAAACTTTGTTTCACTGTTACAGATAAAACTGCAAAGTGTCAGACTGAGAATATTTCTTTACATTTAATTAAAAGTTTTTATTTCATTTTATAGACTGCTGTATTAAATATTTCTTTTTCCAATTTCATTCTTTTTCATTTTTTAAAACAACCCACCGTTTCACATTTTTCTACACCAGAAGCAGCCAGAGATACAGGCAAAGTATGCTGTGTAAGGTGAAAGGGTCAGCTGCACACTGATGTTTCGAAACCAACTTTTGCTCAGTTATTAAGTTTCGACCTGCCCATTTGGCCCATTTATCAGCGTGGTCAATAGCGGCACCGGCAATGACCTACAGTTCATGGAAGCAATTAAGGTACTCAAGCTCCCATCTGAGTCATAACTCTGCCAATGCTGAACACAAAGAATGCACAGTTTTAAATTCACCATGACCTATGCCTCACAGGATGTTACACCTGTGTTTGTTTCTCTCACATTTTAAGCAGATTTACTGCTATTTATCAAATAGTTGCTTGCAAATATCTTTTAAAATGTCAGTGACACAGGAATTCTGTAACAGATGTCAGTACATCTATATAAAAGTGGAAATAGAGCAGGGCGATATGACCAAAAATATTTATCACGATATACATTTGAAAATTTGCGATAACAATATAACTGACGATATAATTGACACTAGACAAAATACTTTACAACTCCACAACTTTATTAGTGCAAAAAACCCCATCAATGTATTTTCACTTAAACAAGCAGCTGTTTTTTATGTGCATTAAAGTTATATAAAAATGTAACAGTGCAAATTCCTTGATGACAGTTTAACCAAAAGGCATTTCCAGTGGAAATTGGCCGACATATCCTCAGCATAACCATGTATAATATCCACAAAACTTAAAAAGAGGTTATACACACACAATACGGTAATATTATGTTGAAGCACAGTACGTATCACTCCGCGAGGCTCCTGCCTACGATAGCCGTAATGCTCCGACAATCCATCAAGCGGTGCGGGTTCGTAGCTTAGCAAAGTCATTCTAAAACATGTGACAGATTTTCAAGCGCCGTGTACGACATAAAATCGTTTCGAGGTCAGTAAACACAACCAGAATTCATACATAAGGCACACGGGATTATAAGGGGCACTGTCGATTTTCAGAAAAATCAAAGTATTGATTTTAAGTGTGCCGTATGTTCCAAACAACACGGTAATAACAACGGCCCGCTAGCATGCTCTACCAACAATAGCGTTTCTTTGTGTATCTGACGGACGAAAGCCAAACCAGTTCACTGAAGTTGCAGCATTTTTACAAACCAATTCTGGTTCATCCGTTTCATTTAACGATCCGCTTTCGCTCTTCTCATTCTGCGTCGCCGCCATGTGCGTATGTAAACATAGGCACTGCGCATGCGCGTTTTACCCATATTCTATCGCGATATTTCATTTTCCTATCTTTGCCCAAAATTACACCGGTATTACCGTGAACGGTATGATATAGCCCAGCCCTAAGTGGAAGAATACCTAATTTTTATAAAACCATGCTAAAATGTAAACAAATATAGGTAATATACCTCAACACCCTAAAGCATTATGGGAACTAATTACTTTAGTTTAGTGTGAGGAAGGAAAGAGTGTCAGGCAACAACTCCTGAGGTGCACAAGCACAAAGTAATGACCCAGTCAAGTCACACTCACAGTTGTCAGTGTAGAAGAGTTTGTAAGTTAGTCATGTGAAAAAAGGTTTCACAGGAATACAGAGTCCTAGAAGTGTCCACAGAAGAGGCTTTCTTCTGGAAACCTTAACAAACAAGCACTACTTTTTCATTCTATTTCTAATTATATTCTCATGAACTTTAACATGTGCCATGCTAACTAGGGCCTGCAGAGTTTGAGTTGTAGCTCTTGTGTTACTTTGTATTTCTTCTTTTTTTTAAAATTCCAATTTTTCTGATGGTTTGAGCTCAGGTGAACTTGCCAAGGCATCCACTCCTTAGAAGACTGTTATATTATGTTAAGGCACACCTGACCAAACGTCTGCTTTTATATAGGTGGTCACACTTGCTGATCAGTTAATCAAGTGTACTTGACAACCAGTACGTGGCTGCTATTTCCCTTTTACTTCCTATTGAATCAATAAGAGTGTACTTTGTTTTCTACAGGACTGGACAGAGTCCTGTACAAAGTCATTTTTTCTTATAAGTCATCTACATTTAAGTTGTGAAGTTTTAACCCTTTAGTTTAAAGCACATTTCTTTTTGTGCCCTTCTGTCCTTGCATTAGTAATCTTTAAAAAAAAAAACAATTTCAAAAGTCTTACTTAAGGGTCGTGATTTTAGTCTCAAATGCATGGACCAGGTTCTTGGCCTCTTCCTTCCATCGCTGTGTACTTTTCTGCTGAGCTGTAAGAAGTCGAGTGAGATCAGCGCTAGAACTTCGACTGCTTTCCTCCAGCTCCCTCACTCGTGCATCCAGTTCTTGCTCCTTTAAGCTGTACTCTTGCTCCAACTTAGAAACCTGAAGGGAGGAGGTTATATAAAGTTTCAAACTCTTTTTAAATGGTCAAATAAATTATGTAATGGTACATTATCACTTGTGTGTAAACCCTGTTTTATGCTATATATCTAGCTATCCTACTACTGACAAAGGCTTTTCAGCAGTTAATCAAAAATATAACACTTTATTATTCCACTTTATTTAAAGGACCATTTCACAGATTTTACACATACCTCAGAAATTATCCCAGACAATGTCATGAGGCTAGAAAAACTTTTAATTAGTTAACTCTTGATATATTTTTTTTCTTAAATGCGGTAATTTATTAGGCAGGGTTGCAATTTGTTATCGTTATTATTAGAATGCATTATGGGAACTCCAAGACCCATAGGAAGCCCAAATTTCCCAAATTTGGATTATTAATCATTATCGATTCCCATCCTTCCCATTTACCTGTTGCTTGGCCTTATTCTGGACTTGCAGGGTGGCTTTGCGCAACTCATCCATCTCCTTGCGGAGCTGAAAGTTCTCCTGCTGCAGTTGCAGCCGCTCTTCGCTGACATCGATGCAGTCATTGCGGGCTGAAGCCAGAGAGCTCTGCAGGCGTCGCACTTCTTCCTGGCATCGTGACAGCTCCTCGCTATACCTACGGGTAAAAGATTGGAAGAAATAATGAGCAAAGTAAAAGCAGAGCACTAAACCTGACCCGATGCAAACCTATAGTGCACTTACTCCATCTCCATCTTTTTAAGTTTGTTCTGCGTGCTTTGCAGAGTGAGACTTATGTCTTCCCTCTGCCTCTCAGCATCTAGACACCTCTGATGAAGGGCATCAATCTTCCTGAACTCTGGCTCTGCCCTGCCTTCCTTATATACCTGACACGAAACACAGCAGACTATTAAAATGATCAGCAGTGTCTCAGCACATTCACAAAACCACATAATCAAACATTATCAAAACACTGGTACAACTTTTTGCAGTGTCTTTCTTGCATTTCCCCTGATAAATTCAGATACCTTCTCCAGTTCCTCCTCTACAGCTTTTCTCTCTCGCAGGGACCTTTCAATCTGAGACTCTTTATCTGAACACTCCTAGACAGAGTCGGAAAGAAGAGGAGACAGGAAAAAATGTTGGTAGGAGACAGAAATGAGTGGACAGGTAGACGCTATAAAAGGATTTATGGTGATTTTGAAATGAGTTTGCCCTCTTAGTTGGACAATTTCTTACCAGCTGCAGTGCAGACAGCTCCTCTGCCATACGGTGGATTTGAACATTGCACTGTTTGCGAACATTTTCCACCTGTAAAAGATAAAGCCATAAAGCTCAAATATGGGGAGTTTAGCTCCTTTGCTTTTCCTTCCCCTTAGACTGACTTTTAATGGTCACAAAAAGGCTTAACTCCTGAACTTAACCATCTGAGTTAAGTGCAGATATAAGTAAGGAAAAGCAGTCTGTGTTTAGACTTTTGCTTTGACTACTCCTATTTTAACTTTTCAATAGCACATTTGGTAACTTAAGGAAGAAGAGTCAATGCGTGGACGATAAAGTCATATACATTAGTGCACTGAAATCAAACTAGATTTGCTGAAGATTGAAACCATAAAAAGTCAAGATGAAAATAAACATCAAGCAGCAACATAGTGATGTATTTACTGACTTGATTTATGTATATATGAAACAACAGATAATAATGAGACAAAGGTCATAAAACAAACAGAAAAAACAATAACTATAGCAACCAAAAATGGAGCAATCGCTGCAAATTCTTAATTACACTTTATAGTGTTGCCGCTGCTATGATATTATGTGCTTTCCTTGTAGTTCAGTGAAAATCTTGCATGTGATCACAGCAGCTACAAAGGCAGTATAGTGAGTTCTTGGACGCAGCTACCTTGAGAAATATGTCGTCCTCAAAAATGTCCTTGTGGCATTTATTGCTCAAGTAGATGTTTCAAAGACTACATTTTGCCATGATAACATACAGAGAGACTGGCTACCAGACACAGTAGTGTTGCTGGTAACCTGAACATGAGTGATATAGCATCTCATCTGGCTCACAATCCATAACAATTCAAAAATTAAAAAAAACCAAATAATAAAAGTGATCTTGAGCACAGTGGGAGGTGAAGACCCATTAAGTGATGATTGATAAGTTTCACTACAATCTGACCAATACTCTTGAAAGAGTAGCGATTCCTTTCCATTGTGGAAGGACAGACACGTCACACAGCTCGTAAGCTCCGATCACTTGGCTGGATGACTTAAAAATTTTGCTAAGTCATCACAGCCTTACTTCCTGACAAGTCACTAAAAGTATTAAATACAAATGCCATTCCCATCAAAATCTCAAGTGAGAAAGTTAAAGTGAAAATTATCAAAAGCATTTTCTTCTTCACAGACATTTAAAGGACCATCAGGCCATTGTTTGCATTTGTGTTACCTGCTTGCTTTTGTTAAACTGATATTCTTCACTACATAATCAAGAACAATAGCCTTAGGCTACGTCCACACGTACCCGGGTATTTTTGAAAACGCAGATTTTTCTGTGTTTGCACCTTTCGTCCACACGTAAACGGCGTTTTCGGTCACTGAAAACGGAGATTTCTAAAAACTCCGGCCAGGGTGGATATTTTCTAAAACTCCGTTTTTTCATTTACGTGTGGACGAGAAAAACGGAGAAAACGGAGAAAACGGAGAATACCCAGCGTCAAAGATGAGCGCCTTTTTTGACGTCACAGTGTGCGCCACGTTATTGTTTCGGTGAAATGAATTTCTACAATACTGTTACTGTTAACTGTTCTCTCTGCAGTGTTTAAATGCTTACATATACACACACAGTTACTGTCCCTCCACACATACGACTCCGTTCTGCTTCTATGCCCCAGCTTTGTTTACTTTTTCCCACCGAGGCTTCTAGACTTCTGATTGGCCAACATTTCTACACGGTTAGGAATATAGCGCCACCTGCTGCTTTGGCATGTTCCTAGCAGCGTTTTCCTTCATTTCTGCCTTTACGTGTGGACGGGATTATTTTTTAAAACGAAAACGGAAAATCTCCGTTTTCAAAAATACCCGTGTACGTGTGGACATAGCCTTAAACTATGGACATTTCTTTGTGTCACCTGCATATACATCCCTCCTGATGCAAGTATATAATGCACTTGCATATTAAAGACAAATAAAAACAATACTGCAAACTGTCAAAAAACAGATTACATGCAAGCTGACTGTGAATACAGTGAATCTGTGAATCTCTGGCCTCCATTTTTGAAATTTTCTTCCCTCACACTTATCAGTTCGAGTGGCTCTTATGCCTTCAGGTAAGTCTGAGGTCTGACTCTCAACTGTAAGTAATTCTTCATTACATGACCTTATCTTAAGACTGAACTGCCTTAAATGAGAATGAGGGACAGAGTAGATTAAGGTAAAAAAAAAAAAATTTACCCACTTTGACTAAAATATTTAAACTTAAACTGTCTTCAATGACAAAATTACCTTTAAGCTAGGTAAGCAAAGGCACGATAAAGGCAAAGCCCCATGATTTCGAAAAAGTCTAAAAGCATCAACATTTAATCTCTAGAATATCATCCCATGTTGAGGGCCAGCAAGAGACTAAGATGACAGCCAGTGCTTCAGTCATACCATTCTACATTAATAGGATTAAACAGTTGAAGGCCTTGATGAAAAAGATCCATTAACAGAGCATTAATCACCATGTCTCCAGGGTTACACAGGGTAAAGAGCAGGGCTTTGCTTTCAGCTTAGTGCCTCATATGTTAAAAAAAAGAAAAAAGTATGGCTAAGCACAAGGTACAGTTGGAGGTTGCACTTCTCCTTGTAAAACTAATTATGAATCAAAAACTTTGGTTTTCTTTCATTTTCAGAATTGCCATTTTCGAAAGAAAGCATACAGATTTGGCAGCAAATACCCTGATGTCATCTATTGCTTTTAGGTAATGATGCAACTTGCTTCAAAGTAGACTTTAGTCACACACGAATCAAATTACATGAGTGTATTTTTAGGAGAAGCATTCATCTAGCCATTTATTAACCGTGTACCTCCTTCTTGGTGCGGACTGCAGCATCATAGATCAACTGCTTGATTGCTTCCTTTGTCTTTTCCAGCTCTTCTGTCTTCTGCTTCTCTCTTAAAAGGGCCTGAAGTGAAAAGTAAAGGCAGATACAAATAGACAATTGAGGAGAGATCTGAAAACTATTTAGAAGATGCGGTTGAATATGTCAAAAAGACGACTCTGCCATTTAAAACAAACGCGATAAAACACTGAAAGATCCAAAGTAACTGCATTTACCTGGTCTTTGTGCAATGTGGCTTCTTCGGCCACTTGAACGCTCTCTCGAACTTTAGACAGGGCTTCATACTTCTCCTCTTTGAGAGTGGTGCAACGTGCCTGGAGTTCCCCCACCTTTCGCTCCCACACAGTTTGTTCTCTGCGAACTGCCTCTGCCTCCTGTGATGCAGCTTTTAGCCTGCGATTGCAGAAAAGAAACAATACCCAGCAGCAGAAAGAAAGTCAGAAAACTACTGCTTGACCCCATAAACACTGAAGCACTGATGTAAAATTCCATGACTTTCTATTAGATCAATACGCTGGCAGTGCTTTCCTAATCTCAACCACTGTTCCATCTTAGCTGACAGCCAGCAAGTGAAAGCCAACAGTTTAACATGGGCTGACCGGGTCTCCAGCTGGCTCAGGGCTGCCTGAAGCTGCTGCAGTCGTCTGTCTGCTGCGTGTTCACGGCCCCGTGCTCCAGCCATGTCCTCTTCCTAAACACATATGCATACAGTTAGGTCCAGAGTTTGGAACAAGGACACCATTTTTTTTTTAAATTTTGCCTCCATCCAAAAAGATCAAGATGTGACTGAATTACACTTTAGTAAAGTCATTGGATAAACTAACAATTTTAAATAAAAAAAAAATTGAGTTTTTTTTTGTACTTGAATGAAAATCATTTGGAGTTAATGACCATCAAAAGTCAATATTCATGGACATTATCAAATGCTGCATTTCCTCCCTTGAGATGCTCTGCTAGGCCCTTGCTGCAGCTGCCTTCAGTTTATGTTATTTTCTGTTTTTTCATCAGTAACTTTGTTGGGTTGAGATCAAGTGACTGACTAGGCCATTGAAGAACACTCAATTTCTGTTACTTTCGCAGTGTGCTTTGTATCATTATCCATTAGCACAGTGAAGCAGAAAGAGGATTTCTCTGTTCATTCAACACTGTATCAGCAATAACAACATCCCTAACTCACTTGTGATCAAGTTTCCACGGTGTTTGAGAGATGCTTCTGCTTATGAGGCGTTTTTTTCCCTCCGTCACACTTTCATCATTCTGGCACAAGTTAATCTTAGTTTCATCTGTCTAAACATTATTTTCAGAACCTAGCAGGCTCTTTTAAATGTTTTCTTAGACTAATGTGGGCTTCCTATACTTTAGTGTAACCAGTTGTCTGCAGCTTATTGTAAACCCTCTGAATTTACCGTCTTCCTCTTGATCATAGACTTTGACAGTGACATGCAAACATGTACCTGTTTGAGAATCCTCTTGACTTGGTTAGATGTTATTCTTCAAGTTCAACCGTTGGAATTAACTTAACTTTTCATGTAATAATCAGGGAACAGACATTTGTGCAACTATATATAAAATTGTCAGTAATTCAGTTCAAACAGTTATTGCAGTACTTTTTTTAAAAGCCTTGAATTAAAGATGAAAGTCTGCAGCGTTTGATTTAAAATTTAAAATCAAAGCAAAGACACACTGTCTAAATGTAAGGTCATAACTGTATCTGTCTTTCAAAATAGAGTTGTAAGGATGCAGGAATCTAATTTCAGATTATTAAAACAGATAGGCTGACATTTTTTCAGCCAACTTACAGTTATATGTTGAAAAGAAAAAAGGGAAAAAAGGTATAAATTGCAGAATTCCAGCTTTAGTTTGAGGGATTAAGCAAAAAAACAAAAACTATGCAGAGTGCAATATTTTCAGCATCTCAACTATAACTGATCAAATCAAGAGTCCTTTCATGCTCCTGAAACAAATTAAGTATTGGTCTTTTTTCATGAATATTCATGAATTAGGCAAATATATGTATTTATATTTTCTTTTTTTTCTAACCCGTCTCTGCATCTGTTCCTGGAGATTCTGCAACAGCTTGGTCATTTCATCCACTTTGGCTGTGGCTGTCCTCAATTCAGCTTTGGCTTGCCTACATAACGACAGAGAAAGGAGAAAAAAAAACAAACACAAATTAAATAGCAGACTAACTGTCATCTAGAATTTATAGCAGCCTGTCTGGATTGCTGAAACTGAAAAATTTATTTTGACAATTAAAAAAAACAAGACAAAACAACCCCCCCCACTCCCTCATTTTCTTCATTTTTGCTAAATGTCAGTTGAAAAGATGTCTTTTTGGCAAATATCAAGCTCACAGCTTAAAAAATGTAAACTTTAAGACTTAAAAGAACTCAGGGGTAGAGATGTGGTGTTATGGGACACTTTAAGACTTTTACTTCACACTGCTCTTCCTAAAATATAACCTCCATTTATGAAACAACTTACACAAAGTTACAGGACATGGGAGAAGGTGATTTTCAGTCCAGTGTAGCATGTTGTGTAGTAGTTACACACTAACAGAACATGACCTCTGATGGCAGCCAGTAGCCTGTTACCTGAGCTGGCTGTGTAGCTCCTCCATCTCCGTGCTCTGCTCTGTCACTGTCTTCAGGAACTGCTGGTTTGTCTGTGTGTGGCAAGAGAGACACGACTGCCGTTTGTGTGGCATGATTGCAAACGCAGCTCCGACATTAACAACATCCAAATCAACCTTGTCTCTAATACATTTTTCAGTGTCCTTTTACATTAAACCCCGAGGTGTCTCTGTCAGTGATTACTACAAAGCCAGTCACTCTCCATGCTGTGAAAGAAACAGGCTGCTTGCATGAACAGTCAGAGGGAGGAGAGCCTAAAGCGTGCCTTCCCATTAAAAATGCATTAGAGGGATATAGTATTACTCTACAATCTCTTTATACAGTGTATTGTGACCAAGCACCTGGCGTGTGTGTATGTGCGTTCACAAGTTTTTGCGTGAATAAAAAAAAAATCCACAATATTTTGTACTCCTTAATCTCCGAGCAAGGTTAAGCCCAAATACAGGTCAGTCGTGTCTCTAAATAAATAAATAATCTCTAGCGCTGAATTATCTGTGACTGTAGGATAGAGAGAGAGCGACAGAGGGAGAGCAGAGAGTACGACTTAAAAAGAATCTAGTTAGAGGATTACCAGGTGAGCTGACAGTCAATTATACAGCCTGACAGTTCTGGCTGACTACAGGAGTGATTTAGAAAACCAATTCGCTTAGTTAAAAGATTAATTATTAGAGCAGGGTCAATTTCAGAGAAGTGCAGAACATCTCAATACCGTGGCTAATTGGGAGGCAGCAATTTAACACACATTTAATTAACCGTCACTTACCGATTCCAGTTTCTGATTGGCCGCTTGGAGTTTGTATGTGTGCTGCTGAAAGTGAACAAGCTGATCCTGTGATGATAAAAGGGGCATTCATGTCAAGTTAACTAACAGTAATTACCTCATCCTTATAGCCCACATTAACTAAGGCCAAAGTGCTCTAATTAACTTGATTACAATGATAATAGCGCCATCTAGCGGTGAGAGGTTATTGTTCTAATCAAGTTCTGACTTTGCATTTCCATTTCGGAATACTGAACCTTGAGCTGCTGTCTCTGGGAGTCATGGATTTGTCCTTCAGAGATTGTCTTCTGGTAGACCTGCTGGAGGCGATCCAGCTCCTGGGCTGTGGTCTGCCACAGTTCCATGGCCTGCGTCCGCTCCTGAACACATACAGCAAACATTATCCACCCACATTTTGACACACAGTTAACTTTCTTACTAGGAGTTGGAAGAAGAATACCAAACATCTTTCTGCATTCACAAGAGATCATTACTCCAGACACAAAAACTCTTCTCCCTCAAAGACGACTAATGGTTTCTAAATAACGTGTGTTGCATCTTGTTAGCGGGATAACAAATCACCACTGAATCCAAAAAAATGACCTGGGTTTTGTTCAGAATTATTAAAAAGTGCAAAAATGACAGCTTCATTAAAAGAGTGTGTGGAGCCGCTGGGGAAGGCTTTGCTGTCTTCAGTTATTAGTGCAAACGTGTGAACTCACTACTCAAAAAGAATTATGTATCATTTCTCAATGTTGCATATGTAAAAAAAAAAAATAATACACAGACGGTACAAATGTTTAACTGTCAGAAAGCAATTCTGACAAAGCCAGAGTGGCTGTTTCCTTGTGCTCTCCACTGAATCCACAGAGATCAAAATAATATTGATCGTCTGATCTAACTTCCAGTCACGATGAATGTTCACAGCATCCAGCTAAATTCCAGCTGCACTTCAGCTCAGCCAAGGCCCTGTTGCGGTTTTAGTGTCCATACAAAATAAACATACCCATTAATACATTTCACCTTCACAAACATTAAAAATTTATTCTGAGTGCTACTTAACAAAAAAAAGAAAAAGCTTTATTATTGTTATAATATTACATTTTTAAGTCGATCACCTGAATATTTAGTTTAACCTGTATCCGAGGCGAATATGGCTTTTAGTTGGTCAGTGAATGAACAGACAAAACCCTAATACATCTGGGCAGCTCTCATACAGTAGGCAAAAAAAACTGGCATACCCTGACGCTGAAAAAGCATCAGCTAAGAAGTAAGAGTTTTTTATGGATACCTGCAAATTGGTGCGGATTAACTTCCCATTTAGCATTTAATCAAACAATCAACTAAACACTGTAGCTCTAAAAATGTAGTTTCTTTTGATCTTAGATTGCTTACAACCACACTGTGAATTAGGCTACACTTGGACCCGGGGGGATGGTCACAAAAAAATGTAAGGAATTAAGGAATTTGTTAACTTACAGCTTTCGTGCAGAAAAGAACTTAAATTATCACAATTAACCTTACTGGACCAAACTGTTACTACAACCTTGGATACATGATTAAGACTACACCCTACTCTGATAAGCAGTACTGTCAAATCTTATCAGGATAAAGAGAAAAAGGCAGGTATTAAAGGAAGACAAGTTGGATAGTCACAGATTCAGTTTATAGCAAGATAACCTTCGAAGCAAAGACCTACAAGGAGGCTTTCTAATGACTAGGGATGGGTACCGGTTCTGACATAAACGGTAGTAACCAGACCGAAAAGCAGCGCGCATTTCGGTGCTTTTTTTTCCTGAGCTGTGATACACTTTAGATTCTAGCCAATCATTTTACGTTTCCGAGGATAGTAGGCGGGTCCAGGTACATACGTTCTTTTAGAGCAGAGCTACAGATTAAAAATGCCCAAGGCGAAGCGGTCAAAAGTCTGGCTGTACTTTACAGCAAAATAAGCAAACTCAGCAGCCTGCAACAAGTGCTTTAAGCTGATACTGTCAAAGGAGGTAACACCTCAATCCGATAAAACTCCTGGCGACGCATAGCGTTGTTTTTTAAAGCCGAAAAATGCGCCGTATTTGATAGCTTGCTGCGAGACCTCACACCGAGCACATCTACTGCAGGTGTGGTGCCTGTTATCAGACCCGGAGTTAGCAACATCCCCCAAAAACCCGAAGAGTAGAGTCCTGGCCCCTAGCCCTGCCAGTGTAGCAGAAATGATGACGGATGATGATGGCAGCAGCAGCCGTTCTTCTCTGGGCGAGTAGATTAATGTTGTTTGTGTGTACGCTAACCACGTTATTAAATTAATGCATGTAAGGTGAACTAGCAAACACCGTCGTAGTTACATGCGGCTGTCTTCTTGTTTGATGGCAGATACTGCCTTCAAACTGGCCAAAAAGGCTAAAATGACCAAAAAAAAGTGGAAAACAGTTAAACATGAGGTTTTTGGACAAAGTTTGTGTTTTTTCCATTGTTTAAGCACTGCTTCCAGCCAAGAATTATACCATATATGCCATATAGCTGCAGAAAAGGCTAACATTGTTATCTTTTTACAAAAAAACAGCTGAACATGAGAGGTTTTTGGACCAATTTTGTGTTCTCCATTCTTTAAGCACCGGTTTGAGCACCGTTTAAGCACCGGCACCGTTTCAAAAGTACCGGTTTGGCACCGGTATCGGATAAAACCTAAACGATACCCATCCCTACTAATGACACAAGGTCTGTACAGACTTAAGCCACATCAAGCTGAAATGGACTGAAAAATAGAAGAAACAGCAAGTACGACGCAACTGAATAAACTTCTGTAACACAGTTAGGATGAATTTTCTAAATTCTTTCCTTTTTATAGCAAGAATTCTACAAATGTTCAGGGTTGAGCGAGTTGCAAATTTAGATTAATACACTTTACAGTTTAAGATGATTCCCTTTTCTAAAGTTAAATATGAATTCCTTCCTTACAATATTGGCATTTCTTGACACCATGTGCTTGCTTTCAAGTTTTGGAGAACACATGTAGAAATTTCAGCGTACTGAAAAACTCTGTCAGCTTCTAATTCCTGGTGTTTAAGAACAGAAGAGTGCAGAAAAGCTGATGGATATACACACAGGCTAGAAAGGCCCCACACACGATGTGTTTCTTATATAAAAAAAAAAGAAGAAAAAAAAAAAGTGTGTCTTAATCTACAAACGTTTAGACATATCAAACGGACATTTATGCAGACCTGTTCAGACAGCTGGACCTGTTCTTGGAGATTTTTGATGACCGCATCTTCTTCCAATGTGCTGCCCTCTACTCCTGAAGCTGTGGGCAGGGCATGAAGCTGCTTCTCAACAGACTCTCTCAGCTCTGCATGAAGCCTGAAAAAAGTATTCAGACTTAAGATGTTATGTCACAAAAATAAATAAATAAATACATTAACAGCATGCATAGTTTTAAGTGCTAAATAAAATAGAACCTTCATTAGGTTAATTATTTCGCTGGAATGCAAATGGTCAAGATGCCAGAATTCTAATCAAAGCTCTAATTACTAGACAAATGAGCGCACTAATTACAGCAACCTGATTTGTGGTAGGTCATAGAAAATCAATCAGCCACTGAATGTAAAATAATTCAAGTAACAAATTCACACACACAATACTGAATAATGCCATATCTTATGACAGGTTTAACTTATTGAAAATATTAGTACATTTGTCATGTTCTGTTGTGCAACCAACTTCTTTATATATTAACATGAGTGGATTTATATTTTTTTTTACCTTTCATTTTCCTTGACAACCCTCTCCAACTTCAATTTGACATCTGTCATCTGTGTCTGTACGTGAACACTGAGAGTCATTGATAACATCCCGACATACTTAATGCATCAGATGACCAAGAAATCTCAGGATTAAGATATTTATTTCCCAGCTACCTCTATCAAAGTCTTTGACTTCTGAATTATCAGTTTAATAGATTTCAAGGACTTAAATCTATAAATCACATCACTTCATCAAGCACCCACCACCACACGCCTGTGTATTCGAACATTTCAGATGAAGGATGTTTTATTATTTCAGTATGTTGTTTTGTTGATTTACCTGATATCTCTGCAGCTGTTCAGTCATTTCTTCCATGTGCCGATCATACTCAGCTATCAGAGGAGCCATTATACTGCAACACAGACAAATGATGTTTCAGTACTGGGGGAAAACTTTTTTTTTTTTTTTAAATTGTGTTCACCATAACTCTGTCTTGCTGAATCTCCAGTGAATGCTGTGTGTCTCTAACGTGTCTACAAAGTGGTATGAAACTGATGAACTGACCCTCTATCTGAGATCCAGGGCACAGGAGACTCGGTGCGTCTTTCCTCCTCAACCTAACAAAGATAACGCATGTAAGGGGTGAGGGCTAGCAGTAGTTAATTGTATCAAAAACTTACTTTTATTAGTTTAAAAAAAAAAAAAAAAAACAATCACAATTTTTTTTATTGAAGATGCCAAATACTTGATTAATTTTGGATGAGCTAAACTAGCATAAGTTTTTAAGTTGAAGATCATTCTACTGTACACACACATGACTGTGTCAGTACCACCCAGATGATGCAGTAAATAAGTTCACAGATGATACCACCGTGGTGGGGCACATCTCTGGGGGCAATGAGACAGCATACAGAGCTGAGTTTCAGAGGCTGTCAGACAGGTGTGCGGACAACAATATGGGCCTCAATACCACCAAAACAAAACAGCTATAGTCAACTTTAGAAGAAAGAAGTCTGAGCTGCAGCCGATCAGTATCAATGGGGAAGGCGTGGAAATGGTATTCAGCTTCAAGTTCTTGGGTGTCCACTAGAGCAGGGCGATATGACCAAAAATATTTATCACAATATACATTTGAAAATTTGCGATAACGATATAACTGACGTTATAATTGACACTAGACAAAATGCTTTACAACTCCACAACTTTATTAGTGCAAAAAACCCCATCAATGTGTTTTCACTTAAACAAGCAGCTGTTTTTTATGTGCATTAAAGTTATATAAAAATGTAACAGTGCAAATTCCTTGCTGACAGTTTAACCAAAAGGCATTTCCAGTGGAAATAGGCCGACATATCCTCAGCATAACCATGTATAATATCCACAAAACTTAAAAAGAGGTTATACACACACAATATGGTAATATTATGTTGAAGCACAGTACATATCACTCCGCGAGGCTCCTGCCTACGATAGCCGTAATGCTCCAACAATCCATCAAGCGGTGCGGGCTGGTAGCTTAGCGAAGTCATTCTAAAACATGTGACAGATTTTCCAGCGCCGTGTAGCACAAAATCGTTTCGAGGTCAGTAAACACAACCAGAATTCATACATAAGGCACACGGGATTATAAGGGGCACTGTCGATTTTCAGAAAAATCAAAGGATTGATTTTAAGTGTGCCGTATGTTCCAAACAACACGGTAATAACAACGGCCCGCTAGCATGCTCTACCAACAATAGCGTTTCTTTGTGTATCTGACGGACGAAAGCCAAACCAGTTCACTGAAGTTGCAGCATTTTTACAAACCAATTCTGGTTCATCCGTTTCATTTAACGATCCGCTTTCGCTCTTCTCATTCTGCGTCGCCGCCATGTGCTATGTAAACATAGGCACTGCGCATGCGCGTTTTACCCATATTCTATCGCGATATTTCATTTTCCTATCGTTGCCCAAAATTCCACCGGTATTACCGTGAACGGTATGCTATAGCCCAGCCCTACAGTGTCCACATAGACACAGACCTCCAATGGACCTCAAACACCTCGGAGGTTATAAAGCAAGCCCAACAGCATCTCCATTTTCTGAGAACCCTCAGAAAAATTTACCTTAAGTGGGAGCTGCTGATCATCTTCTACAGTTGCTCCATTCAAAGTGTGTACTGCATCTCTGTATGGTTCTCTAGCTGCACAATGGCACACAAAAAGGCACTTCAAAGGGTCATTAAATATGGCCCCAAAAATCACTGGACATCCTCTTCCAATCCTGAAGTTTAGCACTTGCTGCCTCAAGAGGGTACGCAGCATCCTACAGGATTGCACACACCCAGGACACTGGGCGTTTGAGCTGCTGCCATCTGGCAGGAGATTCAGGTTGCTGAGGCCACGGAAAAAACAGACTCAAGGACAGCTTTTACAACAGGGCAATAGCCCTAATCAATGCTAACAGCTGACCTGATTGGTGATCTCTCTATACTTTTTGGGGGCAATAATGTGCAATAAACATTCATTCTTTAATTTATTAAGTCATACTTTTTTTGCACTTTTTAAAAATCCACTTTGAAGTCTACTGTGTTGTGTTGTGCTTAATGCCGAAGTGGGACAGTTTCTAATTTCATTGTACTATAGTACCAAGTATGACTGCAATGACAATAAAGAGTTATCATATCCCATTTTATCTTATGTCTTCGTTAGTGATGTGCGATACCACTGATTTCCTTTCCGATCCGATACCAAGTAATATTCAGGGTGGTATTGACGATACTGATCCGATACCGATACTTTGTACAAAAACTTATTTTATTTATTGTATCTCAAATTATAGCGTCATAATAATTACAGGACATCAGATTTCTTGTTCTAATCAGTTAATAATGCAGAGTTCATCATATAGAAATAAAAAAACCTGAAGTTGTGCGCTATTTGAACACGTTGCCTGCCTGCAGCACTAAAGGACTCCGTGAGAGACGTCTGTCTCGCCCTAGCAGCATCTGTCCCTCTCCTCCTCTTCAGTTCACCTCAACATACGCTCGTCATATTCTGTGATATGATTTACTCTGAGGTGTTTGACAAGGTTAGTGATGTTGCCACAACCATACATGCCAACCCTCCCGATTTTTCCGGGAGAATACCGAATTCCAGTGCTCCTCCCGAAAATCTCCCGGAGCCACCATTCTCCCGAATTTCTCCCGATTTTCCACCCGGACAACAAAATTGAAAAACCATATTGCAGGATTCAACCAACCAACCCAACCAATTCCAGTTTCCAACAATGGCGGCAGCTACTTAGTTTTAATATTGCTCTTATTTCTCTTTCTGGGTCGCAAAAAAACTTTTAACATATTTTCAGGTGAGAATGTAGCTGTGTAAACTTCAAATATCTGAGCCGACACATCGTTTTCAACCCCCCGCGGTCTTTCGCTACTCGGGTTAAACATGATGTATAAGTCACTTTGATAACTTAAAAATGTTATTGTTTGGCTTTTTCAGTGTTTTATTTGTTCATGAGTAAATCGGTTTGGCTGAGATTAAAGTTATTAGATTAGATTAAATTAAATGTAACTTTATTAATCCCTCGGGAGGGTTCCTCCGGGGTTTTCACACGCTGAATAAACGTCAAACAGAAAACTGATTAAACAGAAGTGTGAGACGGTCAAGAGTTTAAGTCAGCGCCCGGTTATATTTTAGATAGCAAGGAGCAGACGGCAGAGTTTCACTCCACCGAGGGAGCTCGTGACGTACTACCCGGCTTTTATACAGCCGTATTTCGCACATGACTATGAAAGGCGGAAGAGGAAGTAGTTCCTTTGAATGTAGACAATCCGAATGATATCGTTTCTTTCCACTGTGTTCCTGTTAATGATAAACTACAAATTTACCCTAAATTACTAAAATATCGATATTTTAATGTGAGAATCGATTCTAGAACATAAATGATTGGTATCGGAGGAATCGATATTTCAGGATCGATCCACACATCACTAGTCTTCGTACCTGAGAAGATGTGGACAGAGCACCATGCCCATATTGATACTGGTTGAGAGCAGAATTTAGCCTGCGGACTGAAATGACACAAACACGAGGACACTTACACAAAAAAGCATAGATGTTCTAGTGATCATCACAAGCAGAAGACTGTAAACATCTTAAAAATGCACGCCATATAATTGATTGATTTTTATACAGGGACCACCTATGGCTTAAAAAAAGAAATTAACATAGAATAGTGGCAAAAACTGATGGACTAGACGGCGTAACAGAAAAATATGCATTTAGTTTCCAAGTTTCGTCTCACCTTGATCACGCAAAAACTCCAGCTCTGCCTCCATGCTTACGGTGTCGTCTAAAGAGAAGCAAAAGAATTTGCACTGGCAAAAACGACCACCACCACCACCAAAACTAAACACGAACACTTAAAGCCTGTCAAACCTGGCTCCTCTAATCTAGGGTTTTTTTTTCAAGTTAACGTTTCGGAACACGAAGAGAAAACTGTCGTTTAAGAATGTACTAATTCAGGTAAAGATGACACAAAGCCGCTAGAAACGTTCACTACAAACTAGCTAGCTACCTGTAGTAAATTTGTGCAGCTCGTGTTAGCTAAAGCAGCTAATCAATCTCGGCTAAGCTCATCAAAACAACTCAGTGTTTTGATCTCTTCAACAAAACACCTTGCACATTTTCCGAGACAGGATGCGCATAAAAAAATACGCAAATGCATCGCATTGAAATTTTAAATTCATAATAGAGGTTTTTACTTCAATCCTCGTTTCCGCCTCTTGTTTTGAAGTAAACAAACGGGGACCAATGGAAAAGAAGCTGTGCAACCGTAAAGTCACTCCGTCTGTACAAGAAACGCGAAAGGATGTTCCTTTTAAAAAGTAAAAATCAGGAAGCAGATGTAGAATACATTTGGAAGTCAATAATGCCAACTCTGCATATATAAAAGTTTGAATTCGGTTGTTTGTTAAGGTATGATATATAACGTCATCACGTGAAAAGAGATTATGGTTTCTAGTTCGTCAGAATGTGTCAAAAATAGTGGTTTAATTGCTGGATAGACATTTCCATACAGATGTAACCACATATTGCATGAAAACGTAAACAGCATAGAGTTGGAAAATATCGTCCTCTGCTTGTCGTTTTAATCTCAGATCTTATCAAGCAAGTGTAATCGTCGGACGTTTGCTTTACCAGGAAAATGATTTTACTGTCTTGTTACTGATAACATTATTCTGTTTGACACAATTTGATAACAAACTGCTTAAAGGGTGAAACGCAGAGTGTTTAAAGATATTACACGCGCACTCGGAGCACTCTTGTCCTGTAGCCAGTGAAAACAAACATGGGGGTGACTCGTGGACTGCAGTTTATAACACTTATCCACATTCTGCTATGCTGTGAATCTCTGTAAGTTTTGTAGCTTTTTTGTTCCCTGTGTCGCTGCTCACACAGCAGATTTTAAGACTGAGTGATTTTCTTTCTTTCAGTCCTCGCACGCAAATGCAGTTTGACATCGAACACACTTGGGACAGCAACCCTGTGAATCATGACCCCCTCAAAATCACCTTCTCTCCTGGGTTAGGAGGCCTGAAGGTGGAGGTGTCTGGTCCATTCTTCAATGACCCGGCTGCTCCTGCTGGGCCCCCAAGCCAGGCCTTCCCTGGACTGTGGAATTATGAAGGTGGGTAGATTGGTCTGTTGCTTCTATAGCCATGCAACCTTTCTTTTAACACAAGACACAAGCTTTTAGGGGTTTAGTCCATGCAAAAAACCAAAACAAAAAAACAACAAATCGTTTTTAGTTTGAATAATGTGATATGAATTTATGATATCCTGAATTTTTAAATATAAATATTTTTTTATCAGAAATGCCAGAATGTCAGCTTAAAGCTCACAAAACTATTTCAACAACCGCCAAACAGGTAAAACAACAAACGGTTAAAAGAGCCAGTAAAAAGATTCTGCATAAAGATGTAAACACAAAGCGCGACCGTCGGGTCGCCTACACAGACATGTCGTCGGGTGCTGAAAGTCGACATGTCACTCCAAACGAAATTCACTGAACCAGCAGCAAAAGAAGATCAAAACTATGCTTTATGTTTGAAAAATATCTTACCTTGGTTGTTTTGTTTCCACCACAATAAAATTACACTTCCTGCACAGCTCTCTCTCTCAGTGTACATTAAGAACAGTTTACCATCACAAATCTCTATTTTCTGAATTATTTGCTTGCTTATTAGACATCAGTCTATCGTTGTTTACAGTGCTATCGGCCACTTTTTTTTTTTTTCTTTAAAAATGACCTCTGACAAGACCTGCTGTCAATACATTACAAAACGCTTAGCTCTGTCTCTAATAAAACCTCTGTAACTTTGTTCTGCTTCACCTCAACAGCATCAGGTAATGTTCATATGCTGATTTGTGGTTTTCTTCCATTTTTGTTCTACTGCAGAATATTTTTAAGGCGGTTATCTGCTATAAAAAGCCACCCCATGAAAATCTCCTTCATGTTTTTCTGTGTTTTATCCTCAGTTACTTTGACACAAAGGCATCTACTGTGATTCTTACACCTCTGATGAAGTCTCACAAGTGTCAGCTTTGCTTTTATTGCCTACATAGATATAAAAATATGGATATGTACTGATAAATGATCAGAATTATAATATTTCTGACTGAGTCAAAATTGAATCGAATCGGGACCTTGTGAATTGGAATTGAAACAGTTATAGAAATCAGTGACGATACCCAACCCTATTATAAAATATATATATATGTTATAAAATACCTTTAGCCTTATGCCCTTAATTTGTTTATGTATCAAAGGTAGCCCCATTTGCAAATTATTCATGTAAAATAGAATCCCCTTTTAATCGCTTAATTGGGTTTCATAACTTCAACTGTTTTTAAATGTTTGTTATTGACAGGAAAATGCAGTCTGTTATATATATGCACAGTATGCTTATTCATATTATATTAAATTAGAATATTGACGAGTTTCATATATACCTATACAACATGAAACTAGTCCCATGAAACTGTTATTTTCTTTAACCTCAGTTTGGAAAACAAACCTGCTCACCAGCGCCTCTAAAACTCATAAATGAACATGTTATGTTTAATCTGTTCCCATTTGGCCCATCTCATATTAAACTGCTATATACAAAAGCTAACCAGCTGCTAGCTGAAGCGTAATATTTCAGAGACCTTTCCCTAATTGTAGCACAATTCTTTTAAACGCTTATAATTAACAAATGAGAAACAGCAATTATATAACCGACAAGCTCCAGACTTCATAAGGCTGATTCCAACGGAAATTCATTATCTTTAAAAAGGTCACATTTATGGCTTATTGTAATAGATTGTAGTATTGTACGTGTATTACTTTTATGGTCCCCATGCTTGTTGTAGCCGTAGCTACGGAACCATCAGTTATGATTATGTAATTTAGTCCCTAGGATGCAATTTTAGGCCCTTTGGCAAGCTGAAATAATATGAATAAAGTCTACTGTGGCTGAAGAGACTAGAGACTGTCTGTTTATGGGATCATTACAGTAACTGCATTATCATTATTATGGCGACACAGCAATTAAACCTCACAATGAGGCTGAGTAATAACAATTGGTTCTAATTGACCTCAAGTAAGTTCGATTTCCGTTTAATGAGCCCCACATATTTGGTCTCATTAATGTTACTTAATAGATTGGAAACCAACCCCATTATGATCTAGGTAGATAAAGAGCATGCTTCTAGGTTAGTGAGTGTGCTGCTCACATAATTGTATTTAAAAGTTTATGTAATTGTTATTTTTGCATGTTACTGTTAAAGTCCGAGTCAAAAATGAATGACCTGAATAATTTAATTATTACTTTTTGTCTTTTTTTTTTCAAAATAAGTGCTGATAAGGTTAATAACACAGTTAAAGCAGTTTATTAATGTGAGATTAAAAGTCTTATCTTCATTTTTCCTTATCTCATCAGTTGTAGAGACCTTCTTCCTTGATAGTACTACAGAAAATTACCTGGAAGTCGAGTTTTGTCCGTGAGTACCAAGCTGAGCTCTTGCTCTGCCCATGTATATATAGCCATATGTTTATACACAGTTGAATAATGACACGTCTTCCCTGTGTTTTTACTTTAGACATGGACAACACCTGATATTACTACTGTCAGGAGCCGGCCAAGCATTCCTGGTAGGCTGCGTATGGAGGTATTCGTAGGCTTTTTTTTGGGTTTATGGGATATTTCTTACATTTTTGATTTCTCTCTCCAGCAACAGCTTCCCATGGTATTTAACACCAAGATCACTGGAGACAGATGGACAGGTGAGGCTCTCATCCCTTGGACATACTTCCCTCCCAATGTCAACAAGATGAACTCCTACGCGATCCACGGCTCAGGAGAGAATCGTATATATGAGGCTCTTTATCCCATCCCCAAGGAGGAGATAACCGAAGGACAAATGCCTAACTTGTGAGTATGCTGACTTCTACAAGTGAAGTTTGATGTGCCATAGGTCATGTGCACAGACATTTTGTGTTGTAGTGGGGCTGTCGTGAGGCACTGAGACATTTTGCAACAGAAAAAAGAGGTTCATGTGCAAAATCACACCTTTTTTGTATATTCTTTTAAAGGTACAGTAAGTCATTTTGTAGGAAATTTAAAAGAAAAAAGAATTTTACACTAATTCATTAAAATATTCATAAAATACATACAAAATAAATAGGAGAGGCCGCCAGTTTATGGAAGCCATGGCAACATCTTGAAAACAGCAGCCAAGATAGAAATCACCGTTCCACCTACTAAGTGGCTAGAGACTGTCCATATTCGTGGTATTACTATTAATTCAAATGTCATAAATAGCTCTTTCAAACTCCATCGGACTATTTAACATTTGCAAATGTATATTTTCATTATCGCTTTCTCCTCCTCTTCATCTGCCTTCTTCACCACTGTTCTCTCCTCCCTCATTTCCACCTCGTGCTTTTCCTCCTCAACTGAAGTCTCATTTCAAGAACTGAAATCAGTGCTCTAACACACAAAACATGCATAAACATGCTTATTTATTCTGGTTATTCTCCTTATAAGCTAATATTAATCAACCGAATGTAGGCTCTAAAAATGATGCTTTCCTGGTTGATTACATTCTCATATTGTATGACAGTTTATTTGCTATCTGTCCAACAATGTTAGATCCACTTCAAAGCAAGTTTCACTAATGCCGGTTACAGCAGCTAACTGGCAACAACAGCACCACTTACCAAGAGAAAAGTTCACTGACTCATATAACACTCCTTTCACAAAGTTTTACAGCCTCCACCAGGTTAAATAGACTAGGACACTCAGCATATTGAAAACTGAGGTAAACAGCGGACTGACAGCCCACACTCAAAACTGTTAACCGGTAGTCTGCGGCCAGAATTTTTGAGGTATCTTGGGTTTTAAAAACCTAAAATACTGCAAAAATATTTGGCAAATTTATTATTTTTTTCTGATTTATTGCTACGTGTTGATATTATCCAAATATTTTTAAATATTGCGCGTGCAAAAACAAATTAAATTTTTCTGATCTCTCTCGGCTGAGTAAAACATGTTTGTCCTACAGCAAACGTAAATAATGCACTTGAATTGGGAGGGGTACGGAAACAGGAAACTGCAGTCTACTGACATCTAGTGATGAGATTTTGCATACTGCACCTTTAAGTTGTAAAACAGGTGTAGATTAAATGGTACTTATGTCCAATCCACAATCTGTACCTTTTAGAGTCACATTAGTCAACTTTGTCATTTCAAATTACATGTATATAAATGTGTATTTCACTACCTTATGCATAATATATTAAATTTGTCTTTCTGTCTTCTAGCCACCGGCTAGAGTATTTCGAAGATTTTCGCCTGCAGAGCATCATGGGAGAGGGTTGGGTCCAACCACCATCTGATCTATGGCTTGGAAAGCCTTAAGCTTCTCAGAAACACTCCTTCTCTTTGCCTGTTTCACTCTTGCAGACACATATCCACAAAAATCCTCTAAAACAGCAGCAGGGCAATAGGATAAACACTCTCTGACAGGGAACAAAGGGCAATCAATCTTTATTAGTTAATGATGTCAAACAATATGACATGAAATATGTTATCAGCTTGTCATATTGCGTTAGTCTTCACACACATCTGTGCAAGCACACAAACATGCACTGCAAGATATTGGACGTCGCCACAAATTGCCTGAGCAGAGCGTGACCTACAACACTTGTACAGTGGAGGAAAGCGCACAGCTTAAGTGTTTGACTTCAGTGAGATAATTCCTTGCAATTCCTCGTGATTCTAAACCCTAAATGTTGAGACACTGATATTAAAAAAGAAAAAAAGAAAATGTGCATTCTTTTGGGTTTGTCTCTATTGTCATTCCATTACTATGATTAATGTCCTTTATAATGACATATTTTTACATACTGCTGCTGTCCTTTTTCTGTGATTGATGTCACTTTAATTTTATGTCTGATGTTTGATTATGTTTCATTCCCATGTCTGTATATTAAAATAATTATCTGACATTTTGTGGTATAAATCTTTTTCACCTTTTGCCTGGGGGTTACATATGAAGATCAGTGTCGTCCTCATGTATAGATGCCATTTATGTGGCTAGATGGTTTAATTTCTGACTTCTTCCCAAAACTTTAAACTGCTCCAGTAACTTTACCAATATGAATACCCAGTTCCCTTCTTACATAAAACGGCTGTATGATATGGATCTTAGTGGCAGATAAATATTCATAATTAATAGCTGATGAATTTATTACTCTCATATATACATTCACTAGCCACATTATTAGGTACACCTGTGAAACCATAGCTTCTTCCACATTTTTTGCTTCACTGTCAACTCTACTACTGTTTGCATTAATTTTATAAAGATCATGTTTTTTCACCATTTCAAAACACAAGAAAGGGTGAAATATTACGAAATTTGATCTCTTTATTAAGTACAGAGGAATTTACTTTGTATAGGGTTGCATTAGATATGCATCTGTACCTGTACTTAAAAAAGTGTCAGTGAGTATATATATCAAAGACCCCCTAACTCACTTTTCCACCCACTTTCTGAAGTGGAGATCACAGACCTTCAGATCTCCGACATACACTGACACACACAAACGGTGATTGGGGACTTACAGATCTCTGTGTTCTCTCCATGACCTCCAAGTCAGTCCCTCTTGCCCCCACTGCAGCTCCTTATAGAGCCCGCATATTTATCAGAGACTCCTTTCAGATCACTGACTGGCTAACCTCATCTCCTAACCCATAGATGAGGGGGGGGGGGGGGGGGGGGGGGATTGATTTTCATGTTGGGAGTGTTGCTCTTCACTGTGGCAGCCCAAAAGCCTATATTGAGCCCTATCAGTTTTAATTGGCATCCTCGTCTTTGAAATGGGTGCAGTGATTAGGCTTGGAGAGCCCACCTCTTAAGCCTCATCCTTATCATCGCCTGCGGTGATTTGCCACCACACTGAACAATATTCACGAGCACACACATACACACAGAATGGTCGCACTATGCATGAGCATGTCTCACAAATAAAATGTTGACCTAAAATATGTTTTTTTTAATGCATTTCGACAAAAACATGCTCTTTCAGAAAAGCTTTGATGAATACACATGACTACGCGCACCCACCTGTGTGCAGGGCGAGGATGTGTGTCCACACTAAGATTTAAAACCAGTTCTCTCTAATTAGTGTGAAGAGATGAGAGGGGAGAGCAAAAGAGGTAGCTGCCGTTCCTCTACCTCCAAAGCCCCGGCAGACAAGCAGACACGGGAGCTGTCTTATCCCCCTAAGAATAAGAGACCAGCTCGCTCTAAAACATTCAACACCAGCTTAAGGGTGATTTTTCGTGTCAAAAACTTTCTGGTGATCACCCCAGACCCTACTTCATTTTTTTTTTTTTTTTTGTCTCCAAAAGACGTGGGTCTCATTTCCTCAAGTTTAAAGGGTGTTTGAGGGTATGAATGAGGATAAAGTTGTGATGAAAAATAGAATGTGAGGGATAAAGGAGTGATCTCAGAACATGAAAAGAATGAAGAGATTGAAAAAGTGAAAACGGTAATGACTTTGCCTAGTTTTCCGAATTCTGTGATAGGGGTCCAAAAGAAAGAGCTATACTGCAGCTAACGAGATACTGTGACAATTTGTAGCCTTTGCAAGCTAATGCCACAAACAGTATCAGATTGTACAGAGCGATAGAACTTATCAACACTGTGCAGTACACATTCCTTTTATGGCTGGCTTCCAGTACACCACATCACACAAAGAAAAGCGAACTTTGATCAGTGTTCATGAGGAACTTTATCTTACCTAATCACCACAGTACTATTATGCCTAAACAGCAAGCAACCCTTTCCGCATTCTTTCAACAACAGCCAATGATAAACCTGTCATAAAATAAGATAATACCCCACTGGTGCTACATAGTGTCAGTCTTCCATTGAGTTTAAAGTAGATAGGCCTATAATAAAGCATTAATGGAAGGGAACACGTCCCCTTGTTTTCCTGGACCAGCTGAATACTTATTAACTCAGTCTAATTATTGTCCAACAAGTCCATCATTGCTGAGAGGGCTGCAGGGTTAAAGAATGGAAAGGGTGGAAGTGCACACAAAAAATATCTCGACCTAAATGCTTCTACGGTGTGTGTGTGTGTGTGCTTGTGAATGTGTGATGACACGAGTACTAATTGCAGTTGAAGCCTGCTAGTGTTGCGGCTACAAGGATGGCATGGCTAGAATGTGGGATGAAGCTGTAAGAGGCTGGGGAGAGAGATGCAAAGCCAAGCGAATGCCAAGGACATTAATGAGGGCCAGACAAGTTCTACTTCTCAAGAACACTGCAGCGAGGAGGGATAAGAGTGGGAGAGAATGAGGGAAATAGAAAATAGAACGAGGAACAGAGGGGTTTCATTACAGAAGAATGTTATTTGCAATCTTAAGCAAGCAAGGGTCTTTTATCCATTACAGATCCATAGATTGTTCGTGCTAACATGACGACACATAGAAATTCATTGTCATTCTCTTTGTTCTTATATAGTCATACTGATAGGTGCATTTACATTTTGCAGTCTGTATTAAGAATAGTAAGAACAGTTACTCCTGCAGTTTCTCCATTGACACGGAGAAACAGAGAGACAGGCACCGGTGCTCACTTTTTCATGAAAAGGAAGAAGGATTTATATGTTATCATCATAAACATGAAAAATAAATGATAGCAGTACGGAGGCAAGATAAACTAAATTAAGCTTTCTTTGTTATCAACACAGAATATAAATCACAACTGTTTGCCTAATTGATTCCATTACATTCTCCACCTGCCTACTGAACCTCTCATCCATCACTATATTGTTTATCTTCATTTTTAGCTAGATGGATGAAAAAAGTTGTTACTGGATGTGAAACGTGCTGGATTTCATCCTTTTTTTTTGCAAACACAATAATTGCCAATTAGAAGTAGCACAACATTATTACAGAATATTTGTTTCTGTACAATAAACTCACAAGAAAGCAAACTCTTTGTACAGAAGTTTGCTCGTTTCGAGGATGCAAGCTAGTGATGTTGCTTTGTTTTTAATAGGAAATAGACTGCGTTGAAGGTAATTTATGTGCAGTGATATTAGCGGTTGTAAGCGAACAAGTTCACTAACTCTTAATTGGGAAATAAATCATGGTGTTGCCATAGCAACAAACTCTTAAAAGTGGTCATTGCAAAATGAGAGCTTGCTGAGGTAATGTGCATCTGTGTGTGAGGAGGGGTGGGTGTGTCCACTCATGCATGTGTGTTTTCACCTCCTCAAGCTCATTACCATACAGCCTTGTTAGTAGAGCTTCTGCTAGCTGTTGTACATGGCATCCAGTTTCATTTCATTAGCCCTTGTTTTGTCCATATTGCTATTAAAAAAGAAGCTGTGAGCTTGCTCATTTAAAACAGTGGCAAATGTTGAAATAAGAATGTAGTTAATTGCATATAGTGAACAAAATTACCTAATTTCATTATGTGTCAAAGCTTACCACATATTTGTTCTATATACGCCATGTCTGTGATTGCTTTTTTCCTCTGCTATGCTTTTGTTCACATCTCTATTATTTATATAATCATTTAGTGGCTTTCTTTTTTTCCAACTTTTCAATTTTTCTTCATTCCCTACTCTCCTCACCTCTGTTCGTCTCCAGGGACCTGTCCTCCTCTCTCCTCACCAACCTTCCATTCATGAAATGAATGGAGGCATAAAAAACCATTAGCGCAGATGAATGGATAGACTGGCCTAACACAATCTGGCCCACTTCAGCTGACAGTTTAATATGGACTCTCCCACAGTGTGGTTGCCCCAGCAGGATGCTGCACTAAATCTCACTTTGACTTGCCGTGATTGATACAGATTTGACACATCAAAACCCTGTGTGCATGCATGTGTTTGTGTAGGCATGATGGATATGACAGACGATCGGCAGACGGGTGAGCGGTGAGAGGCAGAACTGATAATTATAGTATTTATCTGGGTTAGGTGTCATGGCTGCCTCTGCTGCATTATGAAAAGATAAAATGCTGAAATGTCTTTCAGTGCATTCCATCAATTCAGCACCTGCACCTCACCTCTTAAATGAAATGCACCATAGAGGAAAGTAATCAAGTTTATAATTTAAATGAGTGTCTCCGAACACAAAGTGCAGAAGGGAAACCTTCACTTATTGTATTTGAATGTCACTTTCACTTCTTTATGCTTTTCAACCACTGAAAGCTCCTCACTGTGCTATATTTAATTTTTCACCTTCATGAGCACTTAAACCTTCTTTAGAAATATCCACCTTTTCTAACCTGTCATTTTATATAGTACTTATACCTTTGTCAACCACATAGTGTTCCTAGGAAAGATTATAAAATTGGAAAACACAAATAAAAACAATATTATCCAAGAAAGAAAGAAAGATCAATTAACATATAGGTGTTTAAATCGTTATTTAGGCCTTTTGTACAGCAGACATTTGGCTACTTGGAAATCAAATAGCATCCCAGTAAGGCATCAAATCCTACTCTATAACAATTTTTTATCACTTCAAACTTGATAAACACCAGTACAGTCACATTGCTCCATAAAAGAGAAACTTCTCATGACAAAGGCTAACACAAAATGGCTTAGGTCTGAATAACCATTGCCAGCAACAGCATCTTATTAGCCAAGATAAGCGACAAATCAATGGTTTGAAAGTCACTTCATGGTCAGTGCAGAGCCATTTATCTCCACTGACTCAATTAATTCTTCCAGTATCGTTAGGCAGATCAGTCAACAGAAGAAAGTAGATTTCTTAGTGACAACTTTACTAAGATGCCCTAATTGCCTCTTACTACACTGGAATTGGCGACATTTCAAGATCCACCAGATAAACTGATGCACATACACAATCAGTAGATAAGAAGTGGAGCAATTCTTTTTATTGCAACCCAAGATACTAATATGTAATACATTTTGCTGAACATTGACCTGCTTTTGAACAGTGACTAGCTGCAGCATAAGAGAATACTAACACATAATTTAAATTCAGAGGGAACAGCAAAGTCCAAAACAAACTGTTCTGGGTAATGCTCTGTACAATACAAAATGTATTGTAATCTTTTGCCTGTTATTCCTGATGTTAAATCCACAACTCTTTGCCATGCAAAACATTTCAGAAGTTAAGACAATTCTACTAGCTCGCTTCAAATCGGTATATGTATTACGCAAGGACAATCCAGGCAACATTCAGCCCATATCAGTGTTCCCAGAAAATTACCCTCAAGCTGTCTTCCGTCTCTTCTGGTTATCCCATACTGACTCTATAATGTTGAGATCAGGGATCTGTGAGTGGCCTACCATCTGTTGCAGGGCTCCTTGTTTTTATTGTGGCTAAAGATGTTCTTTTGTGACTCTGGCTACGTGCTTGGGTTTGTTGTCATGCTGCAGCACAAACATTGGGCAGATCGGTCAGCTCCTCCCCCTCAAGGATAGTATATTTTATGTAGAAAACAAAAAAACCCCCAAAATACTGAATATTAAAGATGACAGCATCTGACTCTCAGAATCAGTAATGCTCACAAGACAAAAGTCAATATGTGACAGCATCCCAAAACAATTTGTGCCATCAACTGTCAGTTCACAACAATGCTGATCTTTAAAAAAGTTCATGAATGCTGATGCCACATCTGCGTATGTGGCATAAAGTGACAGTTGTGCATATTATCAAATGTTATGTAGTATGCGTTCAGCAACAAAATGGTGATGTGGGGAATTTTCCCTTTAGTCCTGGGCAAACTGATGGAGCTGCTGACGTAACATCCACAATCTGGACAAAGGATAATGTTAGGTTTATCTTGGATTGTTGAGACTTAGTGAAAAGAAGAGCAAAGTCTAAATAAATACATAATCTTATAGCATCACTGAAAGCACACTGAATAAAAACAAAAGACAGTCCCTCAATACCTTGCTCACTTTGTGGAGCTACATCCTTGACAGTTTTAAATACAATATCAGAAGGCAGGTGGCCTAAGCTATTGGTATCATTTCATACTGAAATTACATTATCAAAGTTGACTCTTGTATTTAGAGACACAGCAGGATGGATCTATGGATTATATCATGGAAGCTGGGAAATGCTGAAATCTTAATATACAAGACTGATAATGTGCACTTCTCACTATGTGAAATTCAACTGTTGACCTAATATGGAAATGATAAATTTTGTTATTTCTGCTCTGAAGCTTGTTTTTGATACACTAAGAACAGTAAGTACATTCCAACTACGAAAACTGACAAAGAAGTGTTGTGTAAGAAGAAGGTCAATAATGTGGAATGTTAATATTCAGCCTCAGCTTTACAGCTTTGAAAGGATTATAAGCAAGTTTCATCACATGAAAGCAGTGCCTCCTGGAGGGTTGGCATCTTTGATATAAAGATGTGATCAGAATTTGATTGGAGTACTACAAGCTGAAGTGCAGCAGAGGGAGCGAGGATATACAAAGAGGTGGTACAGAATAACCTAAAGTAAGGGAGTTGAAAGGGAAAAAGCATAAACAGCACAGAAAGAAAAAAAATGGGAACGAGATGAAAGGAACACAAAACTCATCTAAGACAAAGAAATTGTGCTGGAGAGAGAAATAGAGGGCAAACTTAGAGAGAAAGAGTTGAAGATAGGATATAAATGCTAAAAGTCAAATCTGAGCTTTGTTCTACGGGGAATGTGAAGAAGACTGGAGCTTAGCAATGGAGAAATAAATGAATAGGGGAGAGGCGAATAAAGAGGTTTTATTTGTATTTTAATTATAATCATTTTAAATCATCGCTGATGTTTGCTTCATGGCAACCAGTCAAACTTCTGGGGTGATCAGAAGCAGCATGTTGACGAGTGAATTCAGAGATAAAACCTTTCCAGTTGTACAGATAAGACAAAATTAGAATTTCTTTTATTTTCCAATCTTCACTGTCCCCTCTTTTATTTCCATCTTTTCCCCTTGACTTTTTACTTCCTCCTCCTCCTCCATCTCCTCCTCCTCCTTCTCTTTCTTCTTCTTCCCTTTCATCAGTTGCGGTCTCTCACTTCTTCCTGTGTCCGCACCCTCTTCTCACTTTTTATCTTGCTGATAAGGCTTCTATCTGGCTGCCACGCAACTCTGATGCCAGAGCAGACACTGATAATGCTCTGACATCTCCTGCAACTGCAATTAACTGTGTCTTTTCTCACACAAAAAAAACAACTCACTGCTTTTCTCTCGTTTCCCTCACTCTCAGCCACCTCATGAATAAGTGATCAGAGTGTTAGCACATGTCTATAAGAAACAGGAGCAACCAGCCTCCCTCATCTGCTCTGTGTTGTGTTTCTAAGGTGTTTCTGTCTGTCTCAAGTCAGACTTAGGCAGCTTAACTAATCTAATTTCCAAAAGTATGTGCATTTAATTTTGCTAGTGAGCGTGTGTGTGCATATGGCTCAGTGAGTGAGTGAACGAGGATAAACTGTCACAGCTGCTGTGCTCCTTTCCAGCATTACATGGGTAACGTGTCAATGACAGCTAATAGTTCATTCGTTGCTCCAAATTAAAACACAATCACCTAATAGGAGTACAGAGAGGGAGGTGGAATCTAACAGGAATTATGAGAAAATGAAAAGTGATTGCATGTGAAGTTTGAATTAGAGGAAAGCAGTCTGGTGTCAGACTCTATGAAGGTGACTGACTGGACTGTTGAGCAGCGGCCTCTCAGTGGACCAAATCCTATCCAAAACGAGTGTGTTAAATGAATGTGATAGGCCGGCTCCTCCCAACAATTAAGCTAGGCAAGCAACTTGCCAGCAATTAATTATGATGCAGTTTCAATAGCTTTATGTCCCCTTTTATGCTCCACATGATGATGGAAATCTTCCATTCTTCTGCATGACTTTGCATTCATCCCCTCTTTATAATAAAGTATAACAATGTAAGTTATACATCAACTGAGCCCCCCCCCCCCCAAAAAAAAAACAACAAAACAAAACAAAAAACAAAACAAAAAAGCACCAAGAAGTTTTACTTTTACAAGTTAAAATAATTATAAGCTGTGCTTTTTTTAGTTACCCATTTCCAATGACTCTGATTAAGGTCAACAAGACTTTAAAGCAACTAATTTACTTGGGAACATTATTGGGCAATTATTATAGTTTAGAATAATTAGAGTAGTATATATATATATATATATATATATATATATATATATATATATATATATATATATATATGTATATATATATATATGTATATCTGTCTATCTATCTATCTATCTATCTATCTATATCTATATCTATATCTATATATATATATATATATATATATATATATATATATGCAGTAATCAGAGCACTAGGTGTGGTGACTCGCTGTCCAGAAGAGGTTAGTCCTGGGAACAGCTAAGATACTGCGCAGGACCCTCAAGCTCCCAGGCCTCTGGTAGAGGACCCGAGCTTGAAGGATAAACCGCCTGCAGGGGCGAGCTGGGTGTCATATATTTATATTTTCATTCTATAGCTTACAATTGTATGACACATGTGAATGTGTGCTAGGCACAAGAAGCAGGTCTGTTTTGACAGTTATTCAGCACGTATTTTATACCATAAGCAGACGTTTGAGGCACAGAAATGTTCTTACTCAGATTGGGATAAACATCTGTGTGCCATGGAAGCTTTGTGATCTTTCTCATATCTTTCTCATTCTTTTAAAACCTTGAAACAGGCAAGCCCGTCTAAAAATATATATGAAAAAAGTTTATGGAATAAAGTGTGCATGATGATCAAAATGTTCTTACTTCTTCACATGTATTTCTGGTTTCTTATAAGAGTTTTTCAACTACCCCTGGTGAGACGTCCGATGTAATATTACTACTGTATTTTGAAGAGGTTACATTTAAATTAAAAGAATTTCAACGCTCTCTCTCAAGGCCAAAAAAAAGGAGAAAAGACACTTTGGTATTGCAGCCTGCATGGATACTTGACAGCTGGGAATATACTGCATTGCTTTTATTTCTTTAAACATGACATTTCTGGCCTTAAAAGAGTCATCACAGAAGTGATGAAGACTAATGATCACGAACTATTCAGATATTCATGCATGCTATTTTTTCACAAACCTGTCTTCTCTGCTATTTAAACACTGAAGAGAAGACGCTTTTTCATTTATACCAAAAGTGATTTCTGTCTATCCTTTTTTCAAAGCCGTCATCTACCCTTTCATAGATTTTCATCTATCACATGGTCCTCTAAGACCTCATTACCTGTAAATTGACGCTGCCCTAGTTTAGGTAACAGTGATGCTGAACATTGAACATGACTTCTATAGTAGCAAAGGTAAAAGCTCTCTCTCTATATATATGCTTAAGTCACTCCTCTATTCTTATGTTAACAACACATCACTTCTGAAAGCTGCAATTATTAGAGACCCATATGTATCTTGGAGAGCGTAATGATACAGCCATCACTGATAACCAGGTAGGATTGCCTACTTGGTAAAGAAGACTCCATTGCAAGATAAAAAAAAAACCATTTATATCCTCTCCAACCCCAGTAAAACCATTTCTTGTCTCCCCGCTTTTCAGCCTGTTTTTTTCCTCTGTCCCTCTCAACACTGTGTTTCCCTTAGGAATGTCTCTTCTCAGTCTCCTTCTGTCTTTCTTTAAAAAGTGGCTTATGTTGAGATCTTCTCCCTCTGTCCCTGAGTGTTTCTCTGCCCATTATTTCTTTCCTTGCTGTCCCCTTAAGTGTAATTACTGTGGTGGATGCCATCAGGTAGGAAGGAAGGGGGAGTAAATATATAAATAAATATATTGTTGTGGAGAAGAAATGGGGGAAAAACAGGAGAAGGAGCGAAGAGTAGTAGAACGGAGGAAAGATAAGGAGAAGTGGCAGCAAAGAGGAATAAGAGGAGAAATGAGGGAGGGGTAATGTAATCTTACTGTGGGAAGTGTGGTAATATATCACATGCCAGAGTTAATAAAATGTCTCGATGCCATTGCGTTAGACAAGAAAGAAAGGTTAACTGCTTCTTATAAATGTACTTCACCAAACACAGGTGGATGAGATTACAGCTGCTTGCACACGCGCACATACTGTAAGAAGCAACACAAGCTTACAGGCGATTCACGCATCCCCACAAACGCTGTTTGCGTATAAATGTATACTGCATGCATGTGTGTAGGCAGCAACAAAATGTGCACATTTGTGAACAGACACTGTGTGCAAGTATATGCGCAGTCAATCAGCAGGACCTTTGATGATAGGATGTAACCACATGTGGTGGAAAATCTCATTTTCATAAAGTGAGTGTTCTTGTGCATTCCCATCATCACTCGTTTCTCTTCTTACTTTTTCTTCTCTTTTTTCTCTTCTTTTTCCATTCTCCTGCCTATCGTATCCCTTCACTCATCTATCGCCCTTTCTTCCTTCTCTCTCCTCTCTATGCATATCTCCTCTCGTCATTTTCCACCTCCCTCTCACCCTCACCCTCCACCTCCTCTCCTCCCTGTGGTCGGCTCATCCCTCTCTCCTACTCCTTCTTTTGCCCCAAGGATATCTCCCCTCCTACACGGGCTCGCCTCATCCCTTTCTCTCTCTCCATTTATTTATATCAATGAGCAAAAGTCACCCTTTCATCTTCCTCCAGATGAACAGACTCGGCTTGTGGAAGAGGACAGAAGAAACGATGAGCCGAGCACAAAGGAGCACAGTCTCTCTTAGTCCATAAATTCAACTGTACCAAGCAATGGGAATATTATATAAACTCAACCTTGTAAAAGGAGATAATTCAATGTGTTTTGGCTGGCTCGTAACAGGATTGTTTCACCACAACCACTCCAAACACATATTAACGCTGAATTGAAGAAATCAAGACTGTGTTTCAGCATTTACACAAAGGACTATTGTGAACAAAAAACATTTTAGAGAGTCAAATTCACCTCAGGCTCGTGGTTTGGCCTCAAATCCACCAACGATACAAAAGACAGAAAGAAGTAATGTTCTGTGTTGCTTGTATACAAAAGAAAAGAAAAGCTTGAAGCAGTATGATGTTTTGAAAACACTGTCTATTTGTTGAGAATTGTTTCAAGCTTCTGGTATTAAATGGTTAAAGATCAGAGCCTGCAAATTACTGCGTTATTATTCTGGAATTATGATGTCCTTATAAAGCAATAATGGGACATATTAACAGAGCAACTAAGCATGTGATTTTTACATGTAAAAATGTACAGTATAGTACCAAAGACAGTGAAACAGAGCAAATATACAAGAGGTGTGTAATCTTACTTAAAAAAGGCTTATAGAAGAATTTTCTTTTAATTAATTAATAAATCATCATCTATGAGGTATTTCATTGCTAGTTAGTTTTCATGCTGCATACCCAGGCTGTGAGTCGATGACCGTACCATGTGCCAATCTGGAACTGACCCACTTTTTAAATGAAGGCTTCCATAAACCTTTGAAGT
Organism: Neolamprologus multifasciatus; assembly: GCF_963576455.1. Lineage (NCBI taxonomy): Eukaryota > Metazoa > Chordata > Actinopteri > Cichliformes > Cichlidae > Neolamprologus > Neolamprologus multifasciatus. The sequence continues at coordinate 7,347,381 of NC_140444.1, read as the reverse complement.
GATGGACAGCCTATGTCCGTGTATAAAAGGGTTACTTGAAATAGGTCCTGGATCAATGACCAATATACCCACTGCAACTGCTCTAATTTCTGATTTGGTACTGTGAGATGAGGGGAATCATATCACATTTTAGAATGCAAACCTGTACCTTGTACAGGTATGTATATGCGTATATGCACTCACAGTTACAGTGCAACGAAACTACAATATAGTGCAAAGTGTAGGTATATGTGAAGTATAACTGGTCTTATATATTTATATTATTTCAGACAGGTTCATACTAGTTTGAACCCTCATTAAAACTCAAAATGCATAGCTATAGCTATAGACAGTTCACTTTAAGATTGTTTACCTTTGCAAAGTTCTAGTTCTTATTCAAAATATTATTAATGGACTCTATGTTCCAAGCTCCACAGCCAATGGATAATTTAGGAAAATATTGTGCCAACTCTTGAAATATAGGAATGACCTGGTACATGGACAGGTTTCAACCTGAAAGAGGTATAAAGTAAAATGACAGAATGCTGATGCCCAGATAAATCCATGCCCTTTCTGCCCCCAAACATATACAGTACAGCTTGTCTGATACCAATAACTAACTATAGAAGATGCTGACCCAACAGTTTATAGCTGTTCTGCTGGTGTGCGCTTCTAGAAGTTTTTATTTAATGTTTAACTGAATTGCAGTATGTGTAGGTTCAGGTATCTGGAAAACAATACAATCCGGACTGTATTTGGATTGGATTTTTAACCAAATTATAGTTTATCTAATTTTATATCTGTTCAGATTTGGTTAATCCAACTTTTTTGTTGGATTTTCTTGTGTCTTAGAAAGTAAACCCGTAAATGAATGTTTTTCTTACTTCAGAACTAAGAAACTAGTAGCTTTAAGTATAAATGACACCAACTAATTTAAAATGCATAATACATAATGGTGCCCAATGTAATATATAAATGATCCTCAGCAATACTGCAGAATTTGTGCAGTGTTTTATAATATTTGCTTAGCCCTACTTTAGAAAGTTAATGTGATTAATTCTTAAATTCCTCCTAAGCATATAATCGCTGTAGCCCATTAGTGCTATTATGACCATATGGTTACATTGTATTAACGCTGTTTTAATTAATTCAATTTAAGTCCTTTGGGGTAATATAGCTACATTATATGACTCCACAATTATTTTTTTTACATACCATATTCAGGATTAAAACTGAGTCATAATCTTAAACATTTTTTTTCCCTGTAAACAAGACAGTTTTTATGCTTTTACTCATTACCAGTGAAAAATAACATCTATAAGACGACGGCACTTTCAGTTAATATAATCTAGTAGCAAAATTAATGTAGCATACATGATATCTGACACATGTCTTTTTCCTGTGGTGTCAGGGACTGGTTTGTGTGTCGGAGCAAACCATATATTTACAGTTTAGTACCTTATACATTTCACGTCCTTGGCTATGATCATGCAAATTGGAATCAAAATAAAAGCCACTGAGAAAAAAAGAAACAGTCTTAGAAGCATCTTACTTCATGTACCTCATCTTTTCTTGCTATTAGCTAAAATGCTCAGGAACTTTAATCAACATGTATTCAAACTGTGATTGATGTAGAGCTGTGTCATTCTGCCTTGTTACATGATACATGTCTTACACTGTTAAAGAAGCTGGATCAGGAATGAGAAAGAATTGTGGCACAAAACTGAGAATGAGATAAAATTATGATTTTGTTATTCCTAATAGTCACCTTTGCCTGCATTTTAAATATTTTTCCTCACTTGTATATAATTGAATTATTTTTAAGCTACCCCTCCACTGTGGGCATGAGAATTCCTCTAAAGTGGAAGCCTTATTTTAGTGCACTTAAGGGCTTTGCTGAGGGACTGTGTATGAGACACTCGGTCAGGAGAGCTGATGTCTGACACGTGTCTTTCCAATCAGCACCGTTGCCTTGACTGACTCATCCTTGTGACTCAGATGGTAAAGAAATCTCACACTGTGACACCTGATGGCTTTGTTCTCAAATAAAAAGCACTTCTGGGACTTGTAAGGGAATCATACACGCATACGTGGACACACACGCCGGTGATAATGGAATAACGAGCTCCGTTTGGAGAGTTACTGCGCTAGACTCAGATGAACGTGGAATGAGCCAGAACACCTTTAGTTTTCCATTAAGAGGGAAGCTGTGAGGGAGGGGAAGCTGCCTGTACTCAATGGTCTGTGTCCAGGGAAAACTGCAGAGCTGGATAGAAGAAATGATACAGAGAGTGAGAAATAGGATGATGATGTTATTGGTTAACTGCTGGGACTGTGATTAAATCCTCTTCACTCAGATAAGTCTCTCTGTCAGTTTCCTTTTCGATTTCAAGACATACAATTCGGCTAGCTCAGTCTGAGTCAGTCTCTCCACATACACAGTCCCATCTCTTCTTTGTCTCTGTATCTTACAAGCTGTCTCAACATATATTTAACCTCCATCTTCTTGCTTTTGCTTCCTCTTTCTACCCTTCTTTCGTTGTCTTTGGAGCTGAATCTCAGTCATATTATCTCCTGAGAATTAAATCAAAGCACCCTGCGAAATTCTACCCAAACCCCGTGGAACTGCTAACTCTGTCAACTAGCTATCTCCTGTGTTTATGTCTCTCTGTACAGTATGTCAAGTGTGATCTGAAGCCTCGAGTAATGATTAGGCAGTTATGTCTTTACTGAAGGAAGGGATGTGCAAAAGCACTATATAAAGAACAGTCGTGATTTAGAAGAAAAAAAAATGCATTTTTGAACTGTGAAAAATCAATAGTTAGAGATGATTATCGTGCGTCTCTTCAAGAGCAAGCACAGAACTCTGTTTATATTCAATATTCTGTCAAATCATGTAGAAAGAAAATTATTCATAATGTCATGAGGAAGAAATTATTAAAAAATCTGAAATGCGCCAGTTTTCGAATAAATGGATAAGCGATGAAGCAGGGGCACATGCTTGACTTGACTTCACAGAAGTCTCTTGCATGGGAGTTTCACTTAGCAGAGCATTACGGCTCCTCTTTCTCTCATCACGGCTTTTCTCTTCACTCCTCTTCTCCTCAATTTCTCCAGTTTGTTACTGATTCCATATATAATCTGCATGAATGAAGTATTACAATTGGTTTTACACATTTTCAGCTGCTAATTGTTACAAATGTCGGTTGAATATTTAAGAATGCATATGATAATGTGTGTGTATTGGTTAGCCATATTCAAAAATAGGCCTTTCTTAGCAATGAGTTGAAAAGTTGACAATTTGTGCTCTACCACATTGAAACTGGTGGTTAACAAAACGAAAGATGGTAATTGCAAGTGTGTTTAAAACTATCACGATGGCAGCTTAGCAAATGTAATGGACTAATTATATCTCTTTACTGCATGAAAATGGAACAAGAGAAAAACACTTTGATACTGTTCTAATTTGAGAACATCAGCACTTATTTACTGTAACCTCTATGATGCTGATGTGAGAGTTAGTAGGTGGACATGGATGGACCGCATGATACTACAGTTTTTGTCACGTGCCCTGCCACCACAGGTGATGCTAAATGCTCTAGGTGTCTGGAACTCTATAGACGATCTCCCATGATAAAGAATAAGGTAGCAGACCTATATGCCTTTAGCCTTCACAGACAACTGTCAGTTCCATTTCGTTGGTAGAATTTTGTCTTTCTTTGGTTGCAGGATGGTTACAATGCCCAGTTTTCTTTGACCGAATGATTCTTTCATGTTGGGGATCTTTCATCTGGGACACCCGGAAATTGAATGGTGTATATACCTGCTTTAAGGTATTGCCTCATCCCAGCCAATATGAGTGGCCTGCTACAACAGCACCAAGTCTGTCCTTAAGACAGGGCAAATGTCCGCTGTAGCACCCATAACCTTTCACCGCACTGCAATGAGACAAATCTCAAGAAGGAGATCATTCATTCAAATCATTCAAAAATAAATAATAATAATAACAACAGGTAATAAGTAGGTTTAATAAGTAAGTTTAAAGTCACTGTATATTGATTTGCCAAAAGACTTGCATACCACCGGTGCTAGATGGTATTCTTGTAACGCTGTGCAAGAGAGCAAAAATAATGCTTTATTGTTAGTTTATTGTCGTATTGTTAAAAGTACTTTTAAAACGTTTGCATGTATCAAAGTTTTGTTGACCCAGTTAGGAGTCAGATATGAGTTTGAGTTTTGTGACCACCAAACCACAGTGGGATTAGTGAGGGAATGAGCATTGGGCTGTTACTGTTGGAATAAATGCCAGATGATTCAATGAAAGCAGCAGTCACGATTTCATCTCATAACTGGCAATTGTGCAAAGTATCAGTGTGAGATCTAAAAATTACTGCTTTATTATTTGTTCTTTTCTCCTGCCATCTGAACATTGAAAATTATTCAGGGGAAGATACCTTTCCCAATTGCTGACGATTGAAACAAAGTTGATGAATGCAATGGAATTAATTGAAAGAACGACTGAGGAAAATCTCCAGCAGTAGTGATTCTGAATTGGAAAATTCTGCATGACATTTAGATTATGAGCATACCTATGACTGTTCCAGTGAATCTTAAAGCTGCACTATTCATTATGCTCCCAGCTTTCTGGAGCACTGGGGTAACTTTCAGATTTTTAAAGCCAAAGTTTTTCACTATTTAAGTTCAGCCTTACTGCTCTTATCAGCCACGTTTCTTAACGCAGAAGGCTCTGTTTCCTTGAAAAAATAAATATTCCAATAACCTATTTTTCCCTTTATCATCACATCTACTGGCTGGCAAACACAACAACTAGCTGGTGAGTAAATTTTGAAACTACCTTTAGAAAACGCAACCTCAAAATAAAATGTTTTTCTTCCATTGTGGCTAACTGTGGTAATGGGCAATGAGTGTGAACACATTTGTCATAGTAATTTTATAGGGTCTTACTGTAAAAGGTTCTGCTGGTTGAAATGGCCACAAATTCAAAAATGTATTAAAGCTTCTTTAAATTAAAAAAAAAAGTAACGAGTCTATTAGTGGAGCTGCTTATTTCAAACAAAATGGTAGCATATCACAGAAATTGATCTATAAATTGCCTAACTGGAGTTGGCATCTTGTATTTGTTATTAACCTTTGAGTCTTTGATAGTAAATGCACACGAACATGCAAACACAGATGTGCACAGACAGTGTATGAATAGACTTGATCATCACTGTAAAAATGATCAAAGAGCACTACTCTTCATACAGAAGCTTTTTAATCACACTAGTTTGAAATGACAAGTATGCTGAGGCGAGGTGATAACAGAATCTGTTGAAAAGTGAAAACAACATCAGAGAATGTTGCTTCTTTCCACTGCCATTGACTCCACCTGGAAATGAGGGAACGTAAAAATTAAGAGAGATTAAGAAATGACAAGCATTCTCTTAAAAGGGAATAAGTTGCTCTTGGCCTTTTGCAGAGTGCTTCTGAGCTGTGCTGTGAAACCATTCTGTCACCTTCTGATAATGACTGAGAGAAGCAGAGGAACAGAAGCAAAGGAGACAAGCAAAAACAACAAAAAAAGGGTCGAGATAGATATGAAAATAACAGAGGAGATGAGAGGGGAGAAAGAAGGAATAAAGTGACTGGATTGGAGGCCACTGTTCAAGCATGTGAAAGGACTCCTAAAACTGTCACCACTGAAATGGACCTCTAGATAGTGTTTGATCAACCTTTTACCTCGATTCACACAGCTGTGAATAATGTCTGGAGTCCTTCTGCCCCACCTCCACACACAGACCCCGCATTTAAAACCTCCGAGCACTTTAGACAATACACACCATTTCTCCTCTGTATGAAAAAAAGTTGTCTAACCTTTCAGCATCGTTTCCCAGCTTATTAATATGCCTCATCGCTAAAAGGCAGGAAGGGAAAATGTCTCATTTAAATTTGGAACGGCTATGAGATGGATGTGGGATTCCATTAAAGTGCCTCTCTCTTTTATGATAAACACACAAGTGCACCTCTGCACTCGTACGTACACACCTTGGCAGAGCTCCACACAGTACTGCAAGAGTCAGTGATTAAAAGGATGGTGGTGAAACTCAATGTGAGCACGTTTTTCCCAAGCCTGACATTTCAACTTCTTGCTCTGCTTTAATCCTTTGTCTATAACGCAGTGCTAAGTGGCTAGAAGAATAGCTTATGTTTCTTTTTCTCTTATTCCCTCTTAAGCCAGCTACAGTACCATCTCAGCTTTTAACTTTAAAGATCTTTTCACCTCATCTCACCTTTCACAAATTCACTTCGGAAACTGCTGTTTCCTGACATACTTTTTCATCAATAAAAGAGTATAATTGCTATTTTTGACAGCAGTACCCTCAGAGCTTCAACATTTCGGGTCATTTCAAAACATTTGATAACCCTGTGGTCAAAAATTATGAAAAAAGACACAAACAAACAAACAAACAAACCTGATTTCAGGTATTATGACAGAGTATTGGGGGCGCATTAAATATCATTAATATTGTTCATTTTGAAAATACAGTCAAAATTTTAAGATTAAACTCAACATGTCTTTTTGAGATCAAATTAAAAATATTATTTTGAGAATAAAGTTAAAATGTGGAGATTAAAGTTAAACCTCTAGCATGGCTGCGATAACCCTCTGAAAATATCTCTTGTGTAGATGAGTTGAGTTAGCGAAACAACTTCATCAACTGTCTTATTGCATCTTGTTAAACTGCCTCTTTACTGTACGGGGGCGTACGATTGATATCCTTGAACCAGTCCATTGCCAGCTATTGTATTTTGCACAAATCTGGCCAAGTATTTCAACTTTGTAGTTTTTCATTCTGTCCAGTTGCAGTTTTCTGCACTGTCTCTTTAACGTTCTTCTACTCATCACCACACAGTGTTTACGTGATGAAAGAGAAATTATTTCTTTGTTACTAAAACCTTTTCTGAAGTACAATTTCACTAACTCCTCTACACAAGGCATTTTATTTAGTATGTTAACTTTATCCTCACAATAGCATTTCAAGTTTGAAGTTTTGACTTTATTCTCATAAGCAACAATAGTAAAGAAAAAAGCTTTTTTCTGTAAGGTGACATCATACCACCAACCTGCAAAGTGAAAATGAGACAAACTATAAATCAAGTCATTCTTAAAGAAATGCTTAGTGGATAGATGAAAAAACTAAAAAACACAAAACTGAAAAAAGCAAGCAGCCTAAATATATTTGTATTAAATTTATGAATAACCTGATTATTTTTGCTTGAAGAAAAGAATCTCCTCCCTTTGTACTGATTTTTACAGAGCAATACATTTTAGCTCATAAAACTATGATGGGCTGTGAGTGATTACAGCAGTCATGTTGTGTCACAGCCTGTTTCTCCGCTAGCTTGCAGAGAGTGCACAAACCTAACAACAGCACAGTTTCATTTTTTATCCTGTCATTAAGTTCAGTAAGAAGTGCGTTAGTAAGATCTGACATGACCTGCTGTTTGTCATTTTAACTAGCAACAGGGATTATCAGCAGTGGCTTAAAGTCACTGCCTGAATTTTTATACCCTGAGCTTCACTAATAACGGTGCGAAAATGCAAGACTTATTTGCAGTGGTGTGCCAAAAAAAATCTATTCACTTTCTAGATTTCACTTTTATTTCTTAAGTGAAATGCTTGTAGAGCCCTGGGTATGCTGCCATAATTTTGAAAGAGCAATTTCCTACCATACACACATTAAACACAAGTACTTTTTAAATGAAAATAGAGTTTAAATAAAAAAAAATAAAATAACACTATGACCTTTAGAGAGGCCATATTTATTACGTTATGAATTTTGGACCTTTATGATCTGTGCCAAGAAAATTCCTGGTAGGATTGTGGAAAAAATGTTGGTCCATGAACTAGACAATTCTGGGCCGTGGGCTGAGCTGCCTCTACAGCTGTTGTAAAGCTGCTATAATTACAATGTGTTATGCTGAGTGAACGGACTCTATGGCAGAACACACAGAAGCGCAGAAAATGCAGGGAGTGCTCTTTATTTGTGGTGTCAAAGTTATTTACACGGGATGAAATTATACAGAGGGACAAACAGAGGAAAACCAGGGGAGGAGGCTGACACGTATTCGGAGGGAAAGGGGTTACCCGCGCACGCAGGGTGGATTTGTCACACTGGCTGTACGGGCTCGGGCGAGGATTCTCGGGATGTGGGAGAAACGCTGTAAATGATCTCCGCAGTGATCCTGGAAATGCGGCTTCACAAACAGCTGACAGGTAAGCGGGTGATGGATCCGGCACTCGAGGAGGTGGCAATACTCCGACACCAGACGTCAGTCGCGCTGCTCCTAAGTAACGCTCCATCAAATGACGTCTGATGCACCGCCGGTGTGTCAGCATCCCGTGACACACCACCCCGCCTACCTGAGCTGAAAACAGAAGCAGACCCCGTGACACCACACCAGAGAAACCCCACCAACTCCTAACACAATGACCAGATTGTGTTAGGAGTCACCACCACACTAACATTTGGAGAGCATCAAGTGAGGCGTGTTCTAAGGTCAGTGAATCCCAGGAAGGCGGCAGGTCCTGATGGAATACATGGAAAGGTTCTCAGAGCATGTGCTGACGAACTGACCGGAGTCTTCACTAAAATCTTCAACCTTTCCTTGTCATTAAACACCGTCCCACCCTGCCTCAAAACCTCAATCATCATCCCCATCGCTAAGAAGACGGCTGTGGACAGCCCAAATGACTACAGGCCTGTTGCACTTACGCCTGTAGTGATGAAGTGCTTTGAGAGACTGGTCTGTCAGCACATCAGGGCCGGTCTGCCTTCCACTCTGGACCCCCACCAATTTGCCTATAGGACAAATCGATCCACCGAGGACGCCATCACCATAGCGCTCCACACTGCGCTGAGTCACCTGGAGCACCGAGGAAACTATGTGAGAATGCTCTTCCTGGACTTCAGCTCAGCATTCAATCACATCATCCCGGAGATCCTGGTCGAGAAACTGTCTAACCTGGGACTCTCCACCTCCATCTGTCTCTGGATCAAGGACTTCCTGACAAATAGACCACAGTCTGTCAGACTCGGCCCCCACCTGTCCAGCACCATCACACTCAGTACCGGGTCTCCACAAGGATGTGTTCTGAGTCCCTTCTTGTTTACGCTCTACACATCCGACTGCTCCCCTACCCATCTCTCAAACACCATCATAAAGTTCGCGGATGACACCACAGTGGTTGGACTCATCTCAAGGGGGGATGAGTCGGACTACAGAGATGAGGTTAACAGACTGACTGAGTGGTGTTCAGTTAATAACCTCCAACTGAACACCACGAAAACTAAAGAACTTATTTTGGACTTCAGGAAGGGCAGAGCAGACCCGGCCCCACTCTACATTCACGGGAACTGTGTGGAGAGGGTACACTCCATGAGGTTTGTGGGCGTGCAGATCTCTGTTGATCTCTCCTGGACTGCAAATACCACGGCGTTGGTAAAAAAGGCCCAGCAGCGTCTCCATTTTTTGAGAGTGCTCAGGAGGAACAACCTGGAGGAGAGGCTGCTGGTGACATTCTATAGAGCCACCATAGAGAGCATCCTAACGTACGGCATAACAACGTGGTATGCAGGGTGCTCAGTTGCAGACAGGAATGGACTGCAGAGGGTCATCAACACAGCCCAGAAGATCACTGGCTGCCCTCTGCCCAGCCTGGAGGCCATTGCGAACTCCCGATACCTCAGCAGAGCTGGCAATATCATTAAGGACTACTCTCACCCCAGTAATCAACTGTTTGAACTATTACCGTCAGGCCGACGGTACAGGTCACATAAAACCAGGACAAACAGATTCAGGGATAGCTTCTTTCCCAGAGCTATCACCGTAGTAAATAAGCACAAAACAATTAAACCTGCTTAACCATACTTGCCATTGTCACTATACTATGCTGCTATTCATACTATCATTATATTATGCTGCTATCCTGTATATATTGTACCTATTTATTGTCTGAGCACTACAGTTGTTTTATTGTACTTTTTATATTTTACATTTATATTTATTTTGCTTTTTGCACCAAGGGAGTGGCACTCCAATTTCGTTGTACTTTGTACAATGACAATAAAGGCTATTCTATTCTATTCTATTCTATTCTATTCTAGATAGATTAGTAGCACTGAGCACTGAGTGGCTCACTGACACCGCTCATGCTAAGAATGATCAGCTGATTTTACAACAGTCACCAAAATGGAGCTGAAAGGGGTTTTTTGAACTAAAGTGACAAATAGCAAAGGTGAAACTCCTGCTCCCACTGACTATGTTGGTGCTTGTGTGTTTTGCTCGCAGCTAATGTTCTTGTAAATCTCAAGAGCTACATTTCTTGACATAGGAAAGAAGCAATTATTTGTTATCCTTCATCTATTGAATTCTTTCTGTTGCTGCATGATTATTTTATGAAATGTTGCCAGGTATATGTAGTACCCATTTTAAAAGCAATATCTCTCAGGAGGCCTTGGCTTGGCCTTGTGCCTAACAAAGCCCCTTAGCTATTCTAAAATGACTATTAACCGTGGCCTTGTCGGACTCATTGCTTTATGAAGACCCTGGTTGGGAAGATTTCCTCGTGAAAATGAACTTGTGTTAGTGTGTGTGTAGTTTGTTTTAGATGGATGTTTCTTAAAGGAATCAGTTTGAATTTCTCTCTACAGGCCTATTATTTGCACCCTTATCAAGCTCTGCCAAACCCATTGCTTTTCTTGGGAATTTTTTCTTCCTCTAATGTAAGCTAAAAGCCTATAACCCCACATTTGTAAGTGCACATGTGCACCATGTGATTTCAGACCTTCTTGCTAATGTTCTAGACAAATGGCTCTGCGGGCAAAGATGTCACTCACTGCTGTGGACATTCAACAGGTTAAAGCTTTTATAACCAGACCAGTCTCTTGCATAGTCTGACATTCTTCAGCAGCACATGTGAATCACAAGGTCGCTAATAATCCCATGATGCATGCCAGTCCTGGTGAGTGCACAGCATTAGTGTTAGTTGACCTAGTAACAACTTTTTTTCCGTTGCACTGGAAAAGCTGTTGGTGTGTAGTACTACATCTATTTCAGCCCTCCTCAGCCCTTAGATTTAACAGGCTTTTACTGGCAAGTTAGATATCTTGTCTGCGTGCTCAGTATAAAGGAGAGAATTTCAAATGCTGGTCAGTTTCTTTTTCTAAGACCCTGAAAGTAACAAAAATTTCTGTTTCATCCTGGTTCATCAGTAAAAAATATTTATGAAATACTGGCACTAATACCTAAAAGGGAATCAGCTGACATCAGTAGACACACCTACAAGTGCCAGCTAGATAATGAGGTGAGTTGAGGCACACTTCAGTTATTCAGAGAAGAAATTCTGCTGAAACATGTAAAACAATTACAGTTTACTGATCCCTTTGCATGCACACACACACACACACACACACACACACACACACACACACACACACACACACACACACACACACACACACACACACACACACACACACACACACACACACACACACACACACACATATATATATTGAATATCTCGAATACTTACTAAAAACAGAGATTTGCTCCCTGACCGGTGTAATAGTTTATAACTTCACAGGTACTATTATATCTAACAGCACAGTGAAATTGTGTGAAGGCTGATTAGTCTTAATAGTCTAGACATATCTGCAGTAGAAAAAAATAATTAAGACAGCTAAAAGATGATTCAATAATTTGAAGGTGTTCTTGGTCTTCTATTAATTATTTGTGATGACATTCAATGAATGCAGGAATTTATGTAAAAGAGTCTTTTTTCTTAGTTTCCTTGTAGAAAGAGTTGAAACCAGATATTCATTTAAAGCGTAACTGTTGGAAAAAAATATGATTTTAAAGTATGAGAAAATCATACTTCTTGTAACTGTGTATGAATATGATTTAGTTTCCACCCCTGACATGCATGTATGCTCGGTTGCACTCACACAAAAACATACACAGTGACATACGCAGACCTCAGGCTGTCAGTTTGACATTCCAGCTGTCACCACATTTTTGCTGCCTGTCCCAGACTCTTTTGCGATGTCCCTCACACCTTGTCATGTTTTTTTATTCTTTTCATACACATCCACCCGCACTCCCTTTATCTGTCGCTTTCTCTCACCTTTCAGAGTGTGAACCAGGATTTGAAATTATTTTAGTGTGCTGTTTGTTGACATCACCAGCATCCTAGTAGTGTAAATGTCACACCCACGCAGCTCTGTGAAAGAGATCTGGTCCGTTGTCAGCTAAAAAAAAAGTTTTTACTTCCCCGTTTTCAACTGTCTCCAACCAAGGAGTTGATGAACAATCATTGACTACTGCATTGATGATATGACAATAGAACAATATATAACTTCTAAGCCGAGCACATAAGCAAGAAGCTGTCCCCACTGATAACAGTGCAGAGTAAGGCTGATCAGGAGATACTGTATATAGGCAATGCCACATAATTTAGCAGTGCAACAGAACAACAGAAGTACTTAGTGCTGCTTAGCAGATAAAACAGTGTTACCACGTTAGATCTGCTTTATATCATATCAATAAATACACCATTTTTTTTTCACATTTCTTTTAATGCAGTGAAACAAGTTGTGTTACTAATATTTTCCCTTTTTACCCCAAATTTCCACTCATTCAGCAGCACAGATTTCTGTAAGGTCTGTCGATAAGAAACATTACATCAAATTTATAGTAAACATGCTGTTTGCTTTGAAGGCCTGTTCGCTAGAAACTTTTTAGTTGATTTTTCAGTTTGTGGTTGGGTGTGTCTGTTGAGGGAATTACATAATGTGTCTAGCTTAGACATTCTTAGCTGAATGATACATGTTTTGTTCTGCATTAACAGGTACAGAAAAAGAAAAACACAACTAACAAAAACATACTGAACCTCCAAGTGTTGCTACTGGCATGTAGAGTGCTTTTAGCCTGAATGTTCTAAGTAAAAGTTTTAACACCTTTTAACACTTTCATTTTAAGAGCACCAGCACTTTGATTTAGGTTGAAGTACTCTGCTTAATTTGTCAGGGGTATGATAAAGAGTTTGTCTCACAGGTCTATATGGAATAGAATGAAAGGAATAAAATTATATAACACAGATGTAGATAAAAAAAAACAAAAGCAAAACAATGTTATGTGTACAGACGACATCTGCAATGGGATTCTTTTGTTTTTGCAGAACATTCTATGTGTAATCTGTTCAGTTTGTGTCTTGTTGCTTGTTAAAAACTGTTGTCTTGTGTAAAACTTGTTAAAATCCGGCAAATCCACTGGGCTAAATTGCTGTGTGAACTGTGTGAATTAAATTGTCAGAAAGTTTTAAAGTGAGGCCCACCAGTTTCCGACATAAGTTGGAAAACTGTAGGGGAGGTGAAAGAGGTCTGAAACTTTAAACCAAAGAGGGCAGTGAAACACTGCTTGTTAGTCTGGTGTCAAGGTTACTTGGTTATCTGCTCTCAAGTGGGTTTTCTTCCACAGTCCAAATATAAGAAAATTAGCCTTGCTGGCAAGTCGGCTTTTGTCTGTTTTTCTAACAAATGTCATCTACCTTGGCGAGAACACAAAAACAACGTATACATGTGTAGGAGAAATTTGGGAATTATTGGTCAAATGTAACCAATAATTCCTAAGAAGTAAATTTTTAGTGGGCATCAAAAAGCAAAAGAGCTAGACGCATTATAATTAATATGATTTACAAATGGAAATATATGCTGGGAAAAGTGTAATAGAGAACATTATGTACCAAGAATAGAAATAGATGGTTGAATAGTCTTTCCTTTCACCTATAGTATGTTTTCTTTCGTTAAGTGTGAGACACCTAACTTTACCTTGACTTTTTGATGCACAAAACATATCTCTTTATTTATTCATATGGAGTATGCCAAAGTTCCTCTGAATTCAGTATGAATAGCTTGTTTATTTCTCAGTCAGTTTCTCTGTCAGTCACATGCTTACACTTTGCCCCCAAACTGATTCATTTATTGATCATTCATTCAGTGCTTGGTTGTCAGTCAGTGACTCAGCCTCAAACTTGCCTCTCCTTCACTCCCTGTCTCCCTTAGTCTGTTGCTACTCTTGTTTTTGCTCCTTGTTTTTATTTTCTCTTTCCCCAAGGAATTTAGGGAGCACAAATGTGAGGGCTCAAATTGTCGAACAGCAGTCTGAATATTGCTGAGTTTATGCTACACTGTGATGGACAGGCAGATATGTGCAGAAGAAGAGTGGAGATGGTGGCAATAAAACTACTTTGTGATTTATTACACTCTGGGTTAAATGGATGCTTTAAAGGTGAAGATTTACAGTCCAGTGTATGGGTACACGCTTTTCATGCCTCTGTTTTCTTTCTCTTTTGTTTCTTTTGGTGCACTTTGGCATCTTATTTTGATATTACATGTGCACAAACTGAGTGACATTGCATTAGTGGGAGGTTTTAAAAGTGAATTTTAATTTTGTGCCAGAACCCCTTCCAGGCAATTATGTACAGAGCAGAAGAGTGCAAATAAAATAGCATAAATAACACACATACACACACACAGTCAGTCATAGATGTGTGCATAAGCACAAACACGCACACGCATGCACCCTGAGGAGAACACCATGGAGACAAAACATTTCACATCTCAGTGTGACTGTGTTTCCGTTTATGTATCGATGAACACACCAGGCCACGCACACAACATGATGCATGTCTGATGATGGTAACATTCAAATACACACATGTCATACACTCACAAAACCATGACTCTGACTGTAGCTGCCCAGCTAGATAACTGCAGGAAAATGGTCAGCTGTGACTGTCTTTGCGAAAGTAAACTTCTGCGAGAACTGTGTGTAAGGCTGGAAGATGGGAGGGCTTAGTAAGTAAAAATATAATTCAATTAGAAAGTTACAAGTGACTCATAGTTGCAGCATGTTTAATTATCTTTATTAAAGAAGAGGTCGAAAGAGTTAACAAAAGCAGTTCTTTAATATAAAGTCAAAGGTACAAGTTTGCATACAAAATAATTTAGGAATGAATAAAATACACCTCCAAAGTGAATTTGGAAACGAAATATTGATTCACCAAGCTTTAGGAGAACCATGACTCTGTATGACATCAGTGAGATTGCTAATGCGATCGTCTCACATCACAACTCTGACTTTGAGCACCAAAGCTCCTCTTACCTGCTCTTCAAATGTTCCGTTTGCAAGTGACAGCCGGTCAGAAGAACACTGGCTTGAAGAAAACCAAGCCCTGCACCAAGTGTCAGTAAATAATGATTTTTAGTTGTGATTTGCAGCTCTGCTCTTGAATAAGAGTCCAGGATTAGTTTAAAATTGAGCATATTAGCTCCAGATATAAGACAGCTAAGACATTTATGTTAATAAATTAGTTTCTTTCAATAAAATTAATAACTTAATGTTAAGCTTAAAACAATAATGATAGTTGTCATAGTCATAGAGCAGTTGTGCAGTGTTCTAGCTGCTGCACAGGGTCCCCCCAACAGTGAAATGACTCTCCACTCTCATTGCTAAAATTACATATTTTTATTCTCATAGGAAGCCGTATTAAGATGAACAGAACACATAATGAGGGAAAGAAGTCAGAACATGATGCAGAGTGAACCCAACTTCTAAAATTTTCAAAGTGACATCTTAAGCCTTGCAGTAACAAAACAAAACTGCACAAAATACACAACATCATGGAACCACAACAAATGTATACCTGGGGTTAGACCAGCCTTCCATGTCAAAAACTCAGAAAACATGCAATTTTTCGGTTAGTAAGCTGGCCTTGTGAATAAGTAACTGGTAGCATGAACCTGAGGGATTGTTACAATGTCTCTTTGACAAGGTAGACTTTAAGAATACTTTGTGAAAAAAAACTGAAACAAAACAAACAGAGTTTATATTCCAATTCACGCTAGGAGGATTTGTGGCTGCATTGCCAGTATGCATCCACTAAAGCCAACATAACTCAGTAACTGCCAGCCTGTGAAAATGATTGAAATGCTTAAAAAAACGCAACATAATAAAAATCTCTAGATATTTGATAGATTTACACTAGCTGAAAGACATGAACTAGCATGCAAGTATGGCATAAACAAAGACTGGCACTGCTGTAGTTGTTTGAGCATATCTAAACAAGACAAGCAGAGGTGATACATTTATTTACACAAGAACACGTCATTTGCACTAGTTTATTTATCAATAATACTGAGGGTCTAAAGCATGGCTATTCAACTAAGAAGTTAGTTGGGCCAGATTTTCAAACCGAGGAATTTATCTGGGCCAGATATTTTTTTTGAAGCCAGTAAGCAGCAGATCATGATCAATTTCAAACCCACACAACTGTATTGAAAAACAAGTAATTTGTTTTATTCCTTTTTCCCCTGTAAATCTGGTGACCTCTCACAAATGCACACCAAAAGGTCCATTTAAAAAAGGGGAACTATAACTAAACTATTTTTTTGCACATTTGAAATAATAATAATAAAAAAACCATTTTGATAATTCCCTTTCAAATTAAAATAAATATTTTGCTGACCACTCACTTTTCCTGCCATGGATGCAGCCCCATCCATCACAAGTATACAGAAACGCTTCATATCCAGACCATTTTCCTCAAAAAGAGCTGAAATCTTCTCAAACATTATTTCACCAGCTGTGTGTCCCTCTAACGGTAGCAAGCCGAGCAATTTCCCATCCAAAAAAACGGACATATATGCACAACTGTGCATTATCAGTTCTGTCTGTGAACCCATCTCCTGCTATAGATATTACATCAGTTTTCCTCAGGTCATCTAACAGCATTTCAAACTCGTCTGACGCCAGAACTTCAACTCTACGAACTGTCTGACAGGGGTACGTTTTTAATAGCAGATGTCACACTTACTTTAATTTTTTCATCACTTATCACCGCATCCACCACGGCCAGCATGCAGTGTTTCACTGTTTCAGAATCTGTGAAATGCCTTTTCTTCTTCGCCAAGAAGCAAACACGAAGGGAAGCTGCTGCAACTCTCTCTTGGACTGTACAGGACCCTCACCATGGTAGTACAACTCCGGTTGTAAGATTATTAAACTCGCAGTTAAACTGTACTTTTGCAGCCCTCTCCTGAGATTGCTCTGGAAAGTTTGTGTAGAAAGTCTGGTGTTTGTCATTGTGGTGCCTTCGTAAGTACAGCAACACACTCACTGCAAATTAAACACATTGGTTTGGCATTTGGATTTGGCGGTAAAATGAATAAGTATTTGTCAGTCCAGGCAGGGTTCATAGTCAATTTTGCGCTTTTGGACTGAGAAAGACATGCTGTTGTCACATCATATATTACGATGATTGTTTAATATGTTTACATCATGGTGCATTGTGGGTTAAATATTGCTAGGCTACTGAAGTGTTGCATTCACAGTCTACACTACGCTGTAGGATTTTTTAAATTTTTTAAAAATTAATTAACGAATTAATTTTTTGCGTTTTCTCTGTGTTTCTGCCAGGACCACAGACAGGGCCACTCGCAGGTTGCTTCTGGGCCGCATTTGGCCCGCGGGCCGCCATTTGAATAGGCTTGGTCTAAAGTGTGAGGCCACATTTTCGACAGTAAATTAAAATTATGGGTATGTTGTAGTAATGTGTGGCTGTAGTTCATTCATGCCACAAATTAATTTAATCTTTTTACAGAATTTCAGAAATACACAAATGATAAGTTACTTTTTATTGCCATTATTATGATTATTATTAACATTTTTGTAACTTTGTGTTTAAAAAAACAATTATCAGCCTTGTAAACATGACTGTTGCATGTGAATTAGATAAAACTTGTAATTGCACTTCTTCATTGCAGAAACTTTGTCATTACAGATTTTCAGGTGAGTGAGCAAAGGAGTAAACAAATGAGTTAGACAAATGAGTGAGAAAGTAAACAGGTAAATGAGTGAGTGAATGAGCAGCAGACTAATCAAGTGAGTGAATGAGCAGGTAAGTAACTATGCATCTGACTGACTGAGTCACCAAACACTTTAACCTAGAAAACAGTTGAGGCATTTTATATGTTAATGTGTGAGACAGGAAAGTTAGGAAAGAAATGAGAGGGCAAGCAGCGGTGAAAAAAGGTGGAAGCAGGGTGGAGGAGCATGGTGGGAGGAATGGAAAGAAAGGGGGAGTGAATGAATGTGGGGAAGTAGAGAAAGAAGGAAGAATCACTGGGGTGTGCAGGAGGTATGGAGAGAAGGAGTGAGGGTGGCTATGGAAGCTGGCGGTAATCAGAGGGCAGTCATGGGTGGTCAAGCTGTGCGTATATAAAGTGTGTGTGTGTGCGCGCGCATGTGTGTGTGTATGTGAACCCCACTGTGGTCAACACTCTGTGACAGACCGACACCAAGTTCCTCTGCCCTCAGAGTGTGCCTGCCTTACTGTGCACAGCTGTGTGTGTAAGTTGTATTTCAAGGTAGCTGAATGGATTTTCAGATGGTATTTCATCTCTCCTGCCTATTTGCTGGGTGCCTCTACCCAGAACTGCGAGTGAGCAAAAACGCATTTAAGTTTTGCATCAAGCCTTGTCTAACAATTTAATAATGGACTTTACTTTCCAGTTTGGATTCGGGAGACAGACACTATCTCTACTTTTAAGATTAGGCTTAAAACTTTCCTTTTTGCTAAAGCATATAGTTAGGGCTGGACCAGGTGACCCTGAATCCTCCGTTAGTTATGCTGCAATAGACGTAGGCTGCCGTGGATTCCCATGATACATTGAGTTTTTCCTGCACTCACTATGTGTTAATAGACCTCTCTGCATCGAATCATATCTGTTATTAATCTCTGTCTCTCTTCCACAGCATGTCTTTATCCTGTTTTCCTTCTCTCACCCCAACCGGTCGCAGCAGATGGCCCCGCCCCTCCCTGAGCCTGGTTCTGCCGGAGGTTTCTTCCTGTTAAAAGGGAGTTTTTCCTTCCCACTTTCGCCAAAGTGCTTGCTCATAGGGGGTCATATGATTGTTGGGTTTTTCTCTGTATCTATTATTGTGCGATCTACTGTACAATACAAAATGCCTTGAGGCAACTTTTGTTGTGATTTGGTGCTATATAAATAAAATAATAATAACATGGACTGAACCACCACTCACAACCACTAGCACTTTATATAGCCTCTGTAGAAATTATCCACATATCTCACTTATCTTAACTGCACTACTGTATAGTTCTGTGTAAATAATCATTCTGTACATACGATAATTTTTAATCCTACAACTGTTTATAACTTGCATAGTTCCCATTTCTGTATAGCTGTACATCTCAGATGTCTGTATAGTTTTTTATTTCATATTTATATCCTGTTCATAGCCTGTACATAGCTTGTACTCACTACAGCCTGTACATACTTATAGTTATAGAATATTCATAACATACTTCATACCGTGTACATTATAACATACCATAATAGACCCATTTCTGTAATATACTCACATATCTATATTATTGCTAATATATGTTGTAGTATATCTATATCATGGCTAAAGCACTTCTGGATGGATGCAAACTGCATTTCGTTGCCCTGTACCTGTGCATGTGCAATGACAATAAAGTTGAATTCTATTCTATTCTATTCTAAAATTGAATTGAATTGAATTACTTTAAACAATGCAGAATTCAACCTCCTGCCCTCCCTCAAAATCAACGCAGCTAATAGTTAATAGCTAACTGTCTAGCCTCTTGATCTTTTTACAAATAACAGCTCCAAAAAAAAGAGTTACATTTCTGACAGAAATTATATACACACACACACACATATATATATATATATATATATATATATATATATATATATATTATTATTATTATTATTATTATTATTATTATTATTATTATTATTATTATTATTATTTAAAAGAGTTTTTAAGGATTGAAACAGTAGTTTTAAAGACATTTTATCCCTCATCTACCTTCTTTTCTTTTTACACTATCACTCCTGCAAAAATAAATAATGTATCTAACATGTGACGCCTTAACACAAGTGAACCTTTGTCCTCTCTTCTGACTCTAAGCTAAGTATATCTCCTACCCTCTAAGCTGCTTACGGCATGTTTGTGGGTCATGAAATGTGTGGGAATCTGAATTAATTTGTTTGTCTATATATGTGTACTTATGTGTAGGATGGCACATGTATTTACTGTAACTGCTTGCAGTTATAAATTAGCTCAAATGCTCTGATGATGACTTTACATCAAGGAATTTAATAGAATAAAAATAACTCATAATGGCACCTTTAGCTTACTTATTATGGGGTGTAAATAGTTCACATTCTAATGGGAAACTTGGTCATGCTAGAACTAATAGTAGCTGCTGAAGTCAATCAGAAACCAATACTACAACTTCAGGGACAAAGCATGGGTTCATTAACATGGTGGAAAATAAAAATGGTTGTCAGCTCTGTGAATTATGTGCAGTTAGTTCCTTCAGTTGTGTGCCCATTTATGCGTTTCGACACACTCTCATTAAAATCGGTTAATTTCTATAAACACAGTAAACTGAAAACAGTTATCCAAAGCTCTTTTTACCTTTGTGTTTTTTCCATTTCTATTGCTCTCTGTTGACTCACCGTCTTCTGACTGGCTAAGCTTTGAGATCACCTTTCTGTGATCATTGTACTTACTACTATGTGTGGGTGGGTAAGAGAGGGACCGAGACAAAGATAGAGAGTGAGATAACACATTCTCTTGTCTGTGTTGTCCCCTTCTTCCTTTTTGCCACTGTTCTGCTTTGATTTCTCCTTCTTCCTTTCTTCTTCGAATTCTGCCTTCTCTCAAACCTTCTACAGACACAAAAATGCACACACAAACAACTTCACCCTGACATATACTGTGTGTGCACACAAACTGGCATCCCAGGAGGATGGGACACAGACAAAGACACACACCAGTACAGCCTAGTGTGAGCCCAGTCATGGATCACTGGTAATCCCTACAGTGGATCAGTGCCCCTATGTGTGTTTGTGGAGACAAATGTGTCTGTGTGTGAGTGTTTTCATTTCCTGAACTTTTTTGTCTCAGTCACAGCTGTGAGCATATGGACAAACACCTCAACTTCCCCCACACCTACACACAGTGAGGATGAGCATCATCCAACTCCCTTGTTGACATTTGCTATTAAGTTTAAATGCCAACATAAACATCTCCACTCCGTTTAATAGAGACATTCTCACGCACAGACAAACCATTGCTCTGCTACTTTACATTCAAATCTTACCTTGGCTGGGCTTGTGATTAAATTCCTTGTCTCTGAGGACAGCAGATGCTATTGTTTCCTCCCTTTGGCTGCCATGAACGGAATGAGACTTGAGATCCTCATTCTGGCTCAACCGCCTCACAGTTGCACTGCATCTATGAGCCTCGACATGTAGTGGGATGAAACTGCAGGGTAATATATGGTTGCCATTACCTCAAGGCCTGCCAGCTTAACCTCTCTCATAGATCTCCCAGCTGAATCTCCTCTGTGTTGTGTTCAGAGTTAACGCTTTCCCTCTCCAAGTTGACTCTTGTGGGTCCAGCCTTATTCACATATGTATGAGCATGTGGAACTTATCTGTCCTGTACTACATCTATCTATCTATCTATCTATCTATCTATCTATCTATCTATCTATCTATCTATCTATCTATCTATCTATATATATATATATATATCATATGTATGCCGTAGTACTGATGATGACCAACAGGTGGCACTGCAACTCCTTGTGTTCGCTGTGTGAAGGACCTGTCCATGGTCCTGAATGTAAATCTCCCTGATATGCTGTTGTAAAGGTAGAGAAGAGGAAGAGAGAAGAGGATGGATGAGATTTGGGGGATGTAGAAGAAGAAAAGAATAGATAAGAGAAAAAGAAAGAAAAGGAGGACGTGATTTAAAGACAGGACAAGAATGGCAGAGGGCACACCAGCAATGCAAGAGAGTAAAAAAATTAAAAAGAAAAGTAAAAAGAATACAAGAGCAGGCGGTACTGAAAAGGAGATGGGATATGAACTAAAAATCCCAGTATAAAGAAAATTAAGAAGAAAAAGCTTAAATGAAAATACTGAACAAAAGGAAATTGCAGACATAACACAAGATCTGAAGCAACAAATCAGCCAAAATACAAGATAGAGATTTTTGGCCTTTTCTTTTCTTTTCTTTCTTTTTTTTTTTTTTTACCACCGTAGAATACAGAAGCAGCATTAAACAGTGAGGAAGTTTACCAATTAGTAACTTGGGAAGGTTTTTATTAAAGTGGAAAATGGACACAATGAGAAAGAACAGCAGTAACAGAAGAGACAGAAGATGATGAAAAGAAGTAAAGTGCTGATTATGAAGCTGATGGGATGAGACGGTATTAAACAATAGATGAGATGAAGAAATAACTGACCAAGTACATGTGTGTGTTTTTACATGTGCACATGAGCGTGCATTCATTAATATGCTCAGTCTCTGGTGTGTATGAGCATGTCTGTCACAGTGACAACAGTGCTAATGTGTGCATGAAAGGGAAGAGCAGAGGAACAGACGTAGACAGATGGGGCTAAGAGGGGTGGAAGACATTAAGTGTGTCGTGTCCGTCTGTGTATGTGTACGTCTGTGTACCGATCTATGTGTGTGGGTGAGCACTGATGATCTCTGATGCAGTGGTAGCAGCAGTACAGTATGCATGACACAGATAGTAGGATTTATGCTCTCCAGAAGACTACAGATGGTGACAGGGGAAGCCTCTGTTTCCCTCCACTTCCCCTGTATGACTCTCTCTGTCTGCTCCCACCCAGTCTTCCACTCACCAACCCTCTCCTCCATCCCTTCTGTGTATATTTGCTTTGCTTTGTCATACCCTGACAATGATCCAGTAATGGGACTGTCAAAGTCAAAAGTCTCTATCATCTGTGGCCTTTCTGTCTCTGCAGACTATTCAGTTGCGGAACAGGGGTTTAGTCATCATGCTGTAGCATAGGTTTCGCAGTAATGTTTTGGACCCTGCGTCTCAGGTTCCTTCAGGGGTTGATGAAGTGATGTAGGAGGATCCATGGAAGTGACAATAAATGTTTGATATAGCCAGGCAGTATATTTATGCATTGTTAAAAATTGGTGGTAAAATTATTTTCTTGAGAGTAAATTCATTTTCGCAGCATGTCATTTTCTGCCACCTTTCTTTTTTCCCATAAAAGGGCAAGAATCGCTGTAAAGATTATACTATAACATATCTGGATAACAATTACAGCCGAATGCTTTAACCTCCTAGGACCTGGCGTCCACATATGTGGACATCACATTTTGGGTTATTTAGACCAAAATACTTAATTTTGCTCTACAAGGGCCTGATATCCACTTACAAGGACATTCAATCAAAATTTTAGATGAATATCCTCATATGTGGCTCTCATTTTTCTTAGAAAAAAAATCAGGTAAAAGAAAAATCTGGTAATTCTTTGTTTTTACATTCATCAGGTCCCAATGTGACCAAATATCAAAGAGAAATTAAAAATACATCCCGTGGAAGAGTTTGGGTCTTAGGAGGTTAAACCAACACTACAGCTTAAAAAACATGCATAAAAATTTGTAACTTAACTGCCATCAAATAAACTTACTCATTAGCTTAACCATTTGGTCACCACATTCAACACTGATTTGATAAGTTTTGTTCTATTTTGGATATTAAATACGCGCTACAGGTTGAACGATATAGTTAGGGTGCTTCAGCATTGCTCTTACTCCTCCAAACAAACTGATGATTGGTGCAAAGGTGTAATTTCTAGCCACTTTATGACAGGTTGCCATATCTTCTAATGTTCCAAAAGATTAAAGACATACAACAACGTCACCTGGATCTAAGAAAAGTGTTAGCGTAGGTTTTCTGAGTGGCCGTATTTCAAATGGTGGTGAAAAGTCTGTTGTCATAGCTTCTGAATGCATCCTGTGTATTTGTGCTGCTGACAAGATGAATTGTCAGAAGTAGAAACACAGCCTGGATGTGTGCAAAGCTGTCTCTCCTCAAAGGCATTCATGGTAATTCATGGTTCATGGTTTTTTTTAATGAACTGCATTTTGGCTACTTTTATATTACTGTGGAATTAGCCAGTCACCATGTGTCCTATTGGCTGATTATTTTTTGAAATGTTATAAAAATTATTGGACACAGTTTGTCATTCTAGCACTGAAAATAGAGTATCAGACACTTTTGATGAGTTTAAATAACACTTGCGTTTTGGCATGCTGAGGTTTACATCTGGTCGCTTTTCATATTTCCCAACCCTTTCCTTTCTTCCTCTCTTAGGGGGAAAGTGAGGAAGACTAAGAGTATGTATGTGAGACAAATGTTTTCATAGTGTACTTCTCTGGAAGGCCATTGTGTAATTCTGTTCCTAGGGTATCAATTTCCCTTTGGTGGTGAGAACAAACTTTTCATTTGAAATTAATTTTTTGTTGAGTAAATCAGTGTTGAGCTTCTGCCTCCTAACCTCTCCCACTAGGCTTGTCTGTTCTAGGTCACCTATGGACCAATGGCACTGATAAAGTTATAAGGTCTTCATTGCCTAGGGACAAACTCTGAGTATGTGCAGACAACGTAGCAAGAACCTGTCTGCATCAATACTTCTCTTTATAACTCTGCAAATTTTACTTGTAGAAGAAGAAATTCTGCAACCGACATCTTTAAATTAATAATCTACTGCCTTCCCACTCTGCATTGAATTATGTTAGTTAGTTACTTACTCAAGACAAGTATATAGGAAAAATATACACCATTTTTTGGTCTTTTTCCTCCTGTCTTTTTGTGGCAGTGATGATTAATAGCAAGGTTTTTCCTGTTTGTGTCTGCACTTAAACATACAAATCTTGTATGAAATTGCTGTTCTGAGAGACGCCAATGCTGTTACTTTGGGTCATGTAATATATTTAGCCAAACATGTTCAATATACTGTAACCAGTAAAACAGCACTTTCACGGTAGTTACATAATTTATATAAATGTTCTCTCACAAATGGTTTATAGGGGCAACATCTTTACAAGTGAAATGGGTGGACTCATAGGCAAACTTGAGTAGTGAGATGCAGAAACAAGTTGTGGAAGGCTAATGAGTTTGAAGATATTTCAAACACACACACACACACATATATATTACTACATTTGTGTCTGTATCCATTGCTTCCAGACTCGCCTGTAATTCATTGGTTTATTCAGTCTATTTGTGTCTTTTTTTCATATTCTCTGTTCTAATGCCAAAGAGAATTGCCTTTATTTTTCACCTTTACAGTCTGTCTTCTTACAGTTTCACACACAGGCACATAGACACATATACACACATACATTGCACTTCCTCTAGATCCTGGTTATAATCGATGCCTCCCCCAGGTAGGCAAAGTCTGAGTTATTCTACCAGATAGCGCTGAAGAGTTTAAGGAAGAACAGTCAAATATTGAGTCAGATTTGATGTGCATCTCAATACACACTGTATGCTTTTGTATCTAAAAGAAAAGGCTGTTATTCATATCCTTTAAGGGTAAGAATAAAGGAATTTTTTAGTGTGGTGAGAGCTTGTAAAATCGCCGGCTTGCGAGCTAGCCATTGTAAAACCATTCAAAATGAAGCTGAACAATTCTTGCAATGAATAATGGTTGCAGATTTGTTTTCAACGATTTACACTGTTTGCACTGACAAATTCAACACAGCTGTTATAATAAATCATGTAGTGCACCAAATTCCCAGTTTTACTTGACCACATGCTGAGTTAACTGTAGCGCTCTATTCCATCCATTGCCCCAGCTGTGTCATTAGAGATATACAACACAGTATTATCAGCTGACTCACAATGAAACGCTGCCATTGTTAGCATGCAAGTATATGCAGTATGTTTATTCCGGCAGAACTGCACACATGTGTACGTGTTAGCTAACACAACGAAAGAAATTCAAGGAGATAAGTGAGAAAAATCTGGATCCTGGGGTGTGATATTTCACAAAGAGTGATTTTTGACATCTTGTTTTGAAGCCATTGTCTTCAGTTGTAAAATTTTCAACAATCCCAACTAACAGCTCAGACTATATAGATCTATTTTGAAGTTGCAGAGATCAGTGCTGAAATTCTTATCGTTGCTAAAATGACAATGACAAATGTGTTATGGGAAACCTTTTTTTTTTAGCCAAAAGACATTTATTAACAGAGTACGCAGAACCCTTGTGTTTAGCAAGACATGTTAGAATCTTTCAGCTCTTTACTTACTACCTCTGCTGCCTTCATCTTTTCAAGCGAAAGATAGATGTCAAAAAAGAGACAAAAAAAAAAAAAACCCCAGTGAAATTCCACCAACAGTTAAATTTAACAAGTAAGTTCTTCAGACAGTGGAGTATATAGTGTCTGACAAGAAAGATATGTTCCTTTTGTGATTAATGATGACAATAGTACTGAAGTGAGAGTGAGTATTCATTTAGACGTTATTGCTCCTCTTCTCTTAAACCTTTTTGCTTTAATGTTCCACATAAAAGAAATCTATCGCTATGGATACAAACAACAAAGTGAAGAGTACAAGACTTACATTTTGTGAAAAGCTTAATGTTACTCTATATCTAATGGACATGCAAACAAACTGCTGCTTGCAGACTAGCAAGTTAGTCATAAGTCAGTTAATAAGGTAATTAACATGTTCCTGTTAAGTGAAAAAAATATATATCTTATCCTTTTTGTATTAAACCTTTTGGTACAATCCTTTTATTTACTTCATGGTTTCCACACATCATTTATCTTGGTGAAAAGATTTGCTTTCAGTGACCACTGCTGAAGTTCAAAGATTTACAGCTTACAACACACACTCAGTGGTGCTCGTGTACCACCTGAGGTATTATCTCACAGTTCTGTCAGCAGAGCAGAGAGCATTTATCAATCTAAATTACACACACACACACACACACACACACACACACACACACACACACACACACACACACACACACACTTATACACTTGTTCATTTCTAGTTATGCTGTGTGAACATGGGTATGAGCTTGTGTTTATTCATATCTGCAGTGACAATATTGTTTTATTACCAGGAGGGTGAAGCTCACAATTTCCCTTGAACAAGGTCATATTCTCTACAGCAAAAAAACAAAGGCCATGCTCACACTAGAAGAACTGGATTGCTGCAAATCCCTGATGTCATGCCTTTTAAGTAGAACCTGTCCCATTTCCCTCTTTAGTGCTCACGAGTGCATACATGTTTGAATGCATAATGCAAGGTAAGTAAAAATCTTACAGCAATGCTGTTTTGCCTCCCTGTGACAGATAAATCCGAGATATGGTTTTGTGTGTGTCTGTTTGCACAGAGTGCCTATGGCAACTGTCAGTCACTGCTGTCATTTTTGAATGAGCTTCACTTGGAGATGAGGGTCTATTTGATTTGATCGCTGAGGGGAAGCATACGGCCTGTATCACTGAATTACACACACATGTGCGCGCATGAGTGCACGCACACACACACACACACACACACACAGGGAAGACAGAGTTGCTATTCCTGCAATATGTCAAATTCTTTTTGAATACACGCATACTGACTGTATGCTGGGAGAGCAACAAAGATCCAGGTAGATCCTAAGGCACAGACACACATGGGCAGGAATATATGACATAATGATTAATTGCATTCCTACATTTTAAATAAACATCCTCAAACTCATCTTTTTAGGAGATAAAAAGAGGGAGGAAGACTTGCTCAAGTGGAAAAAGTGTCATGGTCCCCGTGTCTGCCGGCTCCACAAGGCCACATGTGTTTTGTGTACATTCTCCTTTCTCCTCCCCGCCAGGGCGGAGCTCACTGCAGGCTCCCACCCTTGGCACACACACCTGCATCTCGTCAGGCTCTAATTATGGGTTGGACTCTCAAGGCTGGGACGCAGACAGCCTCACCGCTGGATGATTGTGCTAGACACTTTCCCCGGACCCATGACCAACCTGTTGTTTGAACCGTTGTAAAGAAGAAGAGCTAGCGTGTATGTGACTCCTATCCCAGACTTCCCTTTCGGACCCAGGACCCCCGCTCCCCCGCTCCCCTCACTGTATATATCTGCACCTGGTGACTGTGTAAATAAACGTTGTTTTCCCCTGAACTCTGCTCTGCACCTGAGTCCTACCACACCGCATGACAAAACGATGTGACCAGAGCAAAGAATAAGAAACATCCAACTTGTAGGTAGGGTTGAAGAAAAAAGAAAGGAAATAAAAGGGGGCACCAATGCAATGAATGTAAGAAAGAAAGTGACAGAGAGAAAGACTGTGTTCTCCTTCTCGCTGCGGTCAGAGGGCTGGAGGCTTGTCTCCTGCTGTAAAGAAAGTGCAGACAGAGTGTGGGATAGCTTGGCCTGCTAACCTTGGAGTGCTAGTAATTGGCACTTAGCATTAAACAGCCCCTCTGCCTCTGGGATAAAAAAAAAAAAGTTAGCTTTGAGAGACTAAAACGAATTCATCACACAGGCAAATATCACCTCCAGAGAAATATATTTTGAAAATAGAAATAGTTCATTTAACTTCAAAGGTAGCATTCTGCATTCTGCAGTCTGTATTTCACATTGTAGCATTTACTAGCGAGCAAAGTGTGTTTTAATGCAAAAACAAAGAACCAAAAAGAAAAAGCCTAAAAATAAATAAATAAAAATGATGTCCACTGTTTGCTGTTCTCTGGTTTTGTGTTTAGAAAATTGCATTTTTACCATTCAAAACCTCCCAAAGCTTGATGACACTTACAGTATATGGCTAAATAGCCAAATAAAAAGCCATGCACTGCATGAAAAAAGCTTTTAATCACTATACTCTTTGTGGGCAGTAAAAAAAAAGGCTTTTAATAAGCACATTGATCTTGTACTTGGTTGGGCTATACTTATCTATATTAGTATTTTTTGCCTCTGCAAACCTCAATGATTTTGTTTTGATTTGAATCAAAACATTGTGTTATCACAGTGAACATGTTGGAAATTTCGCCTTCATTTCTTCATCCAGGAAACAGAAAGCACATTTAGCATTTATCTGTAGTCACCTGATGGATGTAAGTCCAGTACTCATCCCCTTTTTAGCTCTCTTTTGGTCTCCACAAGCTCCCGAGGGAACCCTAGAAGCTCCACTATGTTCATCAGCTAGTTGCTGTCTGTCAGCCAGTTGGCAGTGGGCTTGTGGCTTAGAGTGGATTTATCAGACCATTTCTGATTTA
This sequence comes from Neolamprologus multifasciatus, assembly GCF_963576455.1. Classification (NCBI taxonomy): domain Eukaryota; kingdom Metazoa; phylum Chordata; class Actinopteri; order Cichliformes; family Cichlidae; genus Neolamprologus; species Neolamprologus multifasciatus. The sequence goes on along the minus strand of NC_140444.1, from coordinate 7,318,154 downwards.
AATACCTACCTAATGAAGACAGAGGAAAGCACTGAAAATAAACCAAAAGCAGCTGACACTTTCCACTTATTATTATTGTTATTATTGTTGTTGTTACATTACCAAATAGGTCAAGTTTGTTTGGACAATACATTCACGTAATTTTACAGCAACCTTGATGAGACTGGCTACGTTTTACATTAATAAGCACTTAATTTCTTAAGATCTCATTCAACACATCAACTTTCTTTCAGGCAGAAATAAGAAAAACAAAGAAAAATATTTCTATTCAGACCTCAAATGGAACCAGGGGCATTCCCATATCCAACACTGCACCAGCTTTGGTATGTTGAAAATAGCAAACAAGACTCATAGGTGATGAGTAAATACTATATTTCCTGGTCTTTACTGATGCTTTATTATAGCGCTAAGTGAAGAACATTACCTTGAGTCTTTCTTAGTGGGCCATTTTGACAGAGTGGCTGCCACCTCAAAGATATGCACAAGGCTTTGGTGGCCTGAATAACTGGGTATATGGCAATAGTTAGAAAGAAGTCACACTAATCCCTTCAAACGTGGAAGCTTGTAGTACGGAAGACAGAGCTTCCTCTTTGAGCTTAGGGGTCATTTTTTTAACTCAAACTACGATCTTCAGTTAAACTCAGGGAACATATGGTCCCAAATGCGACACAAACCACACCAGTGACAAACTTGTGCCTTATTGGTGAATAGTGTAAATTTGCAATGCCTCAAAGAACATGGAAGATGAACTGGATATCAAAAGGCTGTTGCTCTTGTGACACACTGTAATGTGTGGTCACATTATGTGAATTAATTTTTGTATATTGTATAAGCTTTTAGGTGTAGTTTTGTTAAGGAAGGACCTTAATCTTGTGATTTTTGTTGGAGATCCAACATGTGGTGTGATCCCTAGTTACGCCACAAGGGGGCACTTCCGCCCAGTGAGATGGTTTAGTGTGACGCTACTGCTCGTCTTCAGATCTGGCAGAAGCGAGAGAGGAAACACACTACCTGTCGTCCATCTCATGATTTATCTGTTTTTTTCAGGTTAGTAAGTAATAAGGCCACACATTTGGTCCACATAATTTACATGACAAATAAGGGTAAAACCCAACCAGCAGTTTGTTTTGCTGAGATCTGTATTCGTCTGTTTCGCTCATTGAAATGTGTTACGATCGAGAGTAGGAGCTAGCTTAGCTCGCCACATCCACCCTCTTGTAACAAAAGTACACCACGGCTCCTGTCTATTTGAGTTAATGTGTTCGCAGAGACAGTTTGATGTGTTGTCACTGTTATTGTCTAAAGTTAGTGTAATAACCTATAATAATTCTGATCGCTCTGCAATGTTGATGTGGGGATTTCCACTATACAGATACGCCATTAGTATATGGTACAGTACTGGAATGTTTGCTTTATCAAACTATGTGTGAAAAAAAGTGTGATTTATAGCTCTTAGTAACAAACAACAGAGATGACTGTTTAGATTTTTGTTTATAGTATTTTAGTTTATTCTGATTTTGGGCTTTGGGAATGTGAGACAGAGATGTTAAGAAGTTTTTTGCAACCTGTTGTGAACACATAAATGTGTTTAAATAAAGATCTGGCAGAAGCGAGAGAGGAAACACACTACCTGTCGTCCATCTCATGATTTATCTGTTTTTTTCAGAACTAGACATAATCTGTCAGCCGCCCTCTTGCTTGGGGTGTGTTACACTCTCAACACACTTGGGTAAGTCACAGGCCAAAATAGACTCACCAGTACCTTGATTAGGTATACCTGTGTAAATACTCTTTAATGGAAATGTCTAATTGGCTACTCATATGGCAGCTAGTCAATCCATTTAGACTTGTAGACATTGCCAAAACGACCTGCCAAAATTCAAACCAAGCATCAGACTGAGAAAAAGAGATGATTTTAGTGACTCAGAGCGTGGCATGAATGTACGTGCCAGATTGTTTGCTCTAACTATTTCAGAAACTGCTGATCTACTGAGATTTTCCCACTCAACCAACTCTGGGGTTTACAGAAAATGGTCAGAAAGAGTAAAAATAGCCACTCGGTGAAAATACCTTGTTGATGGCAGAGGTCAAAGGAGAATGGCCAGATTGCTTGGAATTGAAGAACAGGAATCTAAGGCTACAGTTCGTGTGGGCTCGCCAAATCTGGACAATAGGAGATTTGAAAAATGTTGCCTGATCTGATGAGTCTCAATTTCGACTGTGACATTTGGATCATAGGGTTAGACCACAGTGTACCCGTCTTCTGATGGCTGCTTCCAGCACAATAACATGCCATGTCACCAAGCTCAAATCATCTCAAACTAGTTTACTGAATGTGACAGTGCGTTCACAGTACTAAAATCGGCTCCACCGTCACCTAGTCTGTATGTAGTACAGTATTTTTTGGAATGTAGTAGAAGCAGGAGATAGCCATCATGAATGTGGAGCTACTGTTTGATGCCATCGTGTCATGGATTGAAATCTGTCTGTCTGTCTATATTTTTCTTAGCATCACTGCACAAAAGCCAGGCCGGACTATAGCAGACTTGCAGAATTTACAGAACTTTTCCCTGCTTCTTATTAGATTTAGAGGAGTTTACATTTGCTTGAACTTGTAATTAAAACTGATTTTGATTTTGGTCTAAGACCCAATAAAATATTTGTAATGGCACCTTAAACAGAAAACTAATTGAAAAGCTTGAAATGTTTTAAACTAATTATGGAGCTCATACTTTAGCATTTCCCAGAGTTTGTTTCATAAAGCAGACAGAGGCTGTAGAGACTGCGCGTGTGAACTGTAAAAATAACCTAAGAAGTTGATTAGACGACTTTTCTACACATAAAAACGTCATGTTGCTCTATTTTTTCCTCTGTCTTTTTTTTTTGAGAAAGTAAAAATGAACACCTTTACTCTTTCTTTAGTTTACTGAGACAAGAAGAAAGTGAAGGGGCAGACAAAGTTATATATAAAAGTTAAATATAGTTCAGTCACATGCCATGAAGCTGTATTATAGATGTGATCTAACAAATATAAATCCAGGTTGACTTGTACAGTTTCTTTTCTTTTAATCTCACATCAAAGAGGGCTTTGTTCTCACATTATGAAACAACGATAATGCTATTTTAGCCAAATATGATGGTGTGATTGAACTGCGCTTAAGGAGGCACTAAGGATTTTCTTTTATTTTTTTATGCAACAGTTAATGATCATCGGAAAGAACAACCTTTATACATCCATATTTTGTCAAGAATGCCTGTAACATTGACATTATTTGCTTTTCTAATTTTCAGTTTTTCATTTTATTCCTTGGATAGTGGCCCATAGTTTCTTTCATGGACACCATATACCCTCAGAAATAACAAACATCACTAATTGTAGTCATTCCTTTTGGCACTTCTCCCAGTGTCATAAAAAGAGCATTGTTTCAACACAAGACACAAATATTTTCATTTTAAAGTAGTGCTAGAGTGGACCACTATCACTGACAACAGTGCACTACAGAGACATCTTTATACCTTTAATATAAGGCAAGTGTGTATATTTGGTTTATGGTGTCTTTTCAGATTAGAGCTAAATTACTTACATTTACGTTATCATCTGATTCTTTCAAAAATAACAGCTATTTGGATAAATTCACAACATATAACATCCTTAGTAAAACAATAGTCATATTACAAAGGCACATTGTTTATACAGTCCTGTTCTCTCGGTGACTGGGCCCCATCTGTATAATCAAGCCCACAGATCATTACCATGTGTGCCATATTAAATTTCTGCCAAACCCCAATTAAGGTAGGATTACCTATGCATGGTCAATTTTATCCTCATTTTGGAAGTGTTGTGCATATCCATATACAGTGCATAATTAATTTGGGCTTGGATCTATTGCGTACCTGTATTTGCTTTTGCCACTGGAGCTTTCATTTCTACTGTAGGCTTCTGGTTTCTGTTTAAAATTCCCAATCCCAAGCTTTATTTGTGACTAGTGGAAACTTTTTCTTAGAGAGACAGCAATTACCTTAAGAGTTTCCTCCTACTGCAATCTCAGTGCAGGCACATCACTGATTCCCATTAATTGCAGGTGCTATTGCAAGAGAGTTGCGCATAAAATTAGTGCTGCACACACATGTCCCCATCAGAAAATGTCTGTATGATAGACAGTGAAGACTGAATTAGGATTTTAAGAAGATGAAGAGCTCTGTGCAAACTCATTAAAAATAGTTAACAACTGACATTGCTTTATTAAACATGTGCTTACAATATGCATGCACACACACACGCACGCACGCACGCACGCACACACACACACACACACACAGAAAGTTTCAGCCAGCACCACTCTGGGGACTTAATTATTGCCACATATGAGCAGACGGAAGCTCCCTTATATTATTAACATAGTTTCATTTTCCTCTTAATATTCAAGAAAGGCTTATTAAAGGAAAAAAAGCAGAAAAACGAGAGGGGATCTTGATCAAATAAAAATATCTTTGTTCCCTTTCTGTCAGAATGAAAGAATGAGAGATGTAGTGTTATGATGAGGCTGGTGGCCGTAGCCTTTGAAGAAAAGAAATATAATTCTAACAAAATTCACCTTATCATCCACTCTGACCTAGTAGTCTACAATGACTCTTTTTGCTCCGAATACCTTGTTCCTATTTTTATATTCCCATTCTTTTTAGTTTGTTATCCTACCCAGGTTATTCAAACATATCTCTTTGCCTGTGGCACATGAGAGAAATTTTAGTATTTCAGTCATCACATCCTTTCAGTTTCCTGCAGGACATGTGACCTTACAAGTCAAAAAAGACCTGGTATTTCATGTAGTATTTACAGGCAAATGACTGAGTGATTTTTGACAGGGATGAGAGTTGGCCTGTTGAAAACCCCTTTCATTTTGGTTACTTTTAACTATTTCCTTTACATTTTAACCACCCACACTATTTAGCTTGGTGTGGTAGATTGTAGTGTACGGTAGTATACTGGATATTGATGTAAAATTTGGACTTAGGCTTTTGCACTGAATGCAGCCAGAGATCTGAGGAGAATCTCTAAATTTCCTCAGGCTCGTTGACAGGCCTCACAGCTTGGAGATGCATTTTATTACATTGAGACCATGAAAACATCATGAATTCACATCCCCTTTGATGTGATATATATCACATCACCTTTGATATAAATCTGAATTTCATAATCTGCATGTTATTTCAAACTGTTTCATTCGATACTGCATTTTTACTCAACATGAAACATCCTTTAATGCAGTGGTTCCCAAACTTTTTTTGCTGGGCCCCCCTTATTTTACAAGAAAAATGTTCGCCCCCCCCCCTTCTCGCGCGTGCACGCGCTCACGCACACGCACCGCACAAACACATCCTCCAACCACGCACACCCATATTTTGCTCCATTGCGGTTTATTTCACACCTCAAACATTTAGTAAACAATTAAGCAAATACAAGTAATCTGCAATAAATGACAGGTAGTAATAAAATAAACTACTAACTCTTTTACGCTGCGTCCACACCTACACGGGTATTTTTGAAAACGCAGTTGTTTCGTCCACACGTAAACGGCGTTTCGAATCACCGAGAACGGAGATTTTTTAAAACTCCTTTTTTGCGTTTACGTGTTCATCACGCAATGTCAAAGGTATGTGCCTTTTTTCACATCACGCTGTGCACCACGTTATTGTTTACATGAGATGAATTGCAGAATGGCAGATAGAGACAAAATACTGTTAATCTTCAGGTTTTACACGCTTACACGTACACAATTACTGTCCCTCCATTTAGAAAGGCAGAGGCCTCACGTGTAGTTTTTTTTTCATGTGTAATAATGTTCAACATTGCATCAATACATTTTTCAAAAAAATGCCTCTCTGTGCAAAATGGGTTTAAAAACATAAACAACTGTGGGATCCTGTTTGTCCGTAATTTAAACAGCCCAGCGCTGCTCCCTATGAAGGTAAAACCAATTCTGCAGGGAGACCTACCTCGGCACTTGTGTAGGTGAAGCCAAAGGGAAGATATGCTTCACCATATTTTCTAGTCTTTGGCTTAGAATGAAGTTGGTTTGGAAACATATTCAGCGATGCTTCATCTCCTGCTTTGCGTTTGTGTGGGCGCCCCGTGCTAGCAGTGTCCAAGTGTTTTGTGTTTTTTCCCCCCCTTTTCATTCCGCGCCCCCCCTGCAATGGCTCTGCGCCCCCCCTAGGGGGCGGGCCCCACACTTTGGGAAGGTCTGCTTTAATGCACAAAATGCTAGAGGGCACGATGTGCTATATATATATATATCTTTTTATATGCAATATGTCATTCATCACATTTTCATATACCATGCTGAATGACAGTGAGCCTGGTTCTGCTGAACACAATGGTGGTATGAAAAAGTGTTTGCCCCCTTCCTGATTTCCTATTTTATGTATGTTGTTACACTTAAATGTTTCAGATCAAACTAATTTAAATATTAGACAAGAATAACACAAGTAAACAGAAAATTCAGTTTCAAAATGAAGGTGCTTATTATTCAGGGGAAAAAAACCCAAACCTATATGGCTCTGTGTGAAAAAGTGATTTCCCCATAAACCTAATAACTGGTTGTGCCACCCTTAGAATCAGCAACTGCAATCAAGCATTTGTGGTAACTAGCAGTTAGTCTTTTACAGCGCTGTGGAGAAATGTTGGTCCACTCATTTTTGGAGATTTGTTGTAATTCAACCACATCAGAGGGCTTTTGAGTATTGTTACGTTCCTCTGCAGCCCCTAATATCCTCAGTGTTTTCAGCTGGTGCTAATTGGCTACACCTAGTCAGGTGTGGATAAAAGCATACCTGAGGTCTTTGCCTTGGTGGCACCAGCCATTTTAGCCAACCGGCTGTTCCATTTTAAGATAAAATTTCTTGTCACTAACACTCTGGTATTCGTCTCCTTTTGAGCCAGGTTGTAACATAAGTGGGGGCTCGTCCGGGATCGTTTGGACATTTTAGTGGAGACTGAATATCGTTTTTTGTATTGCTTTTAAGTGGGTGAGTGATGGTGTTCACTGTATTTGAGCAAACTCTCTTTAGTTAGTATGAATGCTAGTTCAGCTGGGTGGCTGTGCTGCCCTTCTATCGAAGCACTTGTTTGTTGTTTTTGCCTTGTTGTTTTAATTTGTTGTGTTTGGTGGCTATCCTGGGTGGGGGTACCCTTCAGGGTTTGGTGGGAGACTGTACCCCTGGTCTGCTGCCTACCCTTGAGTTTGCGTTTAAAGTTGCCTCGAGCCCGGTACACCACTGAAGACTAGACAGGTAAGGTTTTGTTTTTAGCATTTAAGGTCGGGAGTTGCCCAAAGTGAATCAGTGGCACTAAACTTGGCAGGGGATTAAGACATTCGTTAACTAGGTCGTTTTTAAGTTGCCATAGCGTGTGCGCCATGTGTGCATCTAATATGTCAGTGTTGATGGATGCTAATGAGATCCTCATGTGGTGAGTGAATTGTGCTGTGACCTTTAGTGTTGTGGGGAATATGGCTACTTTTGTTGGATCACTTGTGAGCGTTGTTGGCCAGGTGATGGCAAAAACACTGTGGGGTGCTGAGTCACCCTTGATGTGATCGTTGTGTGGCCAGTATGAACCACCTTTTTAAGGTCATGCCACAGCATCTCAATCAGAGTCTTCATTTTGTTTTTCTTAAGCCATTCAGAGGCAGATATGTTGGTGTGTTTTGGATCATTGTCCTGTTGTAGAACCTGAGTGCACTTCATCTTGAGGTCATGAACAGATGGCTGGACATTCTCCTTTCAGATGTTTTAGTAGACAGGAGAATTAATGTTCCATTTACCACAGCAAGTCTTCCGGGTCTTGAGGGAGCAAAACAGATACAGACCATCACCCTAGTGCCACCATATTTTATGATGTTCCTTTTCTGAAATGTTGTGTTCGTTTTATGCCAGATGTAACAGAACAAACACCTTCCAAAAAGTTCAACTTTTGTCTCGTCAGCCCACAGAGTATTTTTCCAATAGTCCTGGGATCATCAGGATGTTTTCTGCAGTGGTTTTTATCTTGGAACTCTGCCATGCAGGTAATTTTTGCCCAGTCTCTTTCTTATGACAGAGTCATGAACATTGACCTTACCCGAGGCAAGTGAGGCCTGCAGTTCTTTTGTGACTTCTTGGATGAGTCATTGCTGCTCTCTTGGGATACTTTTGGTTGGCCAGGCACTCCTGGGCAGGTTCACCACTGTCCCATGTTTTCACCATTTGGATATTGGCTCTCACAGTGGTGCACTGGAATCCCACAGCTTTAGAACTGAGACCGAGAGATCACAATTACTTTATTTCTCATTTGTTCCTGAATTTCTTGGGATCACAGCATGTCTAGCTTTTGAGGATCTTTTGGTCTACTCGATTTTGTCAGACAGGTCCTATTTAAGTGGTTTCTTGATTGAGAACAGGTGTAGCAGTAGAGTGGCTAGAGAAACTGAACTCCAAAGATGTGATACGCCACCGTTAATTTATGTTATGAATAAATCCAAACCCACACTGCTCTTTTTCATGATTGTAAAATCAATATATCCAGCTTTGTCTATATGGAGTTATGTACAGCATGTGATATCTAACATATTGATGCATGACATGCCTCTCATAGCACCAATAACAGCTGTACAGGTCATCAACTCTTAAATTATCCCATTGAGTTTTCAAAACAGTGAACCATAAGAGTTTAGAAAACACCACTAACAAGGCTGCTCAGTCTAAGTCATTCAAAAAATAACAGCAATCTTTAAAGAGGTTATTAACACTTAGTGAAAACATTCACAATGTTCAAGGGGACTCTCATAGTAACCTGAGAATAACCTGCTTTCCAGCTTTTTATTTTGGCATAATATTCACTATCTTTGTAAAACTGAACAGCAGAGAGACACAATTAGCAAAATCTACGGAGGAGGTGTAAAAGCATCTGTCTCTCTACGACACATATATAATTTGAAAACTCCCTAAACAGTGTAACTATGTAAGTACTCTGTGAAAGTAGCCATCAAGGATGTGTGTCCTCAAAAAATGATAGTTTAAATGACACTAAAATCACATCAAAATTAGTCATTTTCTCATTAATTACTTTTTTTTACTCATACGATCAAATCCCAGGTACAACAAGCCATATAGCAAGTTGATGTCTTATCTCTCAATGAGACAAAACTGCCACACCTCCAGACTGATGCCACAAATTTGAAAATTACATCCGCGTAAAAAAAAAAAATGCGGGACACCATCAAAGCAGCTTTGATGGTGTGCAGCCTTATTAAAATATCACTGCTCACGCTGACGCTATAACAAATTTACTTGAGGCAGCACAGGAGTACAACAGACACAACAGGAGAAGCAAGACCAAACCGAATGCAGCCGAACCTAATGAAAAGAACAGAAATGCGTGAAACCAATTATGCCACTCGTCAAGTCTTTTTCTTTCAATATTTTTAAGGCCTCTTAAGGTAGCGATTCATTTTTGGAATACAAAACCAAAGATTTGATTAGAGATTGCTAGTTTACATGACATTATCATTCACAGAAGAAAGCCAGTCTAAACTGTTGAATAATTCTGAAAAGATTTAATTGAGCAGCTTTCAGAAATGGATGATCCATTGCTGACATAACCAAAACCAAACAGGGTAAAAAAAATATTTTTTAATTGTCGGATTTTGACAATTTTGGTGTGTTGATTAAATAACAGAAGTAGTTTATTAATAGCCACTTGTAAATAAAAATAAAATGTATTACGTTACGTGTTTGCTTAAGATGCTAGTAAATTGATATAGGGTTATATATATATATATATATATATATATTCCAATTAACCTATCCCCACAATTAACCTATCCCCACAAGCTGCATGTCTTTGGACGGTGGGAGGAAGCCGGAGTACCCGGAGAGAACCCACGCAAACACGGGGAGAACATGCAAACTCCACACAGAAAGACCCCGGCCTGATGTTGGAATTGAACTCAGGACCTTCTTGCTGTGCGGCAACAGTGCTAAACACCGTGCCACCCTCTCTCTCTCTCTCTCTCTCTCTCTCTCTCTCTCTAGATAGATAGATAGATAGATAGATAGATAGATAGATAGATAGATAGATAGATAGATAGATAGATAGATATATATAGAGATATATAGAGATATATAGAGATATATAGAGATATATATAATGCATGGAGTTGCAGCATGCCACTGTGAATTACCAGACTTTTGTAAACTGCCATTCCTCATTCATCCACCTAGTGAAGCAAGCACCCGGTGGGCACTAGTCCAGTGTCTTGCTTACATCAAATTAGAATTGGTACTCGTCCAGTCGCATCTTTACATGCAAAGTGCTTTGTAGTGGCACAGTGCCCTTTCTATTATGTGGCTGTATGCAAAGTTAAATGAAGATCAGTCAGCCTAGAAAGGTAAGGCCAGTTCTTTTACATGCAAATGATACAAATAGGGTCAAACATTTCATGCAAATTGCACAATTTAAAAGAACCACCAGCTGGCTGCAGTGTGAATGGTAAGAAAAGTCATCAGTGAAAAACTGTAATGTAATTGCACATTTTTAGACAGGACTACATATACTACAAACTTGTGGCATTGGCTATATATGACATGTTACAGAGCAATGTTTACTGGAGCTGTCAACACTGTATGAAAGTTCAATTTACCTCAGACTTTTAAGAAGTCCTTGAAGTCATCTAGGTTTGGAGGCCCCCTGTATAATTGGCAGCCTCTAAAAATGATTTGGAGGGATTCACCGGGGAGTTCGATATCTTGGTATGAATGCTGAGTTTCTTTCCACCTTGAGGATCTGTCCACTTGAGTGAAGGGAACTCAGAGTAGAAGTGTAGTAGAGGGAAAAGCAGGAGTGAGAGAGAGATATGACATAATCCAAACTGAGATTGGTTGCTGTGTGATATCTTGTTTCTCAGCTCCAAAGACCCAATCAATAGCTGCCAGTGAAGGAGAAGGAAACTCTCGGTCTCCTGTCTGTCTCTCTGTCTTGCGCTGTCATTTTCTCTTTCTCAAACACTCACAGGCATACACAAACATACACAAAATCTGTCACATGCATGCACAAACATACTCATAAACACAAATGCACACAAATCATTCACGTGTAATGACCCACCAACTGAGCCCAACCAAAACAACATTGAAGTTTTACTTTAAACTATGGAACATAGAACCTATCCCAGCTGTCATAAGGAAAGAGGACAGCTACATAAACGGCCAATTTACAGTCACTGATTAACCCAATAAGATGAAAGGGAACCCACTCAAGCATAAGGAAAACATGCAAATTGCACACAAAACAGTGAATCTGAACCTAGAAAATTTCTTTATGTTGGGTGAAAGTTCATTGTTGTTTTTAGTGGAAAGAAAGAAGACGTACTATAAATGAAGTCTCCAATTTAGTCTCCACCCCCCAAAAATCCATTACAGTGTGATACAATAATTATTTAATATATAAAAAAAGAAGAAGAATCAAACTAAAAAACTCATACAGTGTTTTAGTCAAGGAGAAGGAGAACTGATACTTCTTTCAAAGTTGTAGGTCATTTCATTTCTGTGCTTTGGTTTATTGGGTTTTTAACATGCTATCTGTAAAGATATATCAGGGTTTGTCCTATAATATTCTAAACCATAAATAGGTAAGTTGATGTATAGTAGATGCCTATTTGCCTGTGAGCCTGGTACTTTATGCCCAAGGATGATGCTTATGAATCAAAGTTGACAAAGGAATAAATAAAGTCCACCAGTATGAAAGTGATGGTATGAGTAACTTATCAGGCAGCTGTTGAACAAGTATGATATGTAAAACTGGATCATGTAGATTTGAAATACTGACTCTGGAGTCTGGTTATATGTGGACTTTCAATACAGCATAGACAAACAAAGAAAAAGGCCTGAGGCTAGAAGGTACATGCATGCAATATAAAATATAAACAACTGGAGGGTGCTGTCGTCTGTGTGTGTTGCATACTGAGGCTACTTGTGAACGGTGGACCATTTTGCAGACAATGTTCTGCCAGTGCAAGGAGAAACCATCAGGGAGCCACGTGCCAGGTTCATTGCAGAAGAGATAAATAGACATTAATACTGACGACCCAATTACCTGCAGCTGTGACTGCAGCACCACGCCAACCACAGCTGCATGCCAACCCGGACAGATGCACCACACTCGACTACCACAGCCACAGCTCCCCAGGATTTACATTGTCTGTTTGAGGCCAAGTAGTCTTGTAGTAATAGTCTTGTCTTGTAACTCTGATAATTAAGTATGTATATATGTAAAAGCATTGATTCGGTATTCTTCTGATGTTTATCAGCCCCCTGAAAATGAAATGTTATGTTCTCTGAGTGCATTTGTTTCACGTGTCATATACAACATACGTTAACAAAAAGGTGATCAAAATTTGTCACCGCGATGGAATTTTGTTCTTGTCACCACTAAATATGAAATGAAGAATATGAAGAATATGGCATTAAATAATCCCATTTTGACGTGGTTGAGAATAAACCTGAGCTAAGAGATGAAGTAAAATTATGTTGAATCATGTTTATTTAGAAAAATAAACATGAGTTTTCTCTTGCTATTGTCCTGACCTCTACTTAAATACATTTACCTTACACCTCACAATTGAGTTGTGGGGCACATGAGACGTGGGACATGAATTTCTTTCCTATTAGACATACTTACTTCCACAATTCACTCCAAAGCAATCCACAGACATCAATCTGGAAGTTTCTTTCACTGTTTACTGTTCTGGCTCCAGATTTACCCACATTTATAGTCTCCAAACTTCTCCCAGTGTTAAATGGCAATTACCTTGCCTTAGATTCAGAGCTGTTTCTGTGTCATTATTTATATGTGTCAGGGAGTAGCAGGATGCTTAAACCAACATTAGGAGAAAAAATATTACTGTTTTTTTAAGATTACATGTTTCTTTGCTGAGATCAGATCAAATCTGTGGTCCATTTTGATCCATGTTTTTAAAGAGAGTTTGTGGTCATTTGCTATGGGTACTGCACATCTCCCTAACCTCCTGCTTTCTCTCCTGTCCTGTAAACTTATTTTTACTCTTGCTTCCTTTAAATGACTTTTTTTCCAGCTGTGTTGCTTTCTCTCTGAATTCAGCCTTCGGCTATATTGCTTTAGCGCACTGCTGCTGTGTTTTTGTAAATATTATATATTTGATAAGTTTCTCAATATCTAATTATCACAGTTGACCACTCAACAAAACACATTCATCCGACTGCCTCTCAATAACAATCATCCTGATTTAACCTTGTGCTGTTTAATGCAGATAGGGACTCGCTGACTTTATTAAAAGTGGGTTTGGTTTGATTATGTGTAACCATGCCATCCAGCATGTTTTGAGTAATTATTGTGTAACACCTTAGAACCGCCAACACTCCAAACGTCCTAGGTCTGCCAGTGGAGGTCATTATGACCTCTTGCTGCACCAATAACATTAACAATGATGTTGTAGCTTGAAGAAATTATAAATTATCATCAGGATTTTTTGTAATTATAACTAAATTTTCACAACAATAGATTTTTTTAAAATATTCAAATCTAGGATTTTATTAGTTTTACAAGTGATTTAAACTATTTTATTGGAGATTGCAAACATAAAATATAATTCAGAATCCACTAAAACAAGCTAAATAACACACATAATAATAATAATTTAATTATTATAGAAGAAGAATATTGTAGAAAAGTTAAAAATGAATCTTAGATGGAGTAAATATGCAGAACCAAGAGCTTGCTTGTCATTACCTACAGTTTAAAACTAACCACAGTTTACTACCAACAGAGTAAGAAAAACATTTTCATTTGACTAAATAAGCCATTTTAGAATTAAATAATTTTTTATCACACATCCACCTGTGCCTTCACCTGACTGCATCCTTCATCCACTGCTACAGTACTCTGCTCTTTATTCCTTACTTGCTCATATTAGTTCTCCACACCATGGACTCCATACACTTTCTCCCGTGTCAGCAATAATTATCTTGCACAGGCAGCAACTGCCAAAACTACATTTTATGATGATTTTAACCTGTTTAAACATATGGAATTATTGGGATTATTCTCCATTGTCATAGAAACATGTAAAAACAAATCCAAATAAAGACTGAAGAGGCATAGCACATGGAAAACAAAGTATGTGCCATTTCCAGATCTTTTGGCTATGACTGTATTATCTAATTCCATTTCCCGTTTGTTAACCTCATTATTCACTGGCTCATGATATAACAGCCTTCATATCAACATGTTCACTATATGTTTAATAAACCCACATCAGAAGAAGTTGTTAAATAAGCTGTTTGCTATTTTCAAAATTACCCTTTTTCAGTTAAAGTGTTCAAAAAAATGTATTAGCATAACATACCATATATGCACATAGAACCCCAATTCAAGTCTCAAATTTTATTTAGGATAGAGCATGATGTTATTTAAGAGCACAAAGGAGAATGTTATTAGTATTTCTGAAAACTAACTATGCTTTTCTCTTTTCTGAATCCTTGAGGACAGTTTTCCTTTTATTTTTTCCTTCTACTTCTCCTCCTCCTCCTCCTCAACAGCCATGGGCTCCTTCAAAAACATTTTCTTACTTCACTCTATTCTCTACACTCCACTCCTTATTATGCCCAAACCTTTATCTTTCTCTTATTGCAAGGTGAGTCTCTAAACTTCACAGGTGAACAACAGCTGTTTTGTTTTTCTTCTTCTTTTTCTTTAAATTTGATGCTGTGGTTACAAGGTATAAAGACAAAAATGTTTTTATTTCTGTGATTACTATCAAGGCCAAGTTACTATTTTATGTGACAGGTAGACAATGCTAAATAATATTAGGGCCAGGATAGAGTGGGTGGGGGTGCCAGAGAGTGGTGAAAAAGAGACTGCTGGCAGAGTGTGAATAAACAGGAATGTCAAGAGTGATTTATGACAGATGGGTACCAGCAAAAGTAAAAATGAAGGAAGACCAGTTATGTTAACCCCAACTACATCAACTAGTGGTGATTGTGTTGGTGATAAAAATACACAAGCTGGGGGAAACTGAGTTAAAGATGTTGAGATTTGCTTTGGAAGTGACTGAGTATGTGACAGCTGATTTTAGATTGTTTAGGGACAAAGTAAGACAGGCAACAATGAGTTGCTTTTGTTTGGATATGCGTGAGAGAGAGATACTGGGTATATTACGAGAAAGATGTTGGCAGGGTGTGAGGAACAGAGGAAGGCCAGGTGTATAGATGCCATCAAAGCGGACAAGCAGGTAGTTGGGGTGACAGAGAAAGATTCACATGAAAGAAATCAATGCAAATGGATAATGCAGCTATGCTGACCTCAAATGGGAGCAGCTGAACGAAGAAGAAGATCGTTATCTGCGCAGACAGATTCACGAGTTATTTCATATAACTTTTGCACAGCCACTCGGAAAGTAATCTTGAGGTATGATTGCCAGGATACATGAGGAGAAATGATTTTTTTGATACCACTTTGACATGTACATTTCTTCTCTTCAGTACTTTGACAGATTGCTTTTGGGGTGTACTGCACTAACAAGTGATTCTGACCTAGCTTACTTATGCTGTGTATACTTTTGACATGACATCAGTTCTCAATAACGGGAACACGTTCAGCTTCCTTTGCCATTATAAAAAAGAAGAAAAACAACTTTCATTCTTGTTTCTCATTTGTACCTACAAATGTAATGAAAGTACAATGAAAAAAAGGTAAAAACTTTTTAAATTTAAAGGTAACCACATGGTGACATTTCTTAAATAGATTAGCTACACGAATTATACCTTGTAATTAATTAAGGTTGTTCGTGTCCTTTAAGAAGTGAAATATAATATGCATTGATTTATAACATAATTCCTGAAAAAATGAAACAATTGGAAAAAAAACAATAAATAAACTGAAATAGTATATTATATTTCATGATATGTCTCTGTTCTGGGACGTTCGTGTCCTGCCATGTACATACATTGAAAATTCGTGAGTGGCAGCAAGTCCCCTGTATAAACAGAGCAGGTCTCCAAAAGTTGATTCTGTTCATCTGAACATAGCGTTTTGTGGGAGAAACGTTTCGTCACTCATCCAAGCATTATAAGATGGTGAAAGATGTACCTTTAGGCCCCCTCCTCGATTCAGAGATGGTCTTTCCCTTTTCACTTAAATGGCATCCTTGACTCCGCGCTCAAACCAGCGTTCTTCCCTGTCCAGGATGTGTACATCCTCATCATTGAAATAGTGTCCACTGGCCTGTAGGTGTAAATAGACTGCAGAGTCCTGGCCTGAGGAGGTAGCTCTTCTGTGTTGTGCCATCCGCTTCGCCAGAGGTTGTTTGGTTTCCCCAATGTATAAATCATGGCAATCCTCCTGGCACTTAACAGCGTACACTATGTTACTCTGTTTGTGTCGGGGGACCCGATCCTTGGGGTGGACCAGTTTTTGGTGCAACGTGTTTTGGGGTTTTAAAGCCACAGAGACCCGGTGTTTTGAAAAAATGCGTCTCAACTGTTCCGATACTCCTGACACATATGGGATCACTACAGGTTTCCGCTTGGGCAGCGGTTGTCCTTCTCTCCTGGATCGGCTGGAGCTTTCTTTAGGTGCCTTTCCCACTTTGACAAAAGTCCAGCTGGGATAACCACATTTACTCAGGGCCTTCTTGATGGGCTGTTCTTCTGCCTCCCTGGCCGCTATGTCAGTGGGGATGGTGTTCCAGTGGATGATGAGAGTCAAACCTTAAATACTGATCCGTATGTGTAGGTTTACGGTACACATCAGCTTTTAGATGTCCCCCATTACTGATGGAAATCTCACAGTCTAAGAAGGCTAACCTGCCACTTTTCATATCCTCCCTGGTGAATTTGATGTGTCGGTCCACCGAGTTAATGTGATCCGTGAAATGTAGTACGTCCTGAGATTTGATTTTCACCCAGGTGTCATCCACATATCTGAACCAATGGCTTGGTGGTGTTCCAGGGTAGGATAGCAAAGCCCTCTTTCCCACTTCTTCCATGTACAAATTGGCCATGATGGGTGAAACTGGGGAGCCCATGGCACATCCATGTTTCTGCCTGTAGAACTGACCCTTGTATGTGAAGTAGGTAGGAAAACACACTTGGTCGATGCTGAGAGTGGTCCTGTTGCTGAGGTTGGTGTCATCCTGTAATCTCTTACGGACTACCTCCAACGCTTCCGTGACTGGGATGCAAGTGAAGAGAGATGTAACGTCGTACGAGACCATGGTTTCATCTGCCTCCATAATGACATCTCTCACCTTCTCAACAAAATCCACGGTGTTTTGGATGTGGTGTTCAGAGCTGCCCACCAGCGGGTTGAGGATCGAAGCCAGAAACCTGGAGATGTTATAGGTGACAGAGTTGATCATGCAGAAAATCTGTCTTAAAGGTGCAACCTGTTTATGTATTTTCGGTAAACCATACAGACTTGGTGTAGACTCCCTTGGGTATAGCCTGTGGTATGAGGTCCGATCATTAGCCTTGTCTTGTTCTAACTGCTTCAGACAGTCTATCACCCTCTTCCTGTAACCACTTCCTGGGTCTCGTTTCAGGGGCTCATAAGTATTTTCATCACTGAGTAGTGACAAAATCTTCTCATGATAGTCTTTCTGGTTTAGCAATACTGTGCACCTACCCTTGTCTGCCGGAAGGATGATAATGTTGTTGTCATCAATGTGAGTGTCTTCCTCTCCTCCATGGTGATGTTGGATGCTGGGGGCTTTGCATTGCTGAGACAGGCCGGAACTTTCGTCCGTAGTTGCTCTGCTTCCACTTCTGCAATATTGTTGTTGTGGTTTGCAACAGGTTTCACCTGCAGTCAGCTGAGACTGAAGAAGTCACTTGGATGAGTGACGAAACATTTCTCCCACAAAACGCAACGTCCAGATGAACAGAATCAACTTTTGGAGATTTACTCTCCTGGATGATTGAGAATGCATCAAAACAGAGCAGGTATTGACTAAGTGAGACGCAGCATGAACAGAGGAGCTCAGGTGCAGTTGGGTTTCAATGTGCTCTCCACTGTAGACAGGCTAAACCAATGAAAATAGCATACCCTTTATGAAAACTGTCAACTGGATGCATAGCAGCATATCGGCTAAGCCATCATCGGCCAGGACTGCAGCAAGGCTTGACTTCATGGCCTGCTTGAAATAATGCCTTTAGGGAATATTGCATTATTCAATTCTCAAAGCAAGAGTATGCATATCACCTCTGAGAGACAATTCAATTGGTCTCAAAATTATTTCATTGATAAAAAATGGAGCTGGTTAAAAATGTAATCAAATATCCAAGTTTACTCTTGATAGGGATAACAGGAATCAGCAACAAAGGCTTAAAAGTCATGTTACTTCAGACATTGACATCCATACAGGTTGGTCACAAGTTGCAGACACAATCCAGTGTTGTGCAAGTAGAAATGAACTGTCACTGAAGATGTGAAAGATATAGTTTTTGGAGAAGACTTTGTAACCTCTGAAGCTTGTATCCTGTATGAATTCATGTGCATTAATATTTGTTGCAATGGGCTGCAAAGGAGGAAGAAGAAATAAAAGATAACAGCTGGTGCATCACATCTGCCCCAGGCCTGCTCACCATGGGAAATCATAGGAAAAATAATGCACGCATGTACCCCCGCACTTTCTCACACACACACACACACACACACACACACACACACACACACACACACACACACACAGCAAACATGGACACAGTCCTTCCTGAGACATATGACGGTGAACTGGATGAATGGATGAATGACTTGGTGGTTGTCAAATTTCACACACGCATATAAACACAGACAGCAATGTCATGCAATCCTGCTGAGAGTGATGACTTGCATTGCACATCTCCATCTCCAGCCACAGGCTGCGATCACTATCAACCGAGCTGGCTTTGATGTACAAGCTCTTATTCCCTCTGACTCTCTCCGTTTTGTCTCACAATAATGTAGATGACTACCATCCAAGAGACTGAGAACGCGTACGTGAGTGTGTATGCTTGTGTCAAGCGTAACTGTTGGTGCATGTGAACTGTATGTGTGTCTCTCTGTATCTGAGTGTGCAGCTATATTTGTGTGTTTTTTGAGTAAAGATAGTAGCTCATTTACGGTGCCACTCCCTGATTGCAAAGTGTGGCTGCAGTTTGGCAACATCAAAGACTTACAAAGCCTGGTGGCTGAGAGAGTCTGTTATCGCTGCTTATCATTGTTTTAGTTAACAGCTTCATCACATTTGGCTTGAAGTATGTTTAGCCTGCTGTATGGACTGAAACCAAACATACAAAGTGTCTTGCAGCAAGTTGCCTCGTTTTTCTTTTTTTAAACAAGCATTTGTAACCATTGCTCCACCATCATTTACAATCCATTTTATTTTACTGTGGCCAGTTCACAGCAAATGATTACAGATGAGTCAGCCTTAGATATTCTATCTATTCCTGCATCAAATTCATACAAAGCAATTATGCAAAGGCACAGAGATAAACTAGCGTAATACCCAAGCCCACAACAATAACACACAAACACATTACAGAGTTCTAGCTCAATTAACCTGTGATATATGCACTGTTGTCTGGAGATAATTTAGGTTTGCACACCCCCTGACACAGGTGCACACACATATACTTAAGAAGTGATGTGATATACAAACAAAATAATTAAAGCTTTGAGATACAACACAATCAAATAATACAAAGCCTTTCAACTAACAAAGACCAGTGCTGAATGGGAAAAGTGTATCATGTTTCTGCAAACCTAACAAAGTTAGGTGGTTGGAAGTATTTGCTAAATCCACTTATGAAAGTGTGGATTCAGATCTGTAATGCTTGATTTAGCTTTCCACCTATGAAGTCTGATCGGCTGATCCTAAAAGACAGTTACATTTTGATAAAGGTGACCCTTAAACATATCTCCGTTATGCTGCCAGTGATAGACTGACTGCTCCCCTATTTTGCCTACTTTCTCTCATAGGTTTTATCTTAATGGTTTCCAGCCTCTCTATGCTCCTTTTTCTGTCTTTTCCCATCATGCCCCAACTGGTTACAGAAGATGGCTGCCCCTCTTTGACACTGGTTCTTCTGGAGCTCTCTTCCTGATAAGATAGAGTTCTGAGTGGTTGCTCAAAATGGACTGTCTGATTGTTGGAGCTTTGTGTATATATCAGGTTAGGATTTCTTGGCCAGTGGATACATGGATCAATTTATTTACAAGGGTCAATATATATATAAAAAAGAAGAATGCATTAAAGGAGGTGTTACCAGATGTTGCCAAGGTCATAATTGATTGACTGACTGATTATATGCTTGAGTCTGGAACAGCAAATGGAATTTGTAGGTTATGATACATAGAACACATGGGTTTGAAACAGGTTAACTGTGAATAAAATAAAAAGCAAAGTTCAAAAGAAAGTGAAGTTACAGACTAATTCAAAGTAATTAAAATTGTTTCAGATTATTATGTTCAGATTACCTGCAGAGTACCAACCACATCAACTTTGATCAAAAGGATACATTATGAGAGGTTTCCGTGATCACTGCTTATCTTCAGCCCACAAAACTTGACTTGAACTTTAGCCCAAATTGTTTTATTTACATTAAATACATCAGTGTAGCAATTTACAAGGCAATGGAGCAGGTTCAAGCAGGGCACAGACAGGTGATACTGGCTTGCCAGGTAAACACAGGTCAGCAGGTAGCAGCTGTTGGTACTTCTTTATGTTATACAAGACTCTGAATGGTTATGTTCTTGAGCTAAACTGGGCTTCAGAATCTCCAACGTGGTATTTTAACTTAGTTATTATTTATTCTGTTTTTCTAACGAACCAAGAAAAACAAATTTATGAGCACTTAACTTGAAAAAAAAGCTTTCATTAAATTAAACTTGATAAAAACAAAGGTTTGAGAGTGTTTATGCAAACTACAAATTATAAACAAAGAAAGAAGGATGTGCTGAAACAGACTGTGGAGTGACACTGGTAAATGGCTCCTACATTGTGCTTTTCTATCCTTCTATTTATTTATTTTGTATTTATACAACATATATAATTCCCCCATCCATCTCATCCATACAGACACTTTCTTCTAAGTCTGAGAGGTTTCTATCTAACATTCACACTTCAATGAAAACATCAGGAGCAAGTTGGGGTTCGGTATCTGGCCCAAGGATACCTTGGCATGCAGACTGGAGCAGCTAGGGATTGAACCATGAACCTTTCAATTAGTTGATGTCATTCACTAACTCATGAGCCAGGACTTGTTTAGTGAGTATCTCCCTGGCATTAGCTGGAAACATTATCAGGCTGCGGCACATGGAAAATTATTGCTTTGATATTATTTTGTTTTAAAATACCTATTACAATTAATTATTACTTAATTACTAATTAAAGGTCCCAGAATGCCCCAGCCTACTGTAACCCCTGACCACAAGCCAATGTCATTTTTAACAGACAGTGAATTACCATAAGACATTATGTATTTAGGAACTTACAGGATTACATTAATACATTAATAGGAAATATTATTATCTATAGTGAAGTAAACACAGTGACTCCTAATGTGCAAATTTAATTAATTTCGCTTCAATTATATTTATATAGTGCTAGATCACAAAAACACATTCCCCTCATGGTGCTTTGTACTATATAAAGAGAGCCTATAATAACAGAGAGAAAACCTAAAAAATGAAACAAATACCTGTTAATAATCACTTAGTGAAAGTGGGAAGAAAAACTCCCTTTTGACAGGAAGAAACCTCTGGCAGAATCAGGCAGTTATCTGGTGCAACTAGTTGAGGTGAGGGGAAAAGACAAGACATGGGGGGATAGGAAAAGCTGCCACCCAGAAGTGTGTGTTTTTGTGTTTAACAAAGACATAGAATACCTTAATACTTCAAATCGTTCTAATGCACTGTGGAAAGGAAACATTTGGTCTTGTTCTAGAATCAGTCACTCCTGCATTTGATGATGAAGTTACAGCTTTATCATGTTTCATTCCTCCCAAATTTAGTTTTTAAATTTGTCTTATATTGGCTCAGACTTTCTGAACAGAGCTTTCTGAATACTTCCTGGATTTGGCCAGTGTCCATTTCGTCAGGTTTATGGTCAGCACCTGAGACTGATGAATGTTAATTTGTAAGATGTTATTTCCCTGTATTTTCCCTGTCATATGTATACATGTATACAGCATTATCCTAAAATACAAAAAGCCTTAATTATTGTTGCGAATTGCTACATAAATAAAATAAAAATGGAGTATCCTACTTCCTCCATTGGACACACCCAGACGAATGCTTTCTCTAAGGCCACAGTGGCACGATGCAACACATTCTGTGCTGTCAAACCAAATATATTTCTCCTAAACCTTTCTCCTGTTTACTGATATTCACCGCTCTTCTTATCTAGCTTCCATGACTCTTTCCCATAACTTCATGCTGTGGCTGATCAACTTTATTCTTCTGTAGTTACTGCAGCTCTGCACATTACCCTTATTCTTTAAGATTGGTACCAGTATGGTTCTTCTACACTCCACAGGCATCCTCTCGCTTTCCAAGATTGTGTTAAACAATTTAGTAAGAAGTCCCCTGCCACCGCTGTTAGATATCTCTGCCTTTCCATTCTTCGGCTCCTCGTATTGCTACCGTAATCATGTTTAGAGCTGATAAATTGATTTGAGTGTGCTTTTTCTGTGGTTCTTTTGGTTTACTCTCACCAGTTTCATTGCAATATACAGTCATGAAACTTTACAAACTTCTAGCTGACATCAAAATGTAGGCCCAGTTTGGCAATGACTATGGTCCGACAACTCATTGACAAAGTGCCTAGTGTGATCCCATCAAAGGATGGTCTCTAGTTTTTGTTGCAGCAAGAAATAGCATTGAATTTCTCCCTTTTTTCCAGTGGTTCAATCTTTAAAGATGGATGCCTTTCATGGACTTTTCACCAGTGACCAATGTTTATATTCTGTCAACTTTAGATGACACTAAAGTGGCACTCTGTCCCCCCTCCTGGTGCACCGATGTCTAGTTTGTGTGCTGCAATCTTTTTTCTATCATCACTTTCAGACCAAGCCATTTTTTTTCTTCACCTTTTTCTACAGTTCTTGTTATGGGTAACAGCATTTGTAACATTTTTGCTCTGCCCTCATGCTGTGGACATTTTGGATTTCTTGGACAAAACAAGTGTGAAAGCCCCAAATAAACAGTTTCATTTAGCACTACCTCAACCTTACCGATTATGCTGTTTGCTTGCAATTTCTTTCATACATGTTTCATTCATGTCAAAGCAAGTTATCCCTGATGGATCTTGTTTTTTTGTACACTGTTAATACACCGCGGAAGCTAGTGAGGAGACAGGCAGAAGAAAGTTCACACTGGTTCTGTTCAAAGCTTAAATTTATCACTTTAGATGGAATAGCTAAAGTGAAAATAATCGTTTTTCCTGCCCTTGTTCTTGGCCCAGATATTCTTTTTATTTATTTTTTAGTTTTTGGGTTATCTTCACCTGAGCTGCAACTTCACATTTCTCTATCTGTAGCACCGTTTTTGAATGCCTCCTGTGTTAGTCCTATTGCTACTACTGATCCATGAGTCATATTATACTATGTGTGGTGAGATTAAAAAAGGCAAAACAAAAACAACAGGCCTACAGACCTATCTGCAAACATCTAGCAGCTACTGGTCATGTGGAGAACAATGTGTATTCCCTGACCAGTTGCAAGTCACTTTGGCAGTCGCTCTGAAATTGATTGCTAAAGCCCCATACGCTCAGGCCTAGATGCTGGTCTGTGACACACTGGTAATCACCAAATGCAAGGATATGCATTCTGTGATTGGTTAGCGTGCAGTAGCAAGCTTGAAAGGGCTCCACTGAAAACCTCCTTGCAACTGGTTCAGTCACTTGTGGGTTGCTGCTGTCACCAGTTGCTTAAATGGAAAAAGTACTTGTAAATGACTCGCGAAGCAGTTGTGAAACCTGAAAGTCTTGCCTTCAAAATCAAAGCGTAAAAGAGTCTATTGAAATGTGTTGCAGTGGCAAGCATGTTTTACTTTCAAAGATTTTAAATGTTCATACAATCTATGAAAAACTGTGGCAACCTTCTAGTGACCAAAGCAAGCACAAGGAAGGTTTTGGTGCAGCATCCTCTTTGTGACTGATTTTACCTGGAGACACCCACAACCTCCAGGAACCACTTGCCAACCCTTAGGGTGGCTAAGAGGCCTCTGTAATTTGAGGCCTTAGGTGCTTAATTCAAGACAATCTATAGATTAAGTATCTATAAGGCTCTAAGAACCTAGTTGGTAAAAACAAAAACAAAAAAACAATTATGTCAATTAAGAACTTCTGATAAATAACATCAGAAAATAATCATTAAAAATTGCAGTGCGAAGCAATCCTTGAGAGCCTGTGTTATATAGGATGTCTCATTTTGGAATAAAAATTTTAGAGTGACAGTTTGTGCCTTGCAGTGGGAACACCGTAAGTTTGTTAAAAATAGTTTTCATTATTTGTTGTAGGAATATTGTTTTGATCGGTGAAACAATTGTTGTAACTTGTGTACCTATGTAAAACCTGTTTATTGCTGTTAATATGTATCTGGTCCTTTTTTTTTTTTTTTTTTTACAGAAATAGGAGCTTTGAAGAAGATAAAGGTTCTTTCGCGGTGCAATTATGATGACAGCACAGCATATCATATTTGATGTTTATTTCATACAAAATGTAATAGCATTCCTATTTGAGTATTCTCAAACGTAAACCAAAACCCTGCAGAAAGATAAACAGAGATTGCACTTCAAAAAGACAGCAGTGGCAGGAAATGTCTGTGTATTCTCATATTCCTTTAGAAACAATAAACACTGTCTTTTAACTTTCACACTCTCCATGGTGGCATGGCAGAAACTCACTCAGCTTGGGTGAGGCAAGGATCTTTGAAGGAGAGCGAGAGGAACCGAAAGAGACAGCTTCTGAAAATAAACATTTCTCCTGAGATGCAGTGTTTTTGTGTGTATGTAGCATTTTGATGACAACAATTCTTTTGAGTCAGTATGTGTGTGTGTTTGCTACAGTGCATTATTCAGTGGCTATGTCATCAAATTTTATATCACCATTCAATAAAAAGCTTATGTACTGTGTTTTTTATATATAGAAACAACATGTTTTGCCCATCATACCTCAATGTATCCATTTAAGTTCAGGGTTAAGGGTTTGACTCGTAGAAACAAAACATTTACTTCACCTTATGTAGTGAAATGTTAATAAATCACTTAATGGGTGGACTATAAAAAATGTAATGGAAAAAAAAGAAATAGGCCTGAGGCATGTTGAGTTATGCACTTGACTCTGTAATACTTCAGGCAATGTTTACATGTGCAATGGAATGACTAAGGATTGCATTAAAGACTACATTAACTTTATTACTATATTAAGGTTTAGTCTCCCAGACCTGGTAAGCCTAATCTTAAACCATACACTTTTTTTCACTGGCAGCCTTCACTGACTTGACCAGGCCCAAGCCATGTCTGGAAAACCTGCTGTTTTTAAACAGAGGTGCTGTAAACCTGTGCTTGTTTGCAGGAAGATATGTAATACTGAAGTTTTAATAACAAAAATATTTGTATAGTCAGATCATCTTACTTTAAAATGTAGTGAAGATTAAAAAAAAAGATTCATTAAAGACAAAAAATATAAAGCAACGGTGGCCTTGCCATCTGGCATATAAACAATGGTGTCCTTCATTAATGAGCTCATTTAAAAAAGACTGCTTTAGATTTCTTGGGGTCACTAAATAAAATATGCATAATTTATTTTAGTACAAGCAGTTTTTGTATCCTTTATCTCAGGTTTCTCAAATGGACTCAGGCGCAGACCAGGAATCCTTTGCAAAGAAGAAGTGATTTTATTTACATTGAAACACTAAGTAAGAATACGTACAATGTGCAAAGGGTGGGAGGATGGGGTGTCCAGGGCTCCATGGCTCCGGGGTCCGTGGGAAAGGGAGAGGTCCAGCCACACTCCACACTCTTCATAATTCCACTTCAGGCACTCGCGCTTACACACACTTTACCACTCAACCGCTTTCAGGTCACTTGAGTTTACAGGGAGAGGTCCAGGAAGATCTATTTACACAAAGAACTCGGTTCTTAGACAGACTAAGATAAATACACAGATTCAGATCAGAAACTGCCGGGCAGATTAACGTAGATTACTCAACGATCCAGCAACGACTAGCACAGAACCACCGTCTTAAATAGTGCTCAGGATTACAGGAGATCAGCGGCAGGTGTGATGATTAGAAACAGGTGCGTGGGCCAGAAGCAGGAGCCCATGATGAGCTCCACCCAGGCAGAACGGAGGCAGAGGAGAGAGAGTGAAAGAGAGAGAGAGCATAAAACAAAACAAAACATATTGCCTAACACAGAGCCAGCCGGCGAGACATGAGGACCATGACACTTTAGATGACTACAAAAACTTGTTATCTAAAAGATACAAAGCTTCTTGTGATTGAATTAATGGTTGATGTTACTAAATAAAATAAATAAATATGCTGTTATCCCAGGTTGATAAAACTCTGCTTTCAATTTTTGACAAAAGTTTTGCAAAAATGTTTATTCATCTGTCAGTTATTCACTCCCTGTTCAGACATTCCAGACATTCCCTCCATGATGCACATTTAAATATGGTCATCGAAGATAAAAAAAAAAACATTCATATGATTGTATTTTTAAAAAATGATTCAACTGTCCCGCAAACTGTCCTAAAAGGTTTAATATTTGCTCTGAACCTCCTTCCTAATTCCCTGCCATTCCCTGCCCCCTGCCAATAAGCAGGGTGATAGCTGTATAATACTTTGAACCTCCTACCTCAGTTTTAATAACCACACCCTGCTACCAACATGTATCACCAAAGACATTCTAACAACACATCACAGGGTGAATTTCATTCACACTGTGACCATAGAAATCCCCATAATCATTCATCTTAATCTCTTGCCAAAATAAATTCCTCAGTCAGGTACCCTAATGAAACCAGCAGATGCTTGAACATTGTATTTGTTAAAGCCTATCAATGACCCATGTAGACATGAGAAGGTGTGTAGGAAGCTGGAATGAACAGGGGCAAAAAAGATGGGTACGATTAAAAAAAAGGGGTATTCATGAATGTGTTACATTTGAAACTTGCCCAGAGCATCAGGTAACACAATAACCTTTATTCACTAGTCTGGAGGTAAACAACATATTTTTTACAACATTAGTGAGAACCCGACTTGGGCCATCTGAAGTACTCCGACTGTTTCTTCCCACTTCTTAAACTCCAAAGGGCTTTGATGTACAAGGTAGGCCAAACATTTTGAAGTCTACCTGATACAGCATCAAAGCCTGTTTTGTGTCTTGGTACTACCTGCCATTGCCTATGTAGTGTTTGCCTGTCCTTGACAGCATGCAGGTGTCAAAACAGAGGGAGAGACACACTTAAAGATAAGCATGAACATCATACCGCTTGGAAGGGGGAACTGTTGGCCCAGCTGTAAAAGGAGTGGTACTGAAATAGAGAGACAACAATAGAGAAATTCAGTCAAGATGTGAAGAGGATAAAATCCAGGTGACATCAATAACCTCAGCAATAGGACAATATAAGCACCTCTTCTACTGCAAGCCGAAGGACAGAAAAAGTGACGGATTATGGATGAAGAAAACTTTTTGAATGAATAGGCATAACAGGACAGCAAACAACATGGACCTTTCAACATGAGTATCTCTTTAATGTAGCTTGGACCATATTGTACTGGTTCAGGTGGACTAACCTGCCCTTCAATGCTACCTCACATCACTTTTCCTCACATCCTCCTACACCTTGGATCGACTTTACATCATAGTCTGAAGCAGAGATGTGTACTTGTCATAAAAAAGAGAATGCATGCTGGCTGAGAGGAAATTTATTTCTCAGTGTACTGCCTATCTCATAGTCTTTGTAACCATAGCAACAGGTGAACTCTGCTTTTGTAACAGGTTGCACTGGCTTGGATAGTGAGACAGGATACTTAAATTTTCATAACTGCACTGTGATGTTGATGTGCTTTAACTGCAAGAGTTGGATTGAAAAACACTCTGTAGAACAAAGCCACATTTAACATATTATAAACACAGACACACAAACACACTAACACACATAAACAAGTTCAAGTCTCCATTTGAAAACCTGTTCAAAATCCTTTAAGGTTGTTATATTTGTGAATGATGAATACTCATTATGGCAAGTTTATTTATATAGCACAATTCAACAACAAGGTGATTCAAAGTGCTTTACAGAGACATTAAAAAACAAAAACAATAAAAAGCATGATTTAAAATTGATAAAAAAAAAAAAACAGTAGATAAAATCAGAACAGTACATAAAATCAGTAGTTAAAATATACGTTTTGAAATTTAAGCTTAAGAGTGTGGATTTGGTGCTTTATTCAAATGCAGCTGAGAACAGGTGAGTCTTCAACCTGGATTTAAATAAACTGAGTGTTTCAGCTGATCTGAGGCTTTCTGGGAGTTTGTTCCAGACATATGGAGCATAAAAGCTGAATGCAGCTTCTCCGTGTCTGGTTCTGACTCTGGGAACTGATAAAAAAAAACGGATCCAGATGACCTGAGGGATCTGGAAGGTTCATACTGGGTCAGGAGGTCACTGATGTAGCAAAGTTTGCTTAATGTTTTTAATGTTTTTTTTGCTTAATGAGTATTTCATTAGTTTAGTATCGAAACCTGATGACACAATGACTGAAAAAAACAAAACAAAATGAAACAGTGTTAACACAAGACAACAAAAAAGTTCAAATCAAAGCTTTGACAGTGGGACACAAACCACCTGTTTGACGGGGTAGTGATTCATATTCACCCCCTCCCCCTTCCTCCTACACCCCTCTGCTGGTCTCCAAAACTGAGATTTTGAGGTCTCTGGGATTCAAGTGGCTTCAACAAACACCCTGGGAATGAAAAAGGTTCTTCTGTAACATTCATGGTGTTTTTTGTGTTTTTATCCTGGAAGCTAGAAGAAGAATCAGTTTCAATTTGAAATTTCTAGACAGGAAACAGATGAAAGAAAAATGTCATGGTAGTGCAAAAGGGAAGTCATTGCAATCTTCTGTACTGTGTGTAAAGGAGATGCTTGACAGCATATTCTGGCCCTTTCTGTTTTTCTTTAGTAAAACCTTGAAAAACATGAGATGCGTTCCAGTTCAAGAAGTGGCTCATCGTGGTCATTTCAAAGGCCCCTTCAAATGCTATAAAGTATTGAAGTCTTTTTGGGCAAATTCAAAAGATAAAATTGTTATATCCTTTGGGTGTCCCAAAGAACAAATGACAAAAAAATACACACATTTAGCTTGTCACTCATTCATCCATTCAGTGAAGGTATGACAGTAAATTGTGATTTTCTGATACAGAAGGAATGGGATGAAAAGCCTATAAAAAAGTATTCTGTGGGTAATCCAGTATGCACTGCTTTTGACAACACAGATGATGACTCAAGCTTCTCTGCATCTTCACTTACTTGTTGCAACTAGTGAACAGATTTTCTCTATTCAGCTGAGAAATTTCCCATGAAAATCTGTTTGTCCCTCATCCTCAGGTCGCTCCGGTGCACCACCTATCCTCCCGCATACCTCAGCTCTGTTTCATCCCCTCGGCTCTGTCTCCTCGCACATTGAAAGTCACTGTACATGCCCCATCCCTTGTAAAACCGAAACAAAAAACAAGGAGCACAAGTCCAGATCAGTCCATAACATAAGAAAACAGTCCAACACAAAACAAGAGCATTCATGAGTCCACAATAAGGTCAGGGGGTCGACGCGGAGGTCGACAACACAAGGGCCACAACACTTCAGGTGGCCGGCCGTGCGGACAGCAACGGCAGCAACGCAAATGAATCAGGTCCGGAGGCCGGCCACGCGGAATGCAGTGGCGGCGACAAGGCAGGCCCGGAGGCCGGCTGCAAAGCCAGTGGCGGCGACGAGCTCTCTCCGGAGGCCGGCCTTGGCGGCCATGACGCCCATCTAGAGGCCTGGAAAGTGGCCGGCAGAGGCGAGGCGGAACAGAACGAGCTGGATCCGATGATGGTGTGGCAACCGCAGGACCAGGCGAGGCAGGACCAGGCGAGGCAGGACCAGGCGAGGCAGGACCAGGCGAGGCAGGCGAGGATGAAGCTGACGCGGCAGGCGTGGTTGAAGACACAGAGGCTGGACCAGGCGTGGATGAAGACACAGAGGCTGGACCAGGCGTGGATGAAGACACAGAGGCTGGACCAGGCGTGGATGAAGACACAGAGGCTGGACCAGGCGTGGATGAAGACACAGAGGCAGCGAGGCGGCTGCGGAACCTGACGGCAGCGTGGCGGCTGCGGAACTAGGCGGTGATGCTGCAGGTGACGGTGTGGAAGTTGTAGGTGGTGGAGCAGGTGGTGGGTGAATGGACTCCCCAGAACCGTCAGCAGACATGGGGATGTGCTGGCTGGGTCCTCCAGGACCCTCAGCTGACGAGGCGTGGTGCTGGGTGGGCTCCTCGGACCCTCCAGCAGATGTGGCATGAGGCTGGACAGGCGACTCGGAACCTCCAGCTAACTTGTCTTGAGGCTGGATGGGCCCCTCGGGCCCTCCAGCTGACATGGCATAATGCTGGCTGGGTTCTCCTGAACCCCCAGCAGAAACAAAAGATGGCTGCATGGGCCCCTCGGGCCCTCCAGCGGAGACAGGCACTGAAGCAGCAGGTACGGAGACCTCTGGCAGTGTGGACACTGGCTGGAGCTGAGCGACACATTGGCTTGGCTCAGGCAGCAACAGTGGGATGCAGTCCTCAAAAGGCTGAAAGTGTTCCCCAACACACCCAGCAGAGGACGGGGGCGGATGGGTGAGCTCACTTGAACTCTCAGTGGGTGCTGACAGCTGAGACTGTTCAGATGAGTTCTCCAGTGAAGCTGCTGGCGTCTTGATCTCTAGGGGTCCAGAGTTGGCTGGTGACTGACACCCAGCCTCTGGGGAGGCCCTAGAGGGAGTAACTGTCTCTGAGATGGCCAGCTTAAGAGAACCAGCAGATGTTGTGGTGAAGTGTGTTCCCTGCTTGGAACGAGACGGTGAGGATGGTGGCTTAATGAATGAGTGGGCAGACAGCTGAGCTAGTGGCAACTGAGCTATAGGTAGCGAAGCGGCTACAGACTGACCTACAAGTAGCAGAGATGATTGTAGTGGAGGTGTAACAGGTGGTGGAGTGGCTGACTGAACTAAGGGCAGCTGGGCGGCTGACTGAACTGCGGGCAGTGTTACAGACCTGACGTTTCACTGGGGTGGAAGTGAGGATGGGACAATAAGGTCAGAGAAAACTGTTTGTGAGGTTTACTGCTCTCTCTGAAAGAACCGGTGCATGTGAAAGAGTGTCCCAAACATTCTCATTCCCTAAATTTTTAATTCTAGTCATAGTAACTCTAGGCTTGGAGACAACGGAGTGGACACAGTCATTAACATGGAATGTGGGTTCAGAAAAGGCAGTCGTAGAAGCTATGGCCATGGGTGAGACAGAAATCATGGTTATCTTCAGTTGAAACACAAAAAAATAGCCCCAGAAAAAACAGTCACAGAGTCAGAAGAATCAACAAAAGTGTCCCTTTCACTCACCACAGCCGGCTGCTTTGACATTCTGAGATCCGGCTGTGGGGTGCTGCGCCGGTGACGCGAACGTCGCTTCCTCCTTGGAGAGGGCTCAGACGGGCTGGGTAACTCTTCGTCCGGCAGTTCGGACGGCACGTCCTCCAATGAAGCGAGCAGGTGAGCGGTAGCCGCAGGGAGGTGAAGGTGTAGTTCGTGGAGTATAAAATCCTGAATGAGCGGGTGCAGTGAGTCCAAGAGCCATGGGTGACCGGAAATGAGTTGCTGTAGCATGGCTTCCACAGGTCTGAAAGATCTCTCTCCCTCGTGCTCCAGCCATAGGTTCACTAACCTGGAGGCTGCATCAATTATGACCTCCTGAAGCTCCTTGGGAGGGGCGAATGCCGCTGGATCCATTTGTGGCTGGTCCGTACTGT
Organism: Neolamprologus multifasciatus; assembly: GCF_963576455.1. Taxonomy (NCBI): domain Eukaryota; kingdom Metazoa; phylum Chordata; class Actinopteri; order Cichliformes; family Cichlidae; genus Neolamprologus; species Neolamprologus multifasciatus. The sequence goes on along the minus strand of NC_140444.1, from coordinate 7,286,046 downwards.
CACGGCGAGTGAGATCAGCCGTGTGGAAATATTAAAGGAGGATCCAGTCGCAGGCACTCGTGAAGGTGAGGTCGTTTATTGAACACAAAATGCAAATAGAGGAATGGCAAACGGGACAGAAGACTATCTAAACTGAGAACAACTGAACTACTGAACACAAACCAGGACATGAACATGAAGGAGGATGGACGGAAGTAAATGACGGTTGACAGCAGGTAGAATACACAGATGAAGCATGGTGGATACACAGACGGACCAGCAACTACAATGACAGAAGGCACGACTTAAATACACTCAGAGAAACACACAGGTGGGGGACACAGCTGGGAGTAATTAATGAGACGAGACAAGGGAGGTAAACTGAACACACTCACATGGGACGCGGACCTTCACAGTAAAACAGGAAACAAGAAAACACTGCACAAAGACTCAGACACGACACTGAGAGACAGACAGAATATAACACATGGAACTCAAAGCTAAACATGAGACACAAATCCTGAAACACGAATAAACAGAAACATGGAATTCTAATAATAATAATAATAATACTAATCATAGCACCCAAAAAACACAACAAACAAACACAACAAAGCATCAGAACTCAAAATACTGGGTCGAACCGACCCAGAACCGTGACAAGTTAAGCATTTTTATACCTTAAGTAATCAAACAAGTGCCTTATTTGAGAATTTTTTGAGTGTAGATTTTAAAACTTTTCGACTTCAGAACTTCAAATCCAGATAATTCCTTGACCTTTTGCGCTCCAGAGACCAAGGTAATAACTGGAGGTGTGATCACAGTTCAGCAGCTCCATCAACAAGAGTGAAAATCACTAAATTTGAATCCCTTGATATTTTCCTAGACATTTTTCATAATAATGTTCATGACACAATGCAAAAGAAACAGTTGATGGTTTTGCAAAACCAAGTTTTGCGATACACTGCAGGATCCATAAACACCGGCTGGTAAATACTCTCTCTCTCACACACACATATATTAAGATGTGTCCTAAGGACATGAATAGGGGTCCTTTCTGCTGAGTAACAGGGGAGGTGGTGGCCACCCCACTGCCTCATTGATTTATCCAACAGCCTGGTCCTGTTTAAAGCCCAGCTGTCTCTGTCAACACACACACACATACACACATATTGTGCGTCACCATGTGCACACATACACATGTACCAATGTTCTCTCTTACATGTGCTGTCATTTGCTGATATTCTGCCAACTGCTTCTTCTGTCACTCTGGCCCTTTGCTACTGGGCTTGGCCTTGTGCCAAGCCCAGTAGCAAAGGGCACACAGACATACAGCGAATGTCTGTGTGTGTGTTCATGGGAACAGAAAGATGAATCTGGAGCCTATTTGCTGTTAATTTCTGTTGGGCATTATCTCTGCTTCACGCTGACTCTGTTTATTATGGTTACACAAACACATATGGGCTCTACTGACCTATCATTTCTGCCGATGGTCATTTCGATGGCTAAAATCTGAGGTGACTCTCCTGACTGTTCTCATCAGTATGCTGCTAATATTTAACTGCTGGGAGATTTTTGTATTTCGTTTTTCGCCTTGGATGGAGTATTTTTTGTGGCTGACTGTTTTTTCATTTAGATGTGACTTGGTTTTCATATTCACAGACATTTATAGAGGACTGAGCAGCAGATGAAGAAACACCCTGCTTGCATCCACCTACAGGGAATAAGCAATCAACAAATATTATGAAATTTTATCATGTTAAATATGGAGGCCTGTGGCAATGGTAACCTACAGGAACATATTCCTTTTCCATATTTAGATGCCAGGTTAGTCCTAATCGTGTTATGAGGATGTGAGATTGCCAAGGTTGCTCAATTATACATTCTCCCTTGCGTTTCATTCGTTCTGCCACCTCTTTTCCTCTTTCTTCACCTCTACAGCGTCACACAGATTATGCTCTCTCCCTCTATCCTCAGTGGAGAAGCAGGAATCACACACTAAGCTTTGAACATGAAAGGCAAAGCAGAAAAAAACAACAAGGACAACAGATCACTGCATGTGTCTAAGTGTGCTTGTGTGTTTGGGTGTGCATGAAGGCTTTTTACTCACTTCTCTCTCTCTCTAACATGAGCATGTATGCATATTAAAGATGTCATCTGGATTTGTCTGAGTGACTTTGCAGGGGTCTCAGCTTTAATGCTTTGCTTTTGCATTTACCTGTGTGTTTCAGCACGTCTGTGTCATGTGATGTGATATCAAGGCTTTCATGTTTACATGCAAAACATTTTCTGTGTTCGCAGACAGCCAGTTGCTAATAAATCTGCAGTCTTGTGCAGCAGTCGAGTCATTAAAACTTTGGGTCTGAATCACAACAAAAACTTTTTGGAACACGCTCAAGTCGTGTCCCTTAAAACTTCATATCCACAAGTTCAAAGTAAGTCCAAAGAGTTTTAGTTGTTCTTAGTGTATAATGAAAACATGCATCTCCACACTTTAATGTATTCTGCTCAAGGCCCTTACCTACTCAAGCAGTCCTAAGTGAAGATAAGGCACTGTTTGAATACGATTTTAGGGTAGGCTGGAGGTACAATGCTCACAATATAATTTTGACAGATTTGGCACACAAAAGAGCAACCCAGCAAGAAGTTAGACAGAATAAAGCTTGCCATCAAATGACACTCAGTGGGCTGTCAGTTAAGATGAGCCACTGGATGAAAGAGAAAGGCAGATAAAGAATGCTGAGCACACAACCAGATCAAGTAAAACAGTATTCTTTTTGCATACTGACACAATAAGACTTAAGAAAGCCACAAGCCATCAGTATCAGTTGAAACTTGTGTTTAGACATAAAATAGGTTTTAAAAAATGAATAGCCTGAACTCACATGCAATAAATTAAATTCAAAATTAGATATCTGAAAACACTCTACATTTTAGCAAAAAGCCCCTAACCCTTTACCAAATGCGTTTGTGTTGTGACTGTTGAAATATAACATATTTGTTTTTCCATTATAGGAGCCTTTCTACTGACTCCTATTAAACAAACAAAATTCGATCTGCAAATGATTTTTTTGCTGCATCCTTTTTGGAAATAGCAATGGGAATTGAAGTGAAAAATGAACAACTATGAGTTTCAATGGGTTCTCTTTGTGATACGTGATCAGCAGTTTCTGCTTCTTTCTTTTTCCGAGATTCTCTCTCATTTTCACTCTTGGAATTTTCTCTCTTTTTCTGTGATGCAGGATAAAGCTACTCTTGTGTTACTTGGCGATAATGCCTTGGCGGGAAGAAATGAGAGTAAATTGACAGAGTACATCAGAAAGATGGATTTATTGGTATTAGGGCACATCCTGCTGTCTCTGGGTATGTTGTCATCAATTGCAATTTATTACAGTGTTCAGGCGGGGCCAGTTTTAGTTTTACATATAGTATCAATCATGGTGACGGATATACTTGCACACATACAATGAGGCACACTGAAACAATCACAAAAACGCACAACATCACACACACCTTTACACAAAAGCACTGCTTTTAGAGGGAAAGCCAAGGCTGAAAAATGAAAGCTGCAAATAACCCTACATCAAGCTTGCAAAATAACAACATAGGCGACACTGGGCAGATATGTATAAAAACCTGTAATATTTGCAATCTCTCTGAGTACACAGACAATCAGCAATCACTGGCAACTTCTTACCCTCTCTATCTGCAGCCTAGTTCACAACACGTCTGTGCCACTGTTATATGTTATATGCTATTTTTCAAGGGAAGGTTTATTCCCACCTTTTTTAATAATCACTATCTTACACTCAACAGTAAGAAAACACAGCTTAGGTTCCCATTAATCTCTGGCAAATAATGTTCTTTTAATGAGATCAGGAGACAGTGGTGAGCTTGATTAATCTAACCTGTTACAGACTCCGGGTGCCACTGTCCTGCTGTGGATACTTTCTCGGGTCTCTGAATTTCAGTATCAATTTAGTTGCTTTGGCAGTCTTTCAAGAGTCCAGCTATGTGCTTACAATGTAGCTTGTTTGGCGCTCTGGCACTTTCACAGTGTGAAGAATAAGATATTTGGCATGAGAACATCTGATAAGTGTCATTTGTGTGATTCGGAAGAACACTGAGTGATAGCTGGTCATAATTCACAGCACAGCCACCACAACAAGTAGCCCCAGCATATTATCATATGATTTACTAAAGTACTATGCTCAAATTGCAGATGGTGCAAAGAAACAGCTAACAAAGTCAGCATTCCAGCTGGCTGACATCTGTGTGGTTGCTGTGGAACTGAAGTGATGTAATAAACACATTTCAGAGCAAACCAATACAGGTATTCCACCAAATCCATGACACTGAGAATCTGCATTTAAAAGTTGTGGCCCCTGGAACTGCACAAAAGTAAGAGTTACTGTCACTGCAAAATTAAACTTAATTTTTTTCCTCCTCACAGCTGCACTTTCAGCTTATTAAGAAGACAAGACGCAAGAATATACTGATATGTTAATAAAGATGAACAAGTTTAGTACATTAAGTGGGTAATACAGGGGAAAAAAGCCAACAGGAAAGTGAAAATTTTACTATGTCCAGTAAAGCTCATATCTTCACGCAAGCCAAAAATGTGGCACAGGGCTTTCCCTGGTACAGCACTGAGTGACAGTTGTAGCCCAGCTGTAGATCAGCTGTGGTCCAATTAGTCCACAGTGCTGTCATACATGGATTGCTTCATCACCACTCCTGGGAGTTCAGGAAACAAGACAGACAAAATCTCATGTCCTCCTCTATGTACAATGGTGTATAAGTACTAGAATGCTTAGAGTCAAAACCTGCCAAACTAAATAGTTCCTCCTCTGGCTGGAGGCTTACTAGTGATTTTTGTGGTAGTATGAAAACCAGCAGCATGCTCACAATATTGAAATAAATTGTTACTTTTTTAATGCAGTTACATTTAATATTTACATTTACAATGAAGCAATGAAAACTATTCAACTAACATCATCACATTGTTTCAGGGTAATTCCCATGGAGAAAAAAAGGTAAAAGTATTGTTATTTAATAGAAAAATATCACTGTATCACTTTGTCGTTTTGAGAACATGCCAGTGTATTTTAAATGCTATGTTTTACACTTAAGTAAATGTCGACACAAAAAAGTACGTAATTAATTTGATAAAGAGAGAAAAAATAAACCTTTATTAGTCCCACACATGGGAAATTTGTTGTGTCACAGCAGAAAGTGGACAGTGCAAAGTTACAGTAGCAAAAATTTAGAAAAAAATGGAATAACATTAGATAATGAGAATAAGATGCTATATATAGTAGAATAAAATACTATAAATACTATATGCAATAGAATAAAATACTATATGCAACAGAATAAAATACCACGTTGTCAGAAAAAAATTACACTTAGTATTAATGCACATGTGTGGATGTGTGTGTTTGGTCAGCTGCGAAGTCTTTGTTGTGGAGTCTGACAGCAGTAGGAAGGAAAGACCTGTAGAATCTGTCCGTCCCACATCGTGGGTGCCGCAGCCACTGAAGGAGCTGCTCAGTGCTGTCAGAGTCTCCTGCATAGGGTGGGAGATGTTGTCCAACAGAGATGACAGCTTAGCCGCCATTCTCCTGTCACTCACCACCTTCACTGGGTCCAGAGGGCATCCTAGAACAGGGCTGGCCCTCCGGATCAGTCTGTTCAGTCTCTTCCTGTCCCCGGCAGAGATGCTGCCGGGGGATGTTTGTGTCTGTGGAAGTCTATCACCAGCTCCTTGGTTTTTCCAGTGTTGATCTGGAGGTAATTCTGCTGACACCATTCCACAAAGTCTTGGGTCAGTTCTCTGTACTCCCTATCATCCCCATCAGTAATGAGGCCAACTACTGCAGAGTCATCAGAGAACTTCTGCAGGAAGCAGTGGGTGGAGTTGTGGGAGAAATCAGCAGTGTAGATGGTGAAGAGGAACAGAGCCAGAACCGTTCCCTGTGGGGCACCCATAGTACGGATGCCGTATATATTCAAAACCCCTATCCAACCGCTACGGTGCCTCCTGCGGGTGGTGGACTGACAGGAGGACATGGCCGATGTGTCCTCTTTGCGTTTTGACCGGCCAGGTCCTAAGGGCTAAGGACTGGCCACAAGGTGCTCATTCCCGAGTACCCTTTACAGGCCTGACTTCATGTTTACACTGCCCTAACCCTGTAAACTGTTCCCCTGTTCTTGTACTCAAGCAAGATGGCAGCGTGTACGGACATATGCAGCAGCACAGTGTTCCGAACGACTGCGCACCTTTTGTATTTCTGTGTCTTTTCGTTGTGATCACTTTCAGTCGTCATGAACTAATAGACATCAGCCTCAGCCTGAATCCAGACTTAACTTCAGATTGGATTGATAATAACCCACCTGAGATTGCGAGACCTCTTGGTGCTCCATGGGTTATTGTCGGGAAGAGCAAGTGACACAGACAGTGCAGGGAGAATAAGGTATGTTTGAAATCTGTACTCCCCAAATTTCACTAATATGTTGGGTGGGGGGGGGCAAAACACTTAATTCCATGTACAGTAACATCAAGCATGCCTACAGAGTGACCCCCCTCTCCCACCTTTGAGACAATCTGGCCACCTCTCTCTGCTCCTCATCCATGCCTCTGTCAGTGCGCCCCAGGGTGGCTGTGGCTACAATGTAGTTTGCCATCACTAGTGTGTGAATGTGTGTATGAATGGGTGGATGACTGAATGTGTAAAGCGCTTTGGGGTCCTTAGGGACAAGTAAAGCGCTATTCAAATACAGGCCATTTACCATGCCTACATCCCCCTCCTCCAAGCACCCAGGTCATTTTAAAACATGGCGAGATAATGCCCTCCTCAAGCTACAGGACTGTTTTGTTGAACAGCATTGTTGAACAGCAGGACCTGGACAACATCACTAAATCTGTCCTTTTCTACATTAAGTGCTCTGTAAAGACTGTGACAGTGACCAAAAACCATCCAGGTTTTTCCAAACTCAATACCTTGGATCACAAGTGAAGTATAGGCTCAAATCAGAACATGTAATTCAGGCTGAGGAACAGTTTTCTGTAAAGCACTGCCAGCGCCAACCCGAAGAGGGGCATCAAACAAGCCAGGAAGGCCTACAGGAGGAGGATAAAGGGATTCCTCATAGACAACAACCCCTGCCAGGTGTGGACAGGCATCCAAGTCCAAGTCTAACTACAAAGGCCAGAGCTCCCCCAACCCCTGACAGCAGCCTCAAACTCGCAGAGGAGCTCAACACCTTCTTTGCTTGGTTTGAGGCCACCCCTCCCCTACCCCCGCGTTCCCGAACTCCCTCGAGTGGATAGTCTCTCAGGACATCAGAGACTAGACTGTCTAACCCCCGTCCCTCAACCCCCACCAGTTCGCTTACAGAGCAAATCAGTCCACAGAGGATGCCATCACCATCACCCTTCACAGAGTGGTGAGCCATCTGGAGAACAGGAAAAGCTATGTGAGAATGCTCTTTGTGGACTATGGCTCAGCATTCAACATCATAATCCCAGACATCCTCACCACCAAATTGGACCACCTTCAGATCCCTCCCTGCCACCCGGTCCTGGATCAAAGACTTCCTAACCAACCAGCCTAAATAACTCACTCAGCACTGATTCAGGCTACGCTCAAAGCCCCCTAGTGTATGCCCTTGCACACATGACTACTCCACCAGAAGTCAAAATTTAGATCAGGAAGGCTGCGCGGAAGGTAATTAACATCACCTAAAAAAATCATTGGCTGCCCTCTGCCACCCATTGAGGCCACTTTTACCTATTGTTTATAGATTAAGAAAAGCTAGCCCCAGCAACAATGAGTCTTGGGAAATTTCATGTATGCACAGCCTTTTCTGTAAAACAACCTTTTAGCAGCTGCAAATATGTGCTAGCGTGCACAGTTTGGACAATTGGACCCTTTCATGCATGAATTATGACAACCTCAATCAGGAATTTTTTTAAAGTATTTTTATTCATCTTTAGGAAAAAAATCCTGATTGAAGTTGTCATAATTCATGCATGACAAGATTAAATAACAATAATTACAATGAAACACATCACACATCTATACTAAGATTAAACGCCCAGTGGGTGGCAGGGTATGGAGTGACACATCAGTGTGCAATGTAGTGGTTTATGTGCAAGTATACCATCAGCAATGACACAAATACAAGAAAACAGCCTTTGAGTAGCTGTCCACTGTAGTGACAACTATGTGTGAAAGGGTTAAGCATGTTTTAAAGTTAGGGACAATTCTGTGTAGGTGTTACTGACTGTTCATAAAAGAAATGTTGAGGCTTTCAGCTCTTAATTATTGCTTCACCATAAGAAATCAACCAAGATCTTTCTTTAACTTAAAGATGTTACTTTTTCCATCTCACTTATGTGGAAATACTTGTTTCTTTGTCTGGACTATACATGTAATATAGCCCCATTTGTGCCTTTGCAAGTAACAGGTGGTGGACATGCTTACTCAGACAGAGCTGTCCTTATGGACTTCAAGGAAAACAGATTTAGGAAGTATCACACCTGGATGCTTCTAGGCTCAGTACACAGTAGCCATTTTTTATCACCATGTCTTTCTTGTTTAAGTTAATTTTTCAAGTGAAGATACAGAAACATGTTATTGGAGAACTATATATTCTCAAATCGGAAACCTTGGATGGAGAATACAGTGCTGTCTCTGCTCAAAGCTCAAGGTGCTGCCTACCAGTCAGGTTACATACTGGCTTATAGCAGGACCTGGAAGGAACTGAAAAAAGGCTCAGTCAGCAGTAGAGGCTGTACAACTCTTCTGGCTGGAGGAGCAGCACGAGCCTCTCGTCCTGCAGCTACACCAAATGAGTTCCACCTTGAGGAGGATTAACTCCAACAAAGCTGCAAGACCAGATAAGGTGTCAGGCAGGACTCTGTACTCACGACTGCTCTGCCATTCACTTTACTAACACAACTGTGAAGATTGCAGATGATACCACTGTAGTGGGTCTCATATCAGACAATGATGACACTCACTACAGAGAGGAGATCCAACACCTGGCACAGTGGTGGTTAAACAACAACCTCATCCTGAACACAGGCAAGACAAAGGAGGTAATTCTGGATAGCAGGAGGTCCCGGAAGACAGAACACACTTCTCTCCTCATGCACAGAGAGACAGTAAAGCATGTGAACAACATTAAGTTCCTGGGTCTCCACATAACATCTGGCCTGACCCTAGTCCCTGAACACATCACACCTGGTGCAGCTCTTCTTCCTTCTTCCTCAGGAAGAAGAGCTGCTTGTGAACTTCTACAAAGCCACAATACAAAGCATCCTCTGGCTTAGTACGGCAGCTGCACTTGGGCTGCCTGAAGAAAACAGCACAAGGGAATTGTGGGAGGTCGACTTCCTCGTCTGGACTCAGTTTACACTGGATGGATCCAAAAAAAAGCCCAGACGTATCGCGGCAGACAGATATTTGGACATATTTACTCTGCATATGTGAACATATGGATAATGTGCATTCAATTATGTTTTAGTGCTGCTTTTTCTAATGTCTTTCTTTTGTGAGTGTATCTGTGTATGTATGTAGATATATGTAGTTGAGTATGTGTCTATGTACAGGTGCGTTTGCATATATACTACAGGTCAAAAAATTTAGAACACCCCAATTTTTCCAGTTATTTATTTCAATTCAAGTCATTCAAGTCCAATGAATAACTTGAAATGGTACAAAGGTAAGTGGTGAACTGCCACAGTCCTGATCCTCAAGGACCCCCAGAGGGGTCTGGTCACATCCAACTACCGGCCAATAACCTGCATCTGTACCACATGGAAGCTTCTGTCAGGTATCACAGCGGCTAAGATATACGGGCACATGGGTCAACACATGATCCGCAAAACACCAGCTACTGGTTAACAGAGCAGTCGCCTGAGACTGCAAGACTAGGGTGACCAATCTGTGCACTGCCTGGATTGATTACAAGAAGGCCTATGAATCGACACACACCTAGATCCTAGAATGCCTAGAACTGTACAAGATAAACAGGACCCTACGAGCCTTCATCAGGAACTCAATGGGGATGTGACATACACAGTTTATTGGCCAACTTCAAGCAAATAGCCCAAGTCACCATCAAGTGTAGGATCTACCAAGGACATGCTCTTTTCCCACTGCTGTTCAGCATAGGCCTGAACCCCCTCAGTGAGATCAACAAGACTGGCTATGGATACTGGCTACGGAATGGAGCAGTTGTCAGCCACCTCCTGTACATGGATGACATCAAGCTGTATGCCAAGAGTGAATGAGACATTGATTCACTGATCCACACCACCAGGATGAACAGCAATGACATCGGAATGTTGTTAAGACTACAGAAGTGTAGTCGGATGGTAACAAAGAGAAGAAAGGTAGTCAGAACTGAGGGGATCAAACTACCAGAAGGCAACATTGCAGACATTGAGGACAGTTACAAGTACCTGAGGACCCCACCGGCAAATGGGAACCATGAAGAGGTTGCTAGGAAAGCTGCAACCAACAAGTACCGGCAGAGGGTCAGGCAAGTCCTGAGGAGTCAGCTGGACGGTAAGAACAAGATCTGGGCTATCAACACCTATGCCCTGCCCATGATCAGGTACCCAGCTGGGATAATAAGCTGGCCAAAGGAGGAGATAGAAGCCACTGACATAATGACAAGGAAGCTCCTGACCATGCATAGAGAGTTTCACCCCAAGTCCAGCACCCTGAGACTGTATGCTAAGTGGAAGGAAGGAGACCGGGGACTAATGAGTGTAAGTACGACAGCGCAGGATGAGACAGTGAACATCCCCGAATACATCTGGAAGATGTCCCCATCCGACCGCGTACTCAGTGAATACCTCAGGCAGCAGAAACTCAAGAGAGAGGAGGAACCATTATAGAAGGACAGGCCCCTGCACAATATGTACCAGAGGAAGTGGCTGACATCCAGAAGTCTTACCAGTGGCTTGACAAAGGTGGACTGAAAGACAGCACAGAGGCACTAATCATGGCAGCACAGGGGCAAAGCTCTGAGCACAAGATCCATAGAGGCTGGGGTCTACCACACCAGGCAAGACCCCAGGTGCAGGCTGTGTAAAGATGCCCCTGAGACAATCCAGCGTATAACAGCAAGATGCTTGCAAGGAGGGCATACATGGAACGTCATAACCAAGTGGCTGGCATAGTATACAGAAACATCTTTGCCAAGTATGGCCTGGAAGTCCCAAGGTCAAAATGGGAGACATCCCCTAGGGTGGTGGAGAATGACTGAGCTGGGAGCCTGTGGAACTTCAAGATACAAACGGACAAAATGGTGGTGGCTAACCAACCAGATATAGTGGTGGTAGACAAGCGGAAGATGAAAGCCGTAGTGACTGATGTAGCGATACTGAATGACAGCAACATCAGGAAGAAGGAACTCGAGACGCTGGTGAAGTACCAAGGGTTCAGAGAAGAGCTTGAGAAGATGTGGATGGTGAAGGCAACAGTGGTCCCAGTGGTAACTGGAGCACTCATTGCATTGACTCCCAAGCTAGGTGTGTGGTTCCAGCAGATCCCAGGAACAACATCGGGGATCTCTGTCTAGAAGAGCGCAATCTTAGGAACAGCTAAGATACTGCGCAGGACCCTCAAGCACCCAGGTCTCTGGTATAGGACCTGAGCTTGAAGGATAAAGACCGCCTGCAGGGGCAAGAAGGGATTGTTTTTTTTAAGCACCTGGAATGACAAGCTATCTGGGCACAGTAAAACACTGTGCTTGTCAGCGGCATTTGGTGTGACTCAAACCCAATACATTTAATAATGGCTTGAACTATATTTTCAATTGTTTAATCAATTATTTGTTGTTACACCTAGGATGTTTTTACATTTGACTTTGACCTTAAGCTCACCTTAAAAATGTGTAAGGTGCAGTGGAGGTGAGCAGAATATTGGCAATTTCCCTTTATAGCATTAGTTTTGGAACTAATTGGACTAAATGAATACACTGTGGACTAATTTGATTCAATTGTGCTTGTGGCCTGTCAATATGTCCGCCCTTCAGTTGCTTCCCTGTCTAAATTCATGTTGTTAGTATCGTGTCTGTCTCTCTTCTTAGGTTATTTGACTGATGGGGATGTGTTGAAAAGATTTAAAATGCAGTCAAATTAGCCTGAATAAAATATTCCTTACATGAAGTAGCTGGAGGTTCTGTCTCTCCCTTAGGAACAACTACACAAAAAATCATACACACAAATATGCATGTATGCAAACATAAGATAGTACACGTACATGTACATACCTGCCATGCAAAAATTGACTTCCATTTGGCTGGCTGCTGGTTTGTCTTCTTCCCTCATCAGTGCAAGAGTGAGAGTCTCATCATTAAGAGAGCATGCTTAATGACGGCAGGCCTAACCCTTTCTGATGCAGGGACTCTTTGATATTCTAGAGGTAATCTTACACACCTTCAACTGTGCTTGGCTCGTCACACAAACCTTTCCCCCTTGTTGTTTCCTTCTTGCTAATTTCTCAAAATATCTTTCTGCTTTACAAAGATTTGGTCATGCAGTAATAAAAAAAAAGTGGCGATTTTACTATTAACATAATTTTAGAACATATTGTGAGATATGTGAGAAACAGCTTGTTTGGCTTTCTTTATTGGAAATAAGCACTGACCTGACACACTAACTGTCTAAATGGGTACAATGGGTTTGAGTCTTTGTTGAATAAAAATCACTCTGTACTGCCTGATACAACTTATAATTCATTATAAAGATGCAAAGCCATGGAACTCCAAAGTGTTTAGTAATAAATAAATCTGAAGCGGAGAAATCTGTGACCTGGTGTGCTTAAAATCACTTCTTTATTTTTCAAAAGCATCAGGTATAAGAGCACGTGGGCCAGGCACACTTCCAAATACATGCACAAATGCACAAAAGCAGAAATAGTGAGTACTGGTTCTACTCGACCTGGTATTGTGCTATTTCCTAGTCTTTGTAACGACTGTTCAATAGAACACTCCTCCGCAATTTCCTCCTCGTTTTATTCATCATGTAATTAGGTCCAATTATTGTTAATAACTTTGGGCAAAAAGCCTTTGTTACCAAGGTCAGTATGGTCTGACAAAGCTTTAAAGCTGCCCTGCCCTCATCTTTCTCTCAGCACCATCCAGTTAATTATGTCCAACATGAACACACGCACATGCTCTTCCACTGACTCTTTATCATTTTCTCTCTGTGCCTCTCTATTTCTCTCATTCACTCGCATAAACACACATAAAAAAATCATTCGACATTTTAAAGGTCCTTTCCTGCACACAATTATAGTTGATAAGCTTGAAAGAAGAGCCTCTTTAGTCTATAGAAGTGTGGTAATGAATTATCAACCGAAAAGCATGGTCTCCATGGATTTTAAAGTGTACAAGTTGTGTGTAAAACACAGCTATATTTGTGAACTTGCCAACTTTATACTGTAGTCTTTATATGAGAGTCACTGCTAATAAAAATATTTTTTCTGGTGTTTGCACATGAATGTGGTGTGAAATTGACTTTCTCTCACAATTTGCTTAATCAGTTTGGGCTTCAAAAATAAATGACAAAAATATGTTCCCCAGCAGTGAAGTTGGAAATTCAAAGAACCAATCAGTGAAACAGATATTCAATGGACTGGCTTTCTATGGCTTTACCATGGACCTAAAAAATAAACAAAGAAGATTAGAAATCAATGATCTGCCATTGGTTTTGAAAGACAGTGATTAAACAAGCCGAGATCAATTCTTTTTAAGCAAAGAACTGCATGAACATTGCCATTTGCTTAAGATGAAGAACTTATTTTAACTTATATTAGGTAAAAAACCCTAACCATTCCACATGTAACTCATTGTTTTTGTTTTTAAACAGAAAGTATGTTAGATGCAGTTTTCAGTTAGAATAATCTTATTACAGGGTTGTACAAGTACACACACTGCAAGAGTAGGCTCAAAGTTTACTTCACATAAATTAAAATACAGTGAGGACAATAGGTTTTTGGTTAATGGCACATTTTATAATTTTAACACGAGCACAGTGGATTTTAAATTAAATAATCAAGCTGTGATCGAAGCGCAAATGTTCAGCTTTAATTCAACAGTTTGGTAAACATATTGTATTCACTGTCTATGAATTCAAGTCATTTTTGTACAAAGTTCTCCATTTTCAAAGGAATTGGACAACTGGCTGACCGGCAGCTATGTGAGGTTTATTTCTTCATTATTTGATGAAAAACTAAGCAGATGAACTTGAAGTCCACAGCTTTCCTGAGAGATGGAGCTACAAATAAAGGATGCCATAATTAGGCTGAAAAGAACAAAATAAGCATTTCAGAGACCTAGAAAAAACTTTAAGAGTGGCCAAATTAACAATCTGGTACATTTTTAAAAACAAAATGTATTTATTGATCAGCTCAGCAACACCAGAATGCATAGGAGATCAAACAAAATAGCTAAAGAAGATGATTGCAAATTCTTTCCTTGGTTTAAGGTCTGAAAGAAATTCTTCATATCTTTGGAAAGACATGAAACCAAAATTATCTTGTAATTGAGAAGAATCATGGCCTGAAATATTTTCACCTACAGTTTTTTGTTAAACTTTTGTTAAACTTTAAAAGGTTAAAAAGACATTTTGCTCTGTCGTCTGGTCCAGCCTCGTCTGGTCCTGTGCCCACCAAGCCTCGCCCAGTATGCCCGACGCTTGAGAGCCGCCGCTGTCTTCCACGTGGCCAGCCTCCGGACCCGCTCTGCCGCCGCTGGCACTTTTCACGTGGCCAGCCCCCGGAACAACCGAACTGAACTTTTGTGCTGTCGTCCCCCGGGTCGACCTTCTGTCCTCTATGGACACTGCTTCCCTGGACTCCAGCATCTTTTGTTTTGAACTGTTTTTGTATGTTTCTGGGCTCCGTTTTGGTCTCATGCTCCTTGTGTTTTGTTTGGTTTTGTTAGTATGCGTCATGTTGTGTTCACTCCTGTCCTGTCTCGTTATGATTATCTGTGTCAGCTGTGTTCCCCGTGTGCTCCCACTTCCCTCGTAACCGTCTGTGTATTAGGTCCGCGTCTCCCTCAGTTCTGTGTCGCAATCTCCCTCATGCTGTGTGTGATTCTGATCGTTTCCTTTGGTATGTTTGTGTACAAAACTAAAATTCACTTACACACACACGCACACACAAACAAAAATGTGTCATGTGTTTCCTGGTGAGCTTTATATTTAGTTTTTCCCAGTTTAGTTTTCTATAACTTGTGATCTGTTTTTCCAGCAATAAAGCTGTGCTTTTTGAGTTTATCCCCCGTGTTCCCGTGAGTTTGCGTTTGGGTCCAATTCCTGCCTGCCACACAGCCGAATCATGACACTTTATCCTGGTTTTGGATGTTACAATGAAAAAAAAATACCAAGATAACACCACAGGGAATAAAGCAACTATTAAGCTGTAGGTTATACTTATAAATACAACAAAAGTTAGAACAAGTAATAACCCCGCAAACAATGAATGAAAAATTACAGTTGTCCCCATCTGATTTTGTCCCCATGAGCATGACGTTTGTGTACAAAAATAGTTAAAAAATATTATATTTTTAGTTTTTAGTTCTGATTACATTGAAAAGAATAAATAAAGGAATGTTTGCCAGGAAAGGTTTTGGCAATTTGCAGAGCAAAATGTGTTTTTAACCTTTTAAAGTTTAACAAAAGTTTAACAAAAAACTGTAGGTGAAAATATTTCAGGCCATGATTCTTCTTGATACAGCTTCTGGACAGGACAGGTGTAGTAACCCGATGACTTCATATTATGTCATGCATTAATGAAGTTTTGTGACTTTAACTGTTTTAAATTTAAAAAAATACAAGGCAAAAAAATGGCAGTTTTAGCCCATAAGTAGGTGGTTGCGCATAATATATAATAATGATAATAACTTTATTTATAAAGCGCTTTCAAACAAAGTGCTGTACAACTATTTGAAACTAAAAAGATAAATGAAATAAAAGCGATACATAGCAATACAGGTAAAAGACAAATACAAGTTAAAAACAGTAAACATTTAAAAACTAAAAGCCATAGAATTAAGACATGTAGGATAGGGTGAACAAATGTGTCTTCAACTTAGTTTTAAAAACCTCCACAGAGCCTGCCTAATATCTTGAGGGAGGTTGTTCCACAGAAACGGGGCACGAAAAGAAAAAGCACGCTCTCCAATAGTCTTTTTTCTGGCTCTAGGAACCTGTAGAAGGCCAGAGTCCTGAGATCGGAGAGCACGGGATGGAACATTAAGGTGTAAAAGGTCGGAGAGGTATGAAGGTGCCAATCCGTTTAAAGCCTTGGTGAGCAGCAGGACCTTAAAATCTGCTCGAACCTGACAAGATAGCCAATGAAGAGAGTTCAGTACAGGGCTAATGTGCTCAAATTTCCCAGTTCTTGTTAAAATGCGAGCAGCTGCATTTTGCATCATCTGTAGACCTCTAAAACCTTTCTTTGGTAGCCCAGAAAGAAGAGCATTACAATAATCAATACGTGAAGACACAAATGCATGGAGAAGAACCTCCACAGTGTCGCTTGACAAAACTTGCCTGATTCTGGCTATGTTCCTCAAATGATAAAAGGCGATCTTTGTTATCAATTTTACATGAGACTCGAAAGAGAGCACCATGTCGAACCACACGCCCAAGTTTTTTACCTTGTCCCTGCAATTGCACATGAAGATATCATGTTCTAGCAAACACCATTTACTTAACTTACTGCAGTAATTTCACTCTGACAGAGTGAATGTGTTAAATGCAGAGAGGAATTTCCCCACGGGGATCAATAAAGTATACATTATTATTATTACTATTATTATTATTATTATTATTATTATTACTAACATGTTCAACAAATACACTCTTTTTAGCACATTCATCTTCTCTCAATTAATGTTGCAATGCTGTTGCTAAATGGTAGTACTCTTATGACTAGAATATTAATTTTAACCTATAAAGTAATTTTCAGTAGGATTAGAAAAGTAATGATCTGCCCTTCTATAATCAGAGTGCCCTTTTGCAGACTACATTCACTGATTCACTGAGCTGCTTAAAACACCAATTTCTGGTTCTATTTGAATTGTGGATTGCAGTGTTCAACAGAGGGCCACTAAGACCTTGAGAGTGAGTGGCAGAGAGGATGATTAACACAGCTATGGGGAATGTAAGTGAGACTTACACATGGATACACACAGATTCCCTGCTATGAATCCAGACTGGTTATACTTAAATGTTCTTTAGGGATTTACATATTATAATTGTAATTGCAGCAATGAGCCAGCAGCATACATTTGATTGTTTGCAAACATTACAGTATACTAAAAGTTACATCTTTGTATTCTCAGAGATGACATATTGTGTGTGTATGTGTATATATCTTAATGTGGTTATAACCTCATTATTGTTTTTTTTATTGTTACTAATATTCTAATTATCAAGAGGTTCTGCATATGCTCTAAAAGTTGGATGTAAGATAGAAGGAAAAAGAGGAATTCTGAAGTAAGATGAATGAAGTGGTAGAGAGTGTCCTCAGTGTGGTGATTGGAGCGGACTTCAATGAACATGTAGTGAAGAGAGTAGGGGTAATGATGAGATGTTAGTTAGGCATGGTGTTAAGGAGAGGGATGTGGAAGGAAAGAAGGTGTTAACTGCCAAGAATGTGTATCCCATGGACATAGGAAAGAGGACAAGAAGACTTGGTGGTGGAATGCAGAAGTACAGGAGTAATAGGAAGCTAGTCATACAGCAAAGAGAGAGGTGGCAAAGGCGAAGGAAAATGTTTAAAATTTTATGTGAGGCTGGACATTAAAGAAGGAGAAAATAACTTGTATTGACAGAAAGATTGCAGTTGCCAGCAGGCTTGCCTGAAGAATGGAGAATACGTGTACTGATACCAGTTTTCAAGAACAACAATAATGTGCAGAGATGTAGTAACTACAGAAGTAAAAAGCAGGTTTGCTTTGAGAGTGTTGATGGAGAAGTAAAGAGAGGGTCAGAAGTAGCTTCACTACGTTTTTGTGGATTTAGAGAAAGTATATGATAGAGTGCCAAGAGAGGAACTGTGGTGTTATATGAGGAAGTCAGGAGTGGCAGAAAAGTATGTAAGGACATGTACAAGAACAGCAAGACAGTGGTGAGGTGTGTGGTGGGAGATGACAGATGAGTTTAAGGTGGACTGACAGATAAGGTCAGGCAGAGGTATCTATGGTATCTATCCTCCAGATAAGGAGCAGATGAAGAAAGCCTGTAGAGGTGGAGGTATGCGCTGCAGAGACAAAATGAAACTCAGTAGAAGCAAGCAGAATGTATGTGTGTGAATGAGTGGGGGACATATGAGAATGAAAACATGCAAGTGGTAGAGAGAGTGATGGTAGATGAGTTTAAACACACCATCAACACGGAAAACAAATGATCAATAATCCATTTTAATAGTAGAAGTCTGTATGCCAACTTCAACAATAAAAAGGAATATCTAAATTAGTTGACAAATCCATTTGGAAATATTGCCATTTCTGAAACATGGATCAATGCTGAGAAAGGACTGGACTTTGGACTGGTGGGATATGATGTGAATTGTGTAAATAGAAGGAACAAAAGTGGAGGGGGAGTAGCTGTGTATGTGGATAAAAAAACTAAATTACAAGCTGGTGGAAAGTATGACAACTGCAATGGATAATTTATTAGAATGTATAACAATTGAAATTTATAAGGAAAAAGAGAAAAATGTAATAATTAGCTGTATATATAGAACACCTTACTTGACAATGTTTTCACTAACAATATGGAAAACAACATTGTGAGCAGATTATTAATAAATGACATCAGTGATCACCTACCAGTTTTTGTAGTTTATGACACTAACTACAAGCAAAATCAGCATGTGGAACAACTGAGATACAGACGTGTAAGGACAGAAGAAACTGTGAATGCACTTAAGAACGATCTATTAGATCAGGACTGGAACAATGTTTACAAAGAAACTGATATTGATATTGCTTATGGCATATGCATATTTTTAAGAATATTCATGGAAATGTATGACAAAAACTGTCCAACAATAAAATACAACAGAAAGCACAAATATTCAGACAGACCATGGATCACTAAGGGTTTACAAAACGCATGTAAAAAGAAAAATAGACTCTATAGGGAATTCCTAAAACAAAGAACAAAAGATGCTGAAGATAAGTATAAAAAATACAAAAATAAGTTGACCAATATCATACGAGTATGCAGAAATGAGTATTATAGTAAAACATTGATCAACAATAAACATAATATGAAGGGAATATGGGATGTTTTAAACAGTATCATTAAAAATAATTCTAGACAACAAAGTTATCCTCAATATTTTATTGACAATGGCAATATTATGGAAAACACTGCTGATGTGGTCAACAGCTTTAATCATTATTTTGTAAATATTGGTAAATGGCCTGTATTTGTATAGCGCTTTACGGAAGGACCCCAAAGCACTTTACACATCCAGTCATGCACCCATTCACACACACGTGATGGCAAGCTACATTGTAGCCACAGCCACCCTGGGGCGCACTGACAGAGGCGAGGCTGCCGAACACTGGCACCACCAGGCCCTCTGACCACCACCAGCAGGCAACGGGTGAAGTGTCTTGCCCAAGGACACAACGACCGAGACTGTCCGAGCCGGGGTTCGAACCGGCAACCTTCCAATTACAAGGCGAACGCCCAACTCTTGAGCCACGATTGAGCCATGTTGTTCTGCCAGATTTTTATCTGGCAGAACAAATTCCTGAGTCACTGCCATCAGTAAACTGTAGTGAATGCCTGATTGATATGAACCCTAACTCAATGTTCCTCAAAGCAGTGGAGGAAAAAGAAATAATTGACATTGTACACATGTGTAAATATAAAACATCAACTGATTGTAATGATATTGACATGAAGATCGTCAAGAAGGTCATAGAAGGAATCACAGGACCTCTAAAATATATTTGCAACTTATCATTTCAAACTGGAAAAGTGCCAAACAAAATGAAAATAGCTAAAGTTGTGCCGTTGTATAAAACTGGGGATAGACACCACTTCACAAATTACAGGCCTGTTTCTTTACTACCACAATTCTCCAAAATCCTAGAAAACCTGTTTAATAAATGATTAGACAAATTAGATTAGATAAACATAAATTACTCTCTGACAGTCCATATGGATTCTGATCAAAAAGATCAACATCACTGGCATTAATCAAATCAATTGAGGAGATTACAAATGCTATAGATCAGAAACAATATGCAGCTGGACTATTTCTGGATCTCAAAAAAGCATTCGACACAATCAATCATGACATATTAATGAATAAACTGGAACGATATGGGATAAGGGGGGTTGTACTGCACTGGGTGAAAAACTATTTAAGTGACAGAAAACAATTTGTGAACCTGGGTGTCCATTCCTCATCATGCTTGGACATTGCTTGTGGTGTTCCACAAGGCTCTGTACTGGGTCCAAAATTATTTATTATTTATCTAAATTATATTTGCAAGGCATCTGATATATTAAAATTAGTATTATTTGCAGACGACACAAATATTCTTTGTTCTGGTGGGAATCTAAAGGTGTTGCTGGATACAATTACTTCAGAAATGTGCAAAATTAAAAAATGGTTTAAAAGGAACAAACTATGGCTAAATCTAAGTAAAACTAAAATTGTCTTATTTAGGAATTCCTTCAGAAATGCACAAGTGCAGATTCATATAAATGGTGTGGAAATTGAAAGAGTACTTGAACATAAGTTTCTTGGTGTAATTATAGATGATAAATTAAACTGGAAGTCACATATAAGTCATATACATTACAAAATTGCAAGAAGTGTTTCAATTTTGAGTAAAGTAAAACACATTGTTGACCAAAAATCACTCCACATTCTCTATTGTTCCCTGATTGTACCGCATTTGCATTAGTGTGCAGAGGTGTGGGGCAATACTTACAAACGTTTGTTATCATCAATCTTTATATTACAAAAAAGGGCCATAAGAATAATCCATAAAACTGGTTACAGAGATCATACAAATGCACTATTCTTAAAATCAAAAATTCTAAAATTCACAGATCTGGTTCATTTTCTAACTGCACAAATTATGTAAAAAGCAATAAACAACCTGCTTCCTGACAATATTCTAAAAATGTTTTCTAAAAGGGAACAGGGATACAATTTGAGGGGGGAATTAAATTTAAAACATCCTTGTATCTGTACAACTTTAAAAAGTTTTTGCATTTCTGTGTGTGGAGTGAAGCTGTGGCACAGCCTGAGTAAAGATATGAAACAATGTCCAAGCATGGCGCAGTTTAAACAGCAGTTTAAGGATATGGTTTTTGCAGGGTACAGGTAGGAGGTTGAGATTTGATTGGGTGTTTTTGTCCAATATTTTCATGTGTGTGCAGGTGCACGGGTATGTTGGTATGGGTATACAGTATACAGTATATATCTGTAGGTTGTGTATCCTTTGAGGTGTTACTGGTGTCATTGAAAATGAGTATATGTCCGTATGTGTATATATATGTATATATGGATAGATAGAAAGATGGATATACAAATAATTAATAATTTTTTTTATTAAAAAATACACGTAGCATATAATGTAATTGTAAGGAGGATTTCTGTAGTCTGTTCATTACTAGATAGTGGAAAACGGGGTGGGATTAAATAAGCTTATGCTTCTTCCTGCTCCTTTTTGAACATGAAAGTTATTTGTAGTTGTGGTTGCTTGTTTTCCTTTTGTTTTGCTTTGTTTGTTTGTCTCGTTTTAATTCTATGTTGTTATACTTTTTTAACATGTTCAAAATAAAGATTCAATCAATCAATCAATCAATCAAATACCTGCACATATTAATCAGAGGGGGTCAAATACTATCATTTTCCCATTAAAGAGGTATAAAAACTGCACTGTGTTGTAGTCTTTGTAACTCTTTAACTTTTACTTTCTTATCTAGATTTTGCTTTGTGTTTAGTTTAAAAAAATAAAAACTACTTGGCTGAGTTCATTAAAAAACAAAACAGTGGTTTAAGTTAAACTATGGCTTTTAACCCCTGGTTTCACTGGGCAATTAAAATTCTCCCAAAAGGTCCTACACTAGCATCCATTTGCTACAAGCCAGGAGTACCAGATCTGTCTCGCTACTGGCTAAACCATGAGTGACAGGTAATGATGCAGCAGGACATCTGTGAGAGATCCAAGTAACTTAGACCAATGGCAGCACTTTGTAACCTGGGAATGACAATTGCACTGTGAACCCTACACGCAGATCCCTTCTGACTCATCTCACAAATAAAATTCACCTTGGGTTTATTTCACTACCAGTGACTCCTGCTATCATGTTGTTGTCACATTGGTATATGATACTTATTAGCTGTTGCTCTCTCTTTTTCATATGGATAAAGTAGGAAGAAGTTAACAAACTGGTGGGTTGTACTTTAAGTGTACAGTGGTCCCTCGTTTATCGCGGGAGTTACGTTCAAAAAATAACCCGCGATAGGTGATAGCTGATTATAGATGTTTTAAGGCTGTAAAACCCCTCACGACACACTTTTCTCAGACAGGCATGAACATTTTCACACTTTTCTCTCTTGTTTAAACACCCTCAGAGTTTAAACCTTCGTAGAAAAAGTCCAGTATTATAGAATAATAGAGTAGCTGTGAGAGAATTCAACATTAATGAATCAGTGGTACGGAAGTAGAGGAAGCAGAGTAAAGTTCTACTTATCTGACTGTTTTGTTTCGCATAATCTGGGGTGCCTTATGGTCCGAAAAATACGGTAAGTTCTACCTTACTTTAGCATGTCCACAAGTCCAACTTTTTGTGCAATGGTTAGCATCTTCCTTTGTCTTTTGGGTGCTTCTGCAGGTGCCTTTGATGGCGCAAAACCTTTCATTGACATTGTTGTGTTTGTCGGGGAGAAAACTTACAAACATACAGTACAGCACTTCAGAGTCACACTGCTAGGGGTGGAAGATTTATGTAAATTTGATAAGCTGAGCGCATTCTGTACTGTACAGGGGACATGGCACGGAGGAGATTGATTGACAATGGTCTACAGCCAATCAGGCTTGCAACCAAGCATGCAAAATTGCACAAACAAATCCACGAAAAGGCAAGGCTGCGAAAAGTGCACTGCGTTATAGTGAGGGACCACTGAACACTGCAATTTGCCATTAAATCAAACTTAGTTTGACATATTTTAACCTTGAACATCAGGTGATAGTTAGCTCCAGACTTTTGAGCAAATGGTTCTGAGTTAACCTGCATGGTCTGGAAGAGTACAGATCTTAGTGGACTATACATAAAAAGCCTTTCTCCTTAGACTGGTAGTGTCCATCCAATCACAGTTTCACATTGCAGAAAGTGTGATAGGGATTGAGAAACCGAGATGCAATAAACAGCAAGTGAATTGCAAAAGTCACACAAAGCCTCTAATATACCTAGCTGCAGCTTTCCGATGCCCGATGTTTTATGACTTCTATTCACAACCAAATGCCTGTACTTGTAAGTCTGTGTTTATCTTTTTGAAGTTGAGGCCTTCCCAAATGTTGATGTTAATAGTTGTTTTCAGAGGCTGAATGTCCCCCTCGGTGAATGTTATCTGTTTCTCTGGCTCGTTCTCTCTCCACTGGCGCAGTGCAGATTAGTTAGCTGCTACCAGTTGGTACAGTCTGGGGCTCCAAACGTTCACTTAATGAATTGGCAGTCATCTCTGTATGTGTGCGTGTGTGTATGTGTGCATGTGTGTGTGTGAGAAAGGGAACATGAGCGAAGGAGGCCAGTGAGATGCTAAATTAATAGCAGTCATCTTTACATGCTTCCCTCTGCTAGCTAAGCCTGCTAATGAACAGACTTGGACGCCTGCGGTTAGTATCACGCAGAACTACACATGCACACATGCACACGCTAATGCACAGAGAGGTTTCAAAAAATGCCTGTGGACTGATTATGGTACCACTCTCTCACTCTCTCAAATACACACACACACACACACAAAACCAAACACAATGTCATGACATACGCCTGCAGTTCCAATGAGCAGGGCAGTTTTTAGGTCTGTGGGTTTGTTTTTGTACTGTAGTCCCATTTATCTCTCAGTTATTTTTATTTCAAATGAGCCACACATGCACACACATGCACACAGCTCCTAAGCAAGTCTGCAAAACAACACAGGAGTGCAAGCATGACAGGTACCTTGGTAGTGATCAGGGAGGACAACATCATACATTCCCATTCTGACACAAATTAGCCGGCACACAAACACACAGCACACCACACACCTACCGAAATATGCATGCAGGCGCAAAGTGATAAGACGGGGTGAGGGAATGCCTCTAGGGTGCTACAGTTTCTGTAGAGGAGCGAAGGGACCCCCCAGCTGCTGCTTGCCATTTCCTCGCTGTCATCCCAATGGGCCAAGTCTGTGTGTGTGTGACAGTTTCTCTGTGTGTAGGAGCAAGATTGCAGAGCTTTCACAGTGGCATGGAGAGAGCCAAGCTTGTGTGTGTGTGTGTGTCTGTGTGTGCGTTGTCCCATTGAGGCTGAAGCCAACTCCAGGAAATGGATTGGCATGGAAGACCTCGCCTGGGATTCTGGGGTGAAGATGAAAGAGTTCCTTCACATACACTCAAAAACTCCCTCTCTCTCTCCTTTACTCTTCCCTCTTTTTGCTTCTGGATGCACTCTTTATCTCCGCTACTAACACATGTTCCCGTTCAACGCAAACCTGCATAATCACACAAACGAACTCACACAAGCACATACAAAATTAAAATATACATCATATAGATCATCAGTACCTAGCAACCACTGATGCGGGCCTAGGAATATCCATGTTACATTTAGCCATGAGTGCACAGTAAGACTCGCAATGTAATGTACTTAAGAAACACGCACACACACATGTACGCACACACCCACCCAAACACACACAGGCTCACAGAAACTGAAAGAAGCACGCTTTTCAGCTCATTACATGTGTATACCTTGTGACACAGTACATGAATACTTTGAGGATTTATTTGTTGTGTTTTTGTGGAGATCAAAGGAATGTTATACCTTTTGGGAATGATTCTTATTAGCTTTCTTTCCAACTTTTTGCAGGATTAAGCACAGAATCGGCTTGAGGATATGTTCATGAACATGTTTAACTCAGTTTAGCACAAAGAGTGGAGGGAGAGAGGAATAGCCAGTCTGGCTATCGACACCTTTAAAGCTGTGATAATTACATAAAATACTGCATCCTGACCAGAAATGAAGATAAATTTGAAAACTATTACAAGTGCTAACAATGGCACACTAGATTTGATTGGCAAATGATAAATAAACCATTTACACAGGTTGCCTAATATTATTTGCTTTTGGGTATGCTAAGAAAATGGTACGTTCAAGTTAAAATGGGTATGAAGTGGTTTCTTTCAGCTAACCTTACCTGTAAAAACTATGCATAAATACCTGAGATTTGTGAGAAATAAATCACTCATACACATTTTTTGTAATCTATCTATCTATCTATCTATCTGTCTATCTATATATATAACATT